>NC_143405.1:6998892-7313930 GCF_052110815.1 Crocodylus siamensis
CTGTCACTGAGTAACAGCTTGTATGCTTCTTTCAACTGGATGAAAAGTGTGCTTTGAATTTTGGAAGGTATAAAGAGCAGATTCCTGACTTCTGTTCATCTTATCTCTCTGACAATAGCAGCCACAACCAAATCTTTTCTCCTTTTAAGTTCTACCTCATATTTCTTACCAAAGAAATTATCGAATGAAATACTTACAGGATGCTCTGATCTGAATATAACTTTGCAAAAATGGCATTGGAGGGTTCCGTGTATCCTATCCCAATTAAGAAGTTTACAAGTAAATGTACTGATTCATATTTTTGAGCCCTGCAAATTCATCCTTGAATCTGAAAGTCAAATTAGGTTGTTCAGGTACACCCATCATCTCCAGAAACCTTGATAAAAGTGTGTGCCAGAGATGTAAGTAACCTGCAAATGAGGTGCCTAAATCTCTAAATTTGGCCTCCAGGTAAAACCTCAAGGTAAAGGTCCAGAAACTTGAAACTCTGTGATTCTGTTGGTGAGGTGTGAGCAGGAACACAATTCAGCTCACTCTCCCATAACAGTGTTAGGAGCTCTGCAGAACTAACAGGAGTAAAAAAGTAGGAAAAACATACAACCACATGATAAGGCAAGAAAATGCCATTTCTGCAGTTACTTTCTGATGACAACCACACACAATGAAAACATTCCCACACATTTGGAGTGGCAGGTGCTAAGCAGAGCGAACCCTGTCTCTCACATTAGACTAGTCAGTGGGGAATGTCTTTTCTGTTGCAACACTAAATGTGATACGTAATTCTTCTAATGTAATTATTCTGTATTGATTAATGCTTAAGTATGCATGCACAATGCAGGCACCGTAAGAAAGAATGACCTGTCGAGTCACACGCATCAGGCTGTTTCTAGATCCACAGGCATATGAAAAACCCCACAACATTAAAATAACTTATACCAACTAGACGTGGAGTCTTCAGTAACAAACAGAAGTATAAATAGATGGATCTCAGTCCTTCAGACCCAAGACCAAACTGATGGGCTTTGTATGATGTCTTGGAGCACAGCAAGGGGTGATGCATAAGGCTGCACAGAGTATTTCTGACCTCTTGGCAGGAGCATTCGCTGTCCTGAACTCCCTTTACCTGCAGGCAGAACTAGACATGACATAATAAAAGGTCTGGAAAGGAAATCTGAAATGACACTTCCTGCTTAGGAACCATGACAATGGAGATTCAGGGCCATCACTGTGCCTACAAGGCTTTATCTAAATGCTAGCTGTAGAAAATTCACCAGCAAATGCAGGCCCAAGATCTGCCCCAAGTCCTATATTCTCACCAAGAGGCTCTGGGATTCTTGGAGTTCACAGACTCTGAATAGTCAGGCAGTACCATTATGCTTACCAGTAATTAAGTCTCTTCGGAACTTGTGTAAGGCTTTCTCTTGAACTTGCGCTAAGGTAGTCCTGCTAAGAGTATTACATGCAGTTCACATTTTCCCCCCCTCTCCAGAATGAACAGTTTGAAGCAGTGAAGCCAGACGCACGAAGTGCAGGCACGTGCTTCGGGTGTCAATAAGGCCATTAACATAATATAATGGCCCTAGTGTAGGTGCAGCTTTATCATTATAAAGATGCCATGAATTGCTGCAGTTTGTCTTCCTATTCACACACAAGCTCTGTGATCTGTTATTTGATACTGAAATGACTGTGTTGATGTCAATGAATGTACTGGAATAAAGAGCGATTTGGAAGGAGGTAGCACCAACCCCTAAGCAGTACAGCGAAATGGGTACAAACCACTAAGCACAGATCTGACCTATGTGTGCTACTCCGAGGCTGCAAGCAAGGGTGTGTGCCAGAGTTTTGCTAGGGGCATCGCTGAGCCATCGTTCTTGCTCTGCCTTTGGAAGTAGATCAGCCTCTAGTTTTGCAAAAGACAAAACTGAAGCACAAAAGCAAAGGGATTTTACCCAAGGTCATTGAGAAAGCCAGGAAGAGCATGCTGGCCAAGAAACTCTTAATTCTCCTTGCACATGCCACTTGCTGGGACGTACCTTTTATACATCCTGTATGGAAGCAGAAGCCCTTGTACATTGCTGCCCTTTAGGGGGTGACATGGAATCCTTTTTCCACCCTCCTTTTGCATACGTACACTCCCAAAACACATCCTACAACCCCTGTTTTTAGGGGATGTTTTCAGCTAGGCTGGATAGGCTTCTGGCTGTGGTCATCTGACCCCAGCACCGTTTCCTGCCTGGGCAGGGGGTCGGACTTGATGATCTGTTGAGGTCCCTTCTGACCCTAGCATCTATGAATCTATGAAAATGCAGGCTCTGAACTAATAGCCTACTACTGAGAACAGCTGACTACTTGAACCTACAGGTTCAAATACTGCTCTTGTTAATCAGAGAGTAGTGGTTGAACTCAGCCACCACAGTTTTTGAGGTCAGAGAACCTACCGCAGGAACAGGCAAAGTTCAGCCCATGGGCCGGACTGGGCTCACGCTGGACTCCATTTCCCAGCAGCCCCTGCCTGCATTGCTGCAGCCAGTTTCCTAGAGACCCCAAGAGCAGACAGCACAAGCCAGGGTTTCCATGGAGACCAGCCCCAGCCTGCTGGCAGGACCCACAGATGGGCAGGGAGCTGCTCCAGGGCTGGGATCTTGACAATGTGGTCCAGAGCTGGGGCAGAGTTGAGATCTACTGCCCGCATGCTGAGGTATTCAGGTAGTGACTCTGCCCCAGCTGTGGACCACACTGTCACCGCTGCAAGTCCCACCCAGCTGCGCACCCTGCCAGTATGGCTAGGGCCGGCCTCCATGGAAACCCTGGTCCTGCACTGTCACTGGCTACAGCAACGGAGACAGGGGCTGCTGGGAAATGGAGTATGGCCACTGTCCAGATCTGCCATTTTACCCACCCCTGGACTACCAGGTAGTCATTGCATAAATCACAATAGGTCAGTCTACATCAGTGGTCACCAACCACCAAGCATCTCAATCCACTGGTAGATCTCAGAGCCTTTTGCGGTAGATCCCAGAGCCTCTTGGAGTCGATCTGGGGCTGGGGTGAGGGGCTAAGTGCCCGCACGCATGCACGTGCATGCCCCAGCCCAGCATGTCAGTCCATGGGGGAGAGAAGGGGCTACATTGAGGCCCCCTGAGGTGAGGGACAGTGCCACAGAGGCAGAAGCAAGGGTGGGGTTAAGTGGGGCCTGGCTGATTGGGACTTACCTGCTGTGGAGGTGCACCCCCAAATAATTTTTTCTTCCTCTGCTTTGATCTGCTTCTCCTCCTTCCCTCTCCACAGACTTACCTGCTGGGCAGGGGGAGGGAAGGGGGAGGTGGCGGCAGCCCACGGTAGATCTTGGGTTTACTTTAAAAGCCGAAGGCGATCTCCTACTTAAAAGGGTTGGAGACCGCTGCCCTGCATGCTGCTGGTAGAGGGTTTGCCTGTTTAAAATAAGACTCTGCTCTTTCCAAATGAAGCTGGCAAAGGCAGGCTGCACCCCTACCTCCTCCAGGGCCCGGTTGGCTTGGTGTTCGTCCACGCACTCCACCTGCAGCAAACACAGGGGCAGGGCTGGGAGCCGCGCACCACGCCATTCCCATCGCTCTAGACATGGGAGCAGCTTTCAGGTGAGGAACGACTCGTGCTCGCAGCCCAGCCGGGACCCATCCCAGCAAAAGCGCATGGGAGCGGCCTCCCCACCTCCCCGGGTACAAGCCCCCAGACAGACACACTGGGGGGGGCTCGGATGGACTGGAGGCCTGCTGCATGGACATGACCTCCCCGAACACGCTCGGGCCCTCTCACCTGTTTGAGGACAAACGCGCGGGCGCCTCCTCCTCGCCTCACGAGCAGCGCCCCCGGCCGCAGCCGCGACACCACCTGCAGGGGCCGAGCCGGACCGTTACCGCCGCCCCGGGCACCGCCCCCGGGGACATCCCCCCTCCCCGGGAAACGCCGGCCCTCGCCTCGTAGCGCTCCATGGCGGCCCCTCAGCGCCGGCTCCCCGCGCGGCCCGGCCGTTGGGGCGGCGACACGGACCCGCCTCCTGCCGGGCCGGGCCGGGCCGCGCCGCAGCGCCGCCCGCCGAGGAGCCCGTGCGCGCGGGCGCGGAGGCTGGGCCCGGCCCGGCCCGGCCCAGCGAGGGGCTCGCGTCAATCCAGAGGTGCCTCGAGCCTGCCCGGGGGGGTCTCCGCCACCCCACACGTCTCTCGAGGCCACCCCGGGGCGCTCGTGCTTATGGAGAGGGCCCTGTGTCAATCCAGACGGGCCTCGAGACTGTCCGGGGGTCCTTGAGCCTATCCCGGAGGCTCTCATGCCTATCCAGAGGACCGTGTGTCAATCCAGAGGTGCCTCAAGTCTATGCAGGGGGGCCTAGAGTTTAAAAGGGTCGAGAACTACCGATTTACAGCGTTCGCGGCTTGTTTCCCTGACCATAATAGCCATCACAAGCAAGGAGCCAGTCTCCTGCCTTGCGGTTCCAAGCCTCTCCCTGGCAAGCACTCTGCACAGCACCCTGGGTTCCCACTGTCAGCTGTCCCTTAGAGGAAGGCGCCCAACTTCTAGCACAACAGTAAGGTTTCCTCTACAGGCCATAGACCATACAACGAGATCAGTCATTGAGCACCCCCAAAAATCCCATGTAATCCTGCATCAATGGTAGAGATCTACTTACAGAATTTTGTATGAAATGCATCACAATATCACGGTGTGAGTTAAGATCACGTTTCGTTTAAAAATGTTAAACAATTAAAAATTGATCTGGACTTCTGTGTCAATTAGGACCCAGCCCTGCCAAGACTTAAGCCTGCGCTTCGTACACTGCAAGGAGTTCTGCTCACCGCAGTGGGGACTCCATAAAGCATAACATTTTTGCATAAGCTTTCACAGGGTCAGATTTTGGTCTTTTCACCGAGTTTCTTTATACATAGCAACAGGCAGTGAGATAGCTGATGGAAGAATTTTAATTTGACCAAAATAACTCTTTGTAAACACTACCAAAGGACTATGACTCCTCCAGGATCAGGGTGCTCTCTGTGCTTATTTGGGAGTTTCTGCACTTGTGTTGATTTGCTGTTTTATTGTGTGCACCAAGCCCATCTGCGGTTTGGCCTGGAGCTTCGTTCTCCTCTCCGCATCTTTTTTGTATGCTGCATTTCATACAACGTGTTTTTCTTTAAAAACAGACCCCCCAAAAACCCACCACCACCAAAATATTATGGCACATAAGGGGAGGGGAAACTTCTAAACAACATGGAAGGGAAACAATTCCCCAACTACCGAGGACTGCTTTGTCAATGCCTTCTCAAACAACATGACATTCCTGACAAACATGCAAAAAACACAAGCTCAGGGACAAACAAAACCTACACATAATAGCATGGCTCCAGGAGGCAGATTTTTCCAGGGGTGATTTCTCAGCTCCAAAGCAAGCCATTGTTTGGGTCTCGAGATTGTGAGAATCGGGATGTCTACATAGACGGGTATCAGCATGTTCAAGTGCCTTGCCTGTGAGCCAGACCTGATCACCCAGCCTTGCACTGTGCTGGGATATGTGGGAGGCTTATCCCAGCCTCCTCTGCATCATTCGGAGCAAAAGCCTGTGTACGAATTGATGTGAGGTATGGTGTGAAACCACTTGCCTTTCCTGAACTGCCCCAAGACCAGAAGTTATTTTTGCAGGCTGCTACACGGTGGCTGTGTTAGCCCGCAGACTGCCATTCGGTGCATTTGTACCTGTGACTTCGAACCCCGGATCTGTTGAATGAGCTGCTCCTGACTGAGCCCCAAACATTTATGATGCGTAGCTTTCAATCAGAGAGACTCTGGAAAGCCCTTCGGACATTACAGGAACATGCAAGAGTGCAGGATACAGAAGACGCGCACAGGGCAGAGTAGCGAGACATGGAGAAAGCTGCAGTTGCTGCCCTCTCCTTATGAATATGTCAGCATTTCAACTTGCATGGCCCAATGGGTTCATATTGATTTGCAGGTGATTAGCGCTGGCTGCCGAACCTCTGCATGGGGAAGCAAACCTTCCGAGACCTCTGAGAAGCCTGCCTCACCCCTCTGCTGCTGAATATACGGTGGAGGAAGCTTACATTATAGGTACAAGAGTGACTTCCTACTGCGAGCTGGGAACTGGCTACCCATAATCTCTAATGAATTTGATGCTGGCAAGTCAACTGGTGGGCTGCTCTTGGTGGAGATTGTTTCCCTGTGGACTGTCAGCACTGGTTTCTGAAATAATAGCTGTACTGTGGTGAGACCACTGATGACACGCACAGCCTCAGTGTAAAACATCCTCTCATGCAGCCTTCATCTTTGCAAACCCTCTAACCCATGCTAATATGGCCTTCTTGGGTAAATCTGAACTGGGCTCAAAAACAGACATATAATAGGTATTGATCAGCATATGCCTGGTTTTAGAAAAATAGACTGGGAAGGGAGAAGAGGGCAGCTTGGTTTTACAGCAAGGATAACTTCAGGGAGTGCACTGTACTCTCCCGTGCTGATTTCATGAAGACATCATTGCCAGATGTTGAAAAGCCGCAAAGAAATCAGGGGATCGGCTTAGAAATCATAAGATGTAAAGAGGCAAACAATACATTTGGGGGACATTTTCCTTGCCTTCTGGTAAGTCACATTTTCAATGTTTTCTCTGTAATAAGACTAGAAATTGCCTCCTTTAAAAAAAAAAACAGAACGAAAGCAAGCTGCGATTCTCTCCTAATGATGCATTTCCAGAAACTGAGAGAACAAAGATCACCAAATCTTGTGTAACTTTCAGCAAAATCCAGTGGGTTGCCAGTGCTGCAGTGTAGAGTCACATCAACCCTCTGACTATGCAGCTGCCTCCATTTTTTGACAGATGAACACATCCCAACACAAACCAAGGCACCCGTCTCACCCCATCTTGCACACTGGAAGTTTGAGGGTGCATACACGCATACTACCGTCCTGACTGTGAAGCCAACTAAACTTTTTGAAGTCGACTTCAGTGTCAGAGCGTACACGTGTATGTAGTGCAGAGCTGACTTAAATACAGCACAAGATAACACATCTCCAAGCTGTATTATCTTGAGTCGCATTAGTTGACTTAGCTCACGAGATAGCTGCCATCGTGGCAAGGATCTGTATGTGCGTATGCTCCGACACGGCTCAACTTCAGTTGACTTAGTTAAGCCACCTTATTTTAAGTCAACTTAGTATGCATGTAGGGTTACTATATTTCCAGGATAAAAAAAAAAGGACACCTGTGGCAGGGAGGGAAATATGATGGTGGAGGGGCAGTGATATGCCTATGCCCTGCCTCTGCCCTTCCTAAGCCCCTGCCCCACCAGCCCTGCTCAGGAAACCAGAGGCAAAGCAAAAACCTGGACATTTGTTCACATTTAAAAAACCCACCTGGACACGAAAAAGAGGGCACGTCCGGGAAAACCCATATGTATGGTAACCCTGTAGACACCCTTCATGAAATTAGGTCAAAGCACCCTTCTGTCTGGGGGAGGGGGCACAGGACAACCCCCCAACCGAGACTGGAGATGAGTAACAAAAATACCCAGATACAAGATTTTGCCAAACAAAAATCCACGCCTGAGCGTGTGCATGATGGCTGAGGGGTATCGATAAAACGCCTCCCCCTGCTCAGGCCCCTGCAGCGGCACAATCTAGTTTCACCAAACTGATGCCCAAAATCAGCCTCCGATTTGGGGTGGGTGATTTGCATGGTTTGCAACGCAACGTCCTCCTCCCTCCTTCCATGCCCTGCTATTATGGCAGGGCTTCTCAAAGGGACAGGCGCATGCTGGAGACAGGAAAGCTCGCATCAGGAGCCAGGGCCAGGCAGTCTCCTCCCTCCCTGCCTGCACAGGGATCTTCCTGCTGCTCGTGCGGCTCCTTTAAGAGTTGGCCTACGTGGCAGAAGCAGGAGAGAGCAGCAGCCTGAGTTGCAGCAGAGCTACTTCCTGCAGCGCTTGCAGCAGCAGCACCGAGGCAGGGCTGTGTTGGACACCCAACCAGGAGCAATCCCCCCTGCAGCTGAGACCATGGGCCAGAATGATCTGATGAGCACTGCTGAGGACTTTGCAGATCAGGTGGGTGGGTGCGCTCTGCTTCCCTCTGATCCCCTCTCCCCAGGGGGAGGCCTCCCTCTGCACAGGCAATCTGGGTGTTTTCCCTTTTTTGCAAGAGTTACAGGGATCTTGTATGCGATGGGGCAGCAAGACGCACTTCGTAGGGCGATGGGGCAGTGTTCTCCGACCCCCTTCCCCCAGCAAGAAATAGCAATGGGTGATTCATTAAATACAGCCATGAGGTCCTGCCATTTCCAGGAGAATGGGCAGCAGAGTCCCGGTAAGAGGCCAAGACCGGAGAATCCCAAGCGATAGGAATCAGTCAGCGGTATGTCTGGCAAAGGGACTCATGTCACTTATCCCCCTTGCCCTGAATGGGGGGCCGCTTAGTGGGTGGCTGAGTACCTCTGTAGCATCACGGGGTCTGTCTGATTTACGCCAACCGTAAGAAAAACGGGATCAGTACCCCCTGTAAACAGGGGATCTCTTACCCCCTGTAAGAGACTTGGGGTGCCAACAGGTTTATCACACGGCTGAAACAGAGGATGGCAATGCTGCCACACCCCTCGACTAAACTTGTGTTAGTCACTTGTTACCCGTGAAGGACTGAATTTAGCCCCCACCTTAAAAAACCAAAATGGTTGCATTGCTCTTGTCTCGTGCCCTCATTGATTGATTGCAGAAGAAGGAGAGTTTGGTTTTAAAGCTAGAGATCACCCTCCTGAAAGCCTGGCTCCTTCCCATTTGTAAGTGGAAAGGATAATTCTCCTGGGATCTAAGGAAGACCAGCCCACTTCCTGCTTCCAAAAAAGTGTCCAGGTGGCATGGAAGCAACATATGGGACAGAAAACAGGCAGGTAACGAGATGACCATCAAGCTGGTTCTGGATGTTATCGAAGCTAGCAAAAAATATGCTTTAGATCCAGGACAAAAGGTAACGTAAAACGACATTTTCAAATTGTCCTTGCAGGTGTTTATTGCAGCAGGGACCATCACATGGGACTCCCCGATTCACACAGGTTTCTTAGATAGGCAGCAAGCAATGCCTTCCTATCTTCTGCGAGTAGGAATAACACGAATGAAATAGTTGCTGCGTTCATGATGCTGCTGCAAAGCACAAATGTTTATTGGTGTGGTGATAAGTATATTTAAAATCAGGTAGTAACACCTGGAGGCCTATAGCCACGGCTCGGGAAGGACTTATTTGACCTGGCAGCTTTGCACGCCTGCAGCTGGTTGCCACTATAAAGACTTGTTGCTCTCACTAAGATAGATGGTTGGCTTCCAGACAGATTTTACTGCTGCTTTCCTACTGATTTCAGCAGTTCTAATTGTGGACTGTGACGGTCAGGATCAGGCCTTGGGAAGGGGAGGTAAACAGCTGCTGTACTGTGTTCCCAGTCTCTGACAAGTTTTGGAGCACTTGAGTGCTTGCTGCTACTGAGTTGTTTTTTTTTAATCCTTAAATATATATTCCTGGGTGACTATTTCTGGTCACATTTTTTTAAACCTTTCTTTTATTCCTAAAAGCCTCTTTGTCCATCAGGAAGTACTGTCTGCCACTTCCTGGAATAACACTCATTGAAACAACTTTTATTTATATTTGACCTCCATTTTATTTGGAAAGTGCTGCTTCTGAACCACAGAATATCCATCATGTCTGCACACACTTTGCCATCCAATTGCAAAACAGCTATTAAGTTTTGCAAGCAGGTCCTTAGCTGACTGTGGGTCCAAATAATTGCCCCTTGCTCATTCAGGTGCACTAAACACCATCTGTGGTGCTAAAAAGTGAAATTGCGTAAGTATGGGGGGGGCAGATTTACAAAACAATAAACACCGCTTATATCTTGCTGAGTTGGCATTTTGCATTAGGGAAGCTCTTAGTTCATTTAGAACAAAACATTTCAACTGGGATTAGATTGAGACTTTGTGATGGGTGGGAGCTATCAAATCTGACTGTTGCTACTTGGAACTGGATGCCTCTTCATTGACAGCCTTATTCCTCCCCGTCTCCTTTTATAACAGCTGAGATCAGCTGGAATCAGCCACTTTCTCTGACATAAAACCAGCAGGGAGAGGTGCAACAACCAGCTCTGTGGATTATCAGTGGGTACCAAAAATGTTTGATTCAGCAATTTAGGCAGAGTTGTCTACCCTGCGCGCTCAAGAAATGCAAGCCACAAACTCCCTTCAAAATTAACAGGAGTTAGGTTAAGGTCATGTGCCTAAATACTATTTAAAAACTCCAATTCCTTCAGGATAGTAGCAGCAGTTTGTGAACTAGCTATCAGAGGGAACAGGGTGCACTTAATTAAGTGTGTGTTATACAGATGGTGAACTTTCCTGAAGGAGGACTGGAAATTGTCTTTAGCTTGAATGAGCCACCAGTTCCAGACCTGGTGTTTGGTCCCTAACTGGGTGTGTAGTACAAGATGCATCCGTCCTGTTTGGCTTTTCCTTATTTGCAGGCTTCCCGTTTGCTGGTGGGGAGCTGTAAGTGGGTTAGAGTAGAAATGGCTTATCTGATTTTGGCAAGAGTGTGATGCAGGTAATGACAATAGCTAAAATTGAAGAGCTAAACAGGACAAACAGCAAGGTGTGCTTGGCATTTATTCCATTAAAAAGAGGTGTAGACATGTGTAAAGAAACTCTCTTGAATCATTCTAAACCAGTTATGTGATTATAACCAAGCAAAGGAAGCGTGCATGATGCACGTACTAGGCTTCAGGGCCAAAAAGTGCAGTGCTTTGTTTTAACTTTTACAAGTGCTGTGATTTTTTTTTTTTTTCCAGCCATTCCGGTCACTTTGTCCTAAATCCTGGTGTTCTGAGATGGTTTATGTAAGAACAGGAGAAGGAAGAAACTTTCTGATTTAAAATCTGGTCCTTCCAATTATGTTGGAAATTCCACTGATCCTTTATGGGTACAAAGAGAAAGTGGAATCTGTTATGGAGAACCAATTAAAAAGAAAGAGGAGAAAGATTGCCAGAAACGTCCTGGTATGTCATGTCCTCCTTCTGAACTCTCTGAAATGACAAAGTGAGCCTCTATTCTCATTACAGCATTGCCTTCCCAGCACTGTACGCATCGTCTAATCCTGCAAGAAGGGTGTTGGCATTCCCACTTCATAGATGGAGAGCTGTACCACAAGGGAAGGAGTGATTTGCCAGGGCGAGAGCAGAGCAGTGGTTCTCAACCTGGTTTGTTAGACTCAGAGCACCCCTTGGAAAATGCAGGCTCTTAGCTATTACTCCTTGTTTTTTGGGGTTTTTTTTTTTCTTTTAACTACAGAGAAACAACCAGGCAATTCTTTTGCTGCAAATAACTCAGACCAGAATTTTGTGACACTGGATTCCTATTTGAAATCTCTGGGTTCATCCTGTGAACCGTGGTTGGGTTGGGCTGAGTGGTGCCCTAAAACGGATCAGATTGAGAATCAAGAATCGCTTTGTGTCTGGCCTGAGATTAGATTATAAACATCCCTCACCACTCAGCCTGTGCTTGTTCCAGTAAAATAAAAATTTTCTGGAGAAAGTCTGTTCCTGTAAACCTGACATGGGGCTACTCTATCTGTCTATCTAGCTATCATTGCGTAACTATAGATGGACAGATATCTATCAATAGATAGATCAGATAGATATATAATAGTCCATATCCAAACATTCTGACCTGTTGTGAAATGCATATGTATATGTGGGTGTATACATGTATATTTTTATCATGAGTACTGGGCTGTAAACCTGAGGACCAAAAGAGCGTTGCTGTTGTGAACACTAGATAGTAACTTTTACTATTTATATCATATCAGTAATTGAGGAATAAACAAAGGAGTTTTCCATAGAAAGGATGGAATGCTGTTTTTCCATGTCTCCTCCCTTTAAAAAACCAAACCAAACCTCACGTATAGTTTCAATTTGAGAGATGTTATTTTTTCCTAATTTACTGTTGTGAACTGTTAAGCATTTTGCCTATGAGAAGGGGCTGCATTGCAGGGGTAATGATGATGTATGCAGGGGGTGGAAAATGAGGCCAAGTTCAGACATTTGGAGGGGAACTTCCATAAAGTACGATAGTTTTAGATCTGGCATTTGGGATTTTTCCTGTGGGTCATCCCACTGCTACAAATCACCAGCTTCCGATGAATTAGTCTCCATCACTCAATTACTGGAATAGGTTGGATTACATGTAGATGCACTCTTTTGTGCTGAAATCACTAGACTCTTTTGATGTATTTCCTGTACTGTTGTAGTTAATGAGCTGTACTGTGTTTCTTTCTCCTCTTCTAGGTCTCCTGGGTTAGTCTTACACTTGTTATATGTTGTTTCTGATGTGGACTTGCTTATTCTCTGAACTTGCAGCGTGGGGTGGTTTCAATGCTTGCGCATGACCTCGTGACTGGCAGAAATACTGCTGCATGTAGGCTGAACAGCAGAGGATGGTTTGTGTTATGATAAGACTGATAAGCGCTGCGCCCGCCTTTGCCTTCAAATGATCTTACTTGTCTTTAGCTGATTGGATAGCTAGCACTCGCGTTTAATAAATAGCATACGTTCTCTTTGCTGCACGTGCAGAGAGGGCATGTAGAAAGTTTAGGTAGAAGTGGCTTCCTCGCTTGGTCTCTCCGGGGTGGTTTGGTTTCAGGAAGGGGACAACAAGGTAAGGCCACATGGCTCGTGACAAAAGATCGCAGGATCTGGGAAGCAGAGCTACCCCTTGGCACTCGAGCCTTTCCACATCTCTGTCCTTGCTGATGTTTGGGGACTGCTGTCTTGCTGCCCTCCATTTCGGATCTCACCTGCTTCATCTGTTGCCAGGACAGGCTATCAGCACCTTTCCTCCGTTGCTGCGATCTACGTACTGCTTAACACACTTCTCTATCGATTGCTACCAATGTATTGATCATCTAGGTACTCTCCAGGTGGCCCCACAGGGAAAATCTTCCCTTTTGTTGTTGTTGTCTTTTTTATTCTTAACTGTCTTCCATTATCCACAACTGCATATACAGAACCAACCAGCCTAAATAATTCCTCCTCCTGCCTGTGCTCTTCATATCTAGATGCACAGTAATCCTGGCACCCCCTCCTTTAAACTAACCGTCTTTCTAAATATTTTCAGCTTTTAAGAACAATTCCTGAAAAATAGCCAAAAACTGCTTTCAGGATAGGAATGCTTTTTTTCTTCTTGTAAACATAGAGCACATGGTATTTTTAAGGAAAAATATCGCCATTCGGGAACTGGCCCAGTTGGTAAGCCAGATCTGCATGTTTTCACTTGGGGTCATTAAAACAACATCATCCCCCACTTCCTTCCTTCCTTCGAATACTAGCAAATCACTGTTTCCTCCACTGGGTTCGGTTTGCACATGCTTAGAGAAGATGACTCCCTTGAAGCTTTCAGAGAGGCCACTTCCCCACTCCTGTGAATTACCTTAGCACCCGTGTGGGCTTGAGCAGTCAATATATCACATTTTATCAGGACTTGGAGCTGTAAGTGGGGCAGTTGCCTTTTTACTAACTGGAAAACCACCTTTCTAGCAACCTACAGCTCAGCCAGTAGAAGTTGTGCTAGTTAAAGGTCAGATGCATGGTTTTTCCTTCCTTTCAAATCAGAAATCCTCAACTAAAAGCATCCTATGGTTGATCAAAGTCAGCCTCTCCTGCATCTGTATGGGGAACTTCCCTCTCTAATCAGTGTTACTTCGTATAATCTTGCATGCTGCATACTCTCAACTACTGTGTGTACATATGTTAGCGCAAGATCCTCTTTTAGTTTCAAGAAGAGAAAGTGGCAGACTAGTTCTGATTTTACTCTGCCTGCTCTGTTGGCTTCCAAATTTCCAGGATAGCACCCTGATAATAAACAGGGTGTCTTAGCATTTTGGCTTTTTGTCTGATCTGACCAATTAAGTCTCTTGGCAGGCTCTTTGAAAGCATCCTGGTAATTAGAGAGATGCTCTTTCCTCCTGATTTAAAATTCAGCAAATGTAAATTGCATCACACAAATGACATCGGAGGTTATTTTGGAGTTGGGGACTATAACTTGCTGTAGAGAGAAAACGACTTGTACCGCACTATTGACCTTTCGATTTGAGTGTTATATTTGCTTAGACCCTGCCTACAGTATGAACATTTGGTCTTTGTAGTGGCAAGAGGGCCTTCGAAACTTGATTTGTGGCTGCTTCCCCTGAAAGAAGGACAAAGTCTATACGATTGCCTAATGTTGGGAATGGGACTTGTTTAAAGGCTGCGTCTGCGGCAACAAAACAAACTGCACCCCGGGCACAGAATGATCGTTTAAAGACGAACTGAAACAAAATTATGACATTTATATTTAAACAAACAATATTCTAGGAGTTATTGGCCAGTAGTAAAATGATGACTTTTATCCAAGAACTGAAGACCCAGATATGATGATGAAATCTTGCAGGCAACAGCCATCAAATCCTGAGGGCTTTCTCCTCCTCCTCTTGAGGTCAGATGGGTACGTGCATAGGTAGAGTCCAAACACTATTTGATTGACTTCAAGTTTTGGATGATGCAAATGGGCACAATCCTTTCTAATATTTACTTCAATTAATTTAGATCATGTCAGCCTTATATATTTTGTGGCTTGTATATTATTAAATGACAAAGCTATTAAGAAACTGTTCGGATTCACTAAACCAAGTTTGTTCAAAAGGCCGGAAATACTAACACTCAGCGTGTGCTTGGTTGAAGTTGGCATTCAAAGTGTGTTTTTAATCAGCTTGAATCTTGACCCTTCAGACTTTGGATACGTATGACAATATCAGAAGAGCAAACCCTACTAGTGTTAACTATTAAGTGTGTCCGTCTTAATTATTTTTTTTTTTTTTTTATCTCACTGACCTACAGTGAGCCAGTAAGCTAGGTCATTAATATGTACTCAGAGCAGCCTCTAACTATTAGTTAATTGTTGCGATGGGCATACATTTTTAACTGTGATTTGAATCTCTCCTTCCGCCTCCTTCCCCCTGCATTGTGAACCCAAAGCATTTGAAGCAGACCTGCCAAGTGGTATTAACTGGAAACAGAAAATGAAAGCCACGGGTCTAGCTTCATTATCCCGCCTGAGTAAAATACAGAATAAACTAAACGTATAACCTAGGAGAAACTAACTTAATCTTCTTGTCAGCATAAATTTTTACTTGACATCTTAATGAGATCTTAATGGTCTCTGTACATACAAACCACTGAAGTCAGTTGAATTGTACCAACAAAACTTGACCCAGCATAATCTTTTAAGGTTTCTACGCTTGTGGTAGAAGAAGCCTTCATGCCAGTCGGTGATCACGAGGCAGATACCCACTTCAGTGGGTGCGCCTCCATGTTCGTTAATGCGCCTTACATAATGCACATTCAGTTTAGTATTTCCTTAATGAAGTCCTAAACTAAAAGTGCAGTACCTAGAGTTACTATGCAGTAGCACAGTTATTTAGTGATGCTTACTGTGCATTAGCCTAATAACACTGCGCAGGAAGTTGTTAGCATTGTTTGTGCTGTGATGTGCTACCACGCAGGGTTGTTAGGCTAATGTGCAGTAAGTGTCTTGTATAGACATGCCCAATGTGAATGCTGTCTTCATGGCACTCCAAATTACTTGTGGAAAACATCTTGGCATATGTGGGTTTGTTGGGGGTGGGGCGGGTTCTTTCATTCTAACACTGAATATTAAATATCATTTGATACCTGTATCAAATGCAGTCCCATAATAAGACACTTTTAAGACACATGGTGCTCTATGTGTGGGCTGAGGCAACATTACAAAACCTAGTCCCTTCCTTGTCCTATGGCAGGAATCTGCAAAGTGGTAGCTTTGCATTTAGAGGTCACACGCGCAGATGTGTGTGTACACATGTGGTTCTGGTTTTGATACTGTTCAGCCCAGACCTGTGTAATCAGAAGCTATGAACCTGCTGCTTCACCTTTTCCTGGCAGCTGTTTAACCACGCATATTTGCTCCACCTGGCAGACGCTGCCAAAATTACATCCTTGACAAACTGTGAAGTACTAGAAATGGGGGATTCGGTACTTGGACTCTTGCTCTAGAGATGTCTCTCGAGGCCCCCAAATACATTATTTTACTTTCTGTTAGTAGGCACTCTTCAGTTCCTGAATGTCTTCTGCTACTATTGCTTGGCCCACAAAAATCATTGCTGCCTACATAAGTGAAAGTTTTTGAGGCCGCTAAGAAATAAGTAGCTTGTTAAAATAGTGTTCCTTCCTTCTCCCCCATCCCTTTGATTACACAGGTTGTTAACAAGGTATGATGAGCACATTGATTAAGTCAGTGGTACTGAACTTTCCATGGTGGAATAGATGAATTCAACCCCTACTTTTCCCAGCTGTGCATATGCCAGCTTGTCTAAAATCATCTCAGCAACTTGCTGTATGAAGTAGCAAACTTCCTCTTTGTCCTTCTAAGTACATGCAGAGGAGCCCCTCCTTGAAAACAGGACCTTTTTAATTATTTAATTTTGTGTTGGGGCATGAAACTTCCCAATTAGCTGATAAGCCCCATCAGGATACAATATGGCACTCTGATCATTCCTTAATACAGGGCACGTCTGCACGAGATGCTTAATGTGCAGTAGGCTAACTGCACATTACAGCATCACGGCAAAAACTGTGCTATTAGGCTAATGCACAGTAGAGCAGCCTACTGCACATTTATTGAGTACTTCCTTTTGCATGCACTCAACTTTAACGCTCAGAGGCACTGCTCATTAATGAATGTGTAGATGTGCCCACAGGCTTGTATATAATACCAGCTGAGACAGAGCAGAAAAAGTTAACGAGATTTGTGATAAATATTTGCAGGCTTTTATGTATCTTTCAGTTGTACAAATGGCACAGAAGTCTAGACCCTGAAGGTATTTTTGTATTTACTCACCAGTATCTATTTCTCTGTAATTAGTATAATAGCCGACTAAGCCAAAGAGTAAATTTTCAGCATTCTTTATACAGGATCAGACATAACTTTGACTCCCAAGAAGAGCTGATGTGCGCTCAATTCCAATTGCATCATGGCAATGTTAATGAATTTTAAATACTGGGTTGCACTGAAGTGTAGTTAAACATAACCGCCTAGTTCATCATGGTGGGTGGGGTGTGATTTTGATGGAAGTCGGAATTGAACCACACGTGGGAAGTCAATTAAGATCAATGCCTGGTAATCTCTCTAGTCAAAAGCTTTTATTATCATATGAATCTGCCCTTATGCTGTATCATGTTCCTAATAACAGGAGCTCCCTTGACAACTAGCGCTCATTAAACAAATGTATTTCCTGAATGCGTTTCCCTGAGTGTACTGCCAACATTTCTACTAAGTTCATTTAGACCAGGGAGTTGAAACAGGGTTACAGGCTCCAAGCAACAGGATTCATCTGTATCCAGTCCCCCTCACCAGCATACCTGTGTCAATCATGATCTTGATGCTGCCTATGCCTGTGCTAGCAACATGCCCGCAGCCTGGAGAAGTGCATGGTTATTGTTTGCTTGATCAATGCTCCTCCTGCCCTTCCTCTGCTCACTATCCGGTGTGCCCCTCCAGTTCCTGAGAGTGACGAAGCAGTACCTTCCCCACGTGGCCCGCCTGTGTCTGATCAGCACCTTCCTGGAGGATGGCATCCGCATGTGGTTCCAGTGGAGTGAGCAGAGGGATTACATCGATGCCACATGGAACTGTGGCTATTTCCTGGCCTCCATTTTTGTGTTCATCAATCTCTTCGGACAGCTGAGTAAGTAGCTCTGAGGCTGTTAAAGCAGATGCCAGAGTGCTCCAGTGCCTGCCTCCCTAGCTTGCATACTACTCTGAATCATCGAACCGCAGGGAGCGCACTTCAGTATTTCTCTAACCACTAGGCTGTCACAATTTGGTGTTGTATAGACTGGAGGGGGAAAAAAAAAAAGTTTTTTCCTTTTGTCTCCTTTCACAATCTCCTCCTAGAAACAGCCTGAGTTTGTTTTGGGTGGTGATGGTGAATGCACCTTTTGCTCACCCCAAGAAAAGCAGGAAGTGTTCACTTAGTTGGCTTTTTTGTATTGAACTTCTTGCAGCATTTATAAGAGCAGTCACTTTAATGCATTGGTAAGGATTAAACTAGGCATACATCTGACTCTCTCTGCTGCATGTCCTTAGTAGAATACCAGAGGCGTTCTGTAGTTAACAACAAATTAAAATAACAAGCTCTATAATGACTTCAGTGAAATGCTGAACCTGCTAAATTTAAAACCTTGGGGCAACCACTATTTCCTGTATCGGCTGGAAATGCAGTAACAATTCATTTTCCTTCTTCAGGTGGCTGTATCCTGGTGCTGAGCAGGAACTTTGTGCAGTATGCCTGCTTTGGATTGTTTGGAATTATAGCATTACAGGTAGGAGGCCTTAATTCTTCCAAAAGCCTAAATCTCATCTTTCAGATCTTCTTCTCTAACCCCACCAGGACAATTTATGTAAATTAGGGATGCACCAATAAAAAATTTTTTTAGGCCAGTACTGATGGCTGATTATTAACCAGACATATTGGTCAATACTGATCCAACTGGCCAGGCTGCATATTGGCACTAAGTCGGGGGCGGGGGGTAGGGCGTATAAAGCCGAGGGTGGGAATGGGGCAGGGGCCAGGTGCTGCCCAGCCGGGGCAGGGTGCGGGATGAAGCTGTGGGCGACTCATCCAGGGGGCACAGAGGGGTTGCTCCAACTGCTGCCACATGCATCCCCCTCCCCCCCAGATCTGCGTGCGAGGCAAGGGCAAGTTGCCCACTGCGGGTTTGGGGCTGGGGGCTGCGCCAGCCTCATTCCAGCAGAGGGGCTGGTACAGGGTTGCGCTTGGGGCAGGCAGCGGTGCTGAGAGGAGGGGCTACAGCAAATTTTGGGGTGGCTATAACCCACCCTGTAGCCACCCCTCCCAGCACTGGTACTGCCTGCAGCCCAGGCCCCCTAACCTGGAAGAGGCTGGTGCAGCCTCTGGCTCCAAGCCTGCAGTGAGCAACCCGCCCTCACCTGGTGCATAAATCCAGGGGGCACATGTCCCCCATGCCTCCCTGGGGGTGCACACAGTAGTAAGAGCTGCCCCTTCCCTCCTGACAAGCCACCCACAGCTCTGTCCCACACCCTGCCCCAGCTGAGCAGCAACGGCCCCTGTGGCACTTTCCCTCACCATGGAGGCCTCTATCTGGCCCGTGCCCCTTCTCCCGCACAGACTTATCAGCTGGACACTGCTCTCCAGGCTGCTTTCCTGGCCACCTGCATGCTATTGCATTTATCAGTGACATTATCAGCCATCCACCAAAAAAGGCCCATGGCTGATGATGTCAGTTTTCCTTTCTATCAATGTCGATACGGTATGGACGAATGTATCGGTGGCACCTCTAATGTAACTTAAAGCCACTCTCAAGAATTCTCCTCCCCAGTGAGCCTGCTCCTTCTCTTCTGTGTGCTATAATCTTTCACACTAACCCAGACAGAAGTGTCCTACAGCAAGATCTTCTTCTTGGGTGTAGATGCAGCTAGAGACGGTGCAGCTGGAAGTATCTAAGTTCCATTTAGCCAGAGTAGGTCACCCTTTTAAATTACCTTTTAAGTTTTAATCAACCTGTTGGATCAGGGAGCTACAGTTGCTCTGGTTCTGACCCCACAGCGCTTCCTACAAGCCTACTGATATAAAACCATCCTATCTAGTTGAAAAAGATCTCATTCTAACTTGGCTTTGGCTAAAGCACAAGACTGTGGTCACAACTTTGTCACCAACTTGGCCTGACCACAGGCATGAAATTTAACTTTTCTGCCCTGCAGCAGCATAGTAAGTACACTTGACTCCACAGCAGCTTGTCGAGGCTTTGCTGTCTGCAGAGGGCTTTGAGATTCACAGATTTTAGTGTGCTGTATTAAGCCTGTCTGTTAACAAGTGGTCTTGGTCTTGTACACCTAAAACAGATTCTAATAAAAATTGTTCATGGTTCTCATTCAAAGTGACCTGCTTGACCAAGTAAGTACCATTTCAAGATGCTGTTGGTCTCTGCATTGTGCTTTTTATCTCATGGACTTCAACATTTTTTTAAAGCTTTTTGTCTGGTAAGGGGATGGTAATGTTTCCATAACACAGCATCTAACTACTTGTGTTCTTTTGCCTAGACCATTGCATACAGCATACTATGGGATCTGAAGTTTTTGATGAGGTAGGTCTTAGGTTTTCTGTGTTCGTGTAAACAGCGTCTGTTCTCTTCTCTGGAAGCATTCTCCAGGAAGAAGGGAATCCAGATTTCTTTATACACATCACCTCTGTATACAGTAAAAACTTACCCAGTAGGTAGCGATTTTTCTGAGGAGCATTGGTATGAAGTAGTAAGCGAGCAAACAACTTTAAGCAAAACCTAAAACATGTTGTACAAGATGCAGAGACTAATCCTAAAGTATCAGGAACAGACTGCCTGGGCCACATATCTTTGCTGAGACTAATGTTTTTTTGTGGACTGGGAATCTACTTTATTTCTTAAAGTTAAAAGTGAATGCTATATGTCTGTTCAACTGAACTTAACTGGAGATACCAAAAATGGCCCTGACATTTCAAATTATCATTTGCAAATGATGGCTCTCAGATTTCCTAAGGGGGAAGGCAGAGTTGGGCCTCTGAGCATGGATCTTCTTGTGAAAAAGTTCTGGCTGACAGCAGCTAGCCAAGTTCCTACATTTGACTTCTCTTGCTGGAAGTAGATTGGATTATGTTTGTTTTCCTGCTGCAGTTTTGAGCCCAGAACAATTCTTAAAATGTGACTTGATGTGGAAAGGCACAGCCACCAAACACCTGTGCCAGAACAGGTGGCAGTCTAACATGCCCAATGTGCATGATTCAGACCTTACCCTTGATGTGATGGCTCCTGGGTCGACAGGCAGGATTTCCACAAACAGAAAGGAGGAGCTTCTTTGTGACAGTCATTTTGAGCCTGCATAGGTCTATGTTGTTATTTGGTAACCATGCATACAGAAGAAATCGTACCCTCTACACATCTGCAGCTTTAGCTATAACAGGCAGAAAACCCCAAAAGGAAGTGTTGCTGATGCAGTCTGCCTCAAGAAGCTGCTGTAACTGCATATTCCTACCACAGTTTTGTTTCTTACACATCAGAGTTCTTTGTTACACCCCTCATAAATTGTCCTGGGGCTTGCACTAACATGGAAATTTGTTGTCTCCCCTTTCCTCTCTAGGAACCTTGCACTGGGAGGAGGTTTGCTGCTGCTTTTGGCTGAGTCACGCTCAGAGGGGAAGAGCATGTTTGCTGGTGTCCCTACTATGCGGGAAAGCTCTCCTAAACAGTACATGCAGCTGGGTGGACGCGTGCTGCTGGTTCTTATGTTCATGACGCTGCTCCATTTTGATTCCAGCTTCTTTTCTGTAAGTATTTGGATACCGGACAGTGTCAAAGCATTGGGGTCTGCTGCTTTCCAAGTAGCCCTGGAGCCTGCTCCATGAATGTTTGTGCTAGTCCTTGTTGATTTTTGCTGGGACTCCTTAAATAAAGCTATATGGCTATACCTTGGACACAGGGAAACGGTTAGTGTCTCAGGAGTGTTAGGATCATTTGAGTTCATAAAGCACTCAGAGCTATTAAGCTCGAGGCAAATAAAAGGAAAGTATTAGTTTTCTTTGCACTAGTATTTCCTGGTTTCAAGCAGTAAGATTTGCTTCTCCAGGCTTGCCTTTAAGCTATAGCTGTGATACCACAACACAAACAGCTTGGGTTACAACATCAACCTGCAGGTAAGCAGTACCCAAATAACTACCTTGGGGGTGGAAGAAGGAATACCCAAAGCTAAATTCTGCCCCTAGCATCCATTGCTTGCAATCATGCCACTGTATCATTGCAGCCAAGTGCATGGCTAAAGGTAACACAGAGCAGCCCCAAAAGACCTTCAGCTAAAATCTAATGACCAATAGGCTGGTGCTTATCATCAAGTCACAGGCACCTGTTTTAACTGCATTTACCCCAGATCTGCTAGATTGACTACACCTCCACCTCCTGCACCCACAGATTGCTAAGATCTGTCTGTTAACTCTGAGTTCTCTTCTCTGTGCTACTGCAGATTTTGCAAAACATCGTGGGCACAGCCCTGATCATCTTGGTGGCAATTGGCTTTAAGACAAAGCTGGCTGCCTTGACTCTGGTCATCTGGCTGTTTGCCATCAACATCTACTTCAATGCCTTCTGGACCATCCCTGTCTACAAGCCCATGCATGATTTCCTCAAATATGACTTCTTCCAGACCATGTCTGTCATTGGAGGGCTCCTCCTGGTGGTGGCCCTCGGTCCGGGGGGTGTCTCCATGGATGAGAAGAAGAAAGAGTGGTAACAGGAACACCAGCACTTCTTAGGACATGACACCCTAAGTCCAGGACTAATTCTCTATGGATTCAACAAGAACTGCCAACACTTTACACGTAATGGCCCCCTTCCCCTGTTAAAGGCACAGATGTTTTGAGAATCTAATTTACAGTGGCACCAGTACAATAATACATGCATCCTATTTCTTGGAGGGACATGGCTAAGGTTTGTTGTTTTAACTTCTTAGAACTGGAATTAACCCAAGGAACCTGCAGTTCTGAGTATTTCAGTCTTGCAATAGAAGAGTCACTGCCCCTTCTGCCAGTAACAGCTTTTTAAACTTTTAAATTACTGTGAGCAGAGGCAACCATATCACTCATTCAGTGTGCTGTTGGGTTAATCCTCACTTACATTTTAGCTACAGCTAAACGAGTTAATTCCCTCATCAGAACTCAAAAGCCTGTCCCACCAGAAATGCCAGCAGTTGGCTTTAGCATGGTTTGTTTTAGTGAAAACTTACTTCAAGAGAAATTATTACGAAAAACAACAATACAGTATTATATACCATTTCCACAGCCAAACCGCACGAAGGGAGAAAGCAAAGCCCAGCTCTAGGCATTTTTCACTAGATGAGGAAAGGAAAAGGTTTTTTCCTTTAAGGAAGATATCACTTTCTTAAGGGGACAAAAGAGGTAAAGATGCTGAATTGCTTATATGAGTTCAATAAGGGAGTTTGGGGAGTATCATTTCAAGTTACTGAAGTGCTGTGCCAACATCGATCCTATTCAGTGTTTTTTTTTTTCCTGCGTCAGAGGAGCAAAGCTATACTGCTCTTCCCAAGAGACTCTTCCATCATCTACAACCCAGCTTTGACTTCAATTTTTTCCTCTAAATATTACCTTCAACCTTAGCTGTTATTGTTGTAAACACAATTTGTAGAATGATAACCCCTTTCTGTGCACTCAGCTGAAAGCTCTGAAGCAGTGTTTTGCAGCATATGCAGGTTAGGAGCAGTGTCTGTGCTTCTAGGCTATCGGTCCCCGTCTCTCCCCGATGTATTTTTGTCAGTCTCTCTTGCAAAGGCTCTTAAAACCTTAACTTGCAGTGTCAGGTTGTAGACTTCTGAAGAAGGGCCGGGCTGTGGCATTTCTGCACATATTCGTGGGCACAGGGAAAGTTTTCCTGCCATGGCTCTGTTGATCTAGTCCTAAATACTGCCTAGCTGTTAGCCCTGTGATGTCCCTTTGAGTCTCTGTTCTCAGTCTGCCTTGCTTCTGACAGCAGCAGACTAGAATTTCATAGCATCTGATTAGCAGAGAGAGGTAACTTAGTTCTTCTTAGGTTCTGATAGTTTCGCCGAAAGGGAGAGGGGATAGTCCTCCAGTTTAATGGGTTGAGAGGAAAGAAGGAACATATTTTGTCTTTCACTGGTATAGCCTATACCTCTTGTGTACATATCTAGAAACCCTGCAAAGAAGCAGTGTTTCATCCTCTGCTAGCCAAGTACGTTGATTCCCTTTAGGATTCAATGAGGTACTAAATCCATGATCTCCCATTAACTAGTAGCCAGGTAAGGTACATAGGGGAGTAGCTGGACCAAGAAACCAAAGAACTGCTACTTGGAGTATCTACACGCAATTCCCATGTAGCTAACAGGAACATAGAGCACATGGAAGTGTTGACCTGGACAGTGCAACTTAAACAGCTTTAGTTTGGAAAACAGAACTACTTCCCACATCTGATGACAAATAGAAAAGCTTTCATGAACATTTAGCTAATGCCATCAGGGTGTTAAGGAAGACTGGCCTTCGTGGTTAGATAAAGCTCTGCTGCTGAAGACATTTCTTCTTAAGCTCTTTTAAAATCAAATGGTATGTTAATCCACCACTGCCTTATTTCCTGGAATTTGCAAGAGAGTTTTCTCCCCCCACTGCTTTCACACTGCCTGTGTCTTCATTGCGAGGGAAACTGGGGCATTCTGCCGCACTGCAGGAACAATCTCTTCTCTTCTGTGCCAATGGTCAGCATACACAAACATGACAGTCTCCCGAGATATAGACCCTTCCCAACACTCTTAACTGTTGTGGATGATTCTTGTATTTATACATTAAATAGATAGAAGCCAGGTTTCTTATTACCCTTAGTTAGCTTTCTTATCTCTGATTCTTCCTGTTCTTCCAAGCTAAAGGAGTTCGATTGCTTTGGAAGAGAATTGGTTCAGTCAGACACTAACTGATCTGTGAAAACAGTCCTCTCATCAAAGAGACTGCCTGTAGCTCTGCGATAGCCAGGCACCCCAAAAATAATTGTCCCCTTTTAAGAAAGGTAATGATCAGTAGCCTTTGCAGCAGGGATTTTGCAAGTACAGTATCATGACTCAGTACTAAGTAAAGGGGTTTTGTTTTGTTTTTTTTTTTAAAAAGATGCTGCTCTTCAAGACGGCGCAAAACTAGCCATAGCCTTTTAGCAAGAGTCCTCTGCAACAGAGCTACAGATGCTGCTATACCCAGACATCTCCCCAAACTGATGGTGATTTCATTATTGGTCAGAATGATGAAAAAGCCTCCTATTCAAAAGCAGGATTTCTACTGATTGGCTTTTCCAAAATGTTCTGGAATCCATTTTGAATACATTTTTTGCTTTCTATGTGGAAAAAGGAAAATAAGTATAAATTCCCATTTTATGATGTATTTTGTACCTTAGTTGTGTTTGAAAATGTTTTGATTTTTGGAAACAATCAAAATAAAACAATGGCATCTTTGTTGTATCCACTTTGAGCGTATGGTTAGTGACCGACCCTTCAAGGATGTACTTGGACACTGTTTGGTATTGTCCAAGAGGACAGACAGCAGTGTTTCCTGTGCTTCACTTGTTCCACTTATTAACAACCAGGTCAGCAAAGTCAGAGAGGAGTATGTACCATAGCCACGCAAGGTACCTCATGGCTGCAGGAGTGAGGGCTCCATTGGTGCCCTTCAAGTCAAAGTGTCATTATAATAAGCATGCCCACAACCTGGTTGCTTCATTTTACTCTATCAGAAATAAATGCAACCTTACAATGCAGACAACATACCTTTGTCACACTCCATTCTGCCCATCTAAGGGATGAACGCTGGCACTGCTCCACAATAACCAGCTAGACCTGCAGCGTGTTTCTCATTTACATAACTTTATTTGCCATTGGCTGCTTTCTTGAAACTCTTGGGTTTTCGATGGCGACTCTTAAATTTCTTCTTCAAAGCACCCGATTGTTTCTGCGAAAAAAAGTAGTTCACTCGCTTTTCAAGAAGTTCTTTGTCCTTCTGGGCTGGGATGAAATGGCGCACAGCCAGGACCAGAAAGCAAACACCTGGGCCCCACCAGACTTCACTGTCTTTAGGTTGGGTGTCAACACGATCTTGTTTGTAAAGAACATGGGCACAGCCAAAAGACAAGGCATTCCCTTACTTCAACCCCTGCCTACAATCAGCAAGCTAATGTACCCTTCCTCCACTTTGTCGTCACGTTAAATGGCAATACAGGCAACCCTCCCCATTCACGGGGGATACGTTTTCGTATCCTCTGAGAATGGCAAAATCCGCAAATAAGGCACTGCATTCATGTGCGCTGGGGCAGGGGGGCTCAGCTCCAGTGGGAGCCTGTCGGCAGCAAACGCACAGCTACCAAGGAGCGCCTGTAAGTGTATAAAGTGTATTTAAAATGCAGTTTCAGCATTCACGAATATTTGAAACCACGAATGCCAAGCCCACAAGTAGCAAAGCTTTCCTGTACAGCCAACCTGGCTGCAAATGTGAATCAAACTACCACAGACTCTGATCTCCCAAGACTGGCATGTTCCTAACAGCAGGGAATCTACTTTCTCTCCTCAGGACTTTCTTTTAGAGTTGGACTTATCAGCAAGGATTTATCTAAAATCCTTATACCTGCTATATACAGGGGCCATGAAGTCCAGCTGCTTCCCAAACACACAGCAGGGATTTGGATGCAAAGATGTGCAGGATCAGGACAGAGATGTACTCTGAGGAGGAGATCCATTGTACAGCATCTGGGTAGTTGCTGAAGGGAGCTGGGGAAAATCAAGAGCGAATATACTAACCCTATGGTCAAGGGATTTGGTTAATGCGGGGAAGAGATTTTATAGCCCAATCCCCTTGCTTTCCAAAGCAAAGTGTAGGAGGGCTCACATGGAGATCTGAGAATTACACAGACAAGAACAAAGAACCTCAGAAAGATGAATGTCTATCAAGAAATGGTAGGCTTATGGTCTATGCCAGCTGCTCACTGTTAGAAACTTCCATGCAAGAAAATTTTATGCTTTCACTTGCCCCTCTCACAGGTCAGCAGAGCAGATGGACTGTGGGTCTGAACATGCAGGATATAGTTCCTATGCTCCCATACAGAAGTTCACCTCATGTCCCAAGCTCACCCCTGGGGCACTGCTGTCCACAGCAGTGCAGCACTCACCTTTCCCCTTTTGCTGCCTTGTCCATCCAGGTCCATTTTCTCGCTCTCCTCTCCATTCACATCCCCATTTTCCCCAACCAGCTTGGCCTTGTCTTCCTCACTATCCGTCATAAAGTCATCGCTGTCTTCCCCACGTCCTGCAGCTGCTGGGCTTTTTTTTGGGAAAAGCTCAGCTAAAACACAAGGCAAGACCCAGATGAGGCCAGATTCTGCTTCACACAGGTACCTGCTCTCACTCCACTTCGGAGACATCCTAACAGGCTTCAGGAACATCCTAACAGGGTGACAGACCAAGCTGAAGCATTACACTCCAACCTCTATCACCAAAGGCCTTCAGTGACAAACTGGTATGTTACTACTGAAACACCTGGAAGGCAAGTAAGCTGACAACACGTCAGTAGCAATGGGCCCAGCACCCTTAGTAATTCAGCCCATGATCATCTAATGCGTGGGCTCCCCGCTGGCCAGGCATCAATAAAACTGCCATCCTGGCCCACTCCTGCTGCTGTCCTTTCAAAGTAGCACAGTTCTCCCTCTTTCCACAGAGTCTTGCCCATTTCTACACACGACCAAGGAGTCCTCTCCTCATCCCTCTCCCTATGCTGGTAATGGGGATTCACAGATGTTAGGGGCTGGTCATCAGATCCAGCCCCCCTGCACCTGAAACAGACTTGCCTTTCTAGTGAGTGCCAGGAAGGATCAAGGGAGGAGAGGGGGTCCCTTTACAATATTCGGAAACACCAAAGCTTTGCTCACGTGGGTACAGGTCGCTCATGCTGTCATCACTGTCCTCCTCATCCTCATTGCTGGATGCAGGCTCCCAGAAATCCTCCCTTTTGCAAGGCGGCTTGCTCCCCTTCGGCTGGTCATCATGCCGCCGCTGCCGCTTCTTCTGCAGCAGGCAAGCAGGCACATACTCCGTGCCCTCCTTCTGGCACTCCTCATCTAGTTAGGGAGCAGAACAGAGGGACTCAGCTAGGTTCACACACAGAAATGCAAGCAATTCAGCAGCTGGCTGGCCTAATAGAGGAAGATAGTGAACCAGAGGCAGAGCAAGGTCCTGGGTAGCTAGTCAGTGCAGTATGAATGGCAACTGCACCTTTCACAGACCATGCCCCTGCAGAGACCTAGGGAGACACCAAAGCCAATAGATACAAAATGGGAGTGTGCACTTCTATCTTGCTGCCCTGGCCCCAGCAGAAACCGTAGCAAAGGTGTGCATTGAGCCTGACACCTTTTGCAAGAGCCAAACATCCCCAGAGACTCAAGTCTATTCTGTCCAGAGAAGTCCAGCACTGCAGTTTCCCCACACACCCTGCTGCTACTCTGACCAGGACATACCTGTAACAGTGGCAGTGCAGTTCAGTCTCGTTGTTCCATTCAAACCTAGCTTCTGGGATGTAAACACAAACGCCTCCCATGGTATGGGGTGCTGGCTTTTACAAAGCAAACACTTGTTCCCAGGAATCACTAAGCTCACTACACGCAGGCCAACAAGCAACCATCAGGTAGGACTGGCATTCAGTCGCTACTGAAGTGGTCCAAACACTGCCACCACGAACCTACAAGCTTCAGTCCCTTTACTGATAAAACAACATTGCCAGGCTCATCTTGACTCTTATCAAGTCCCCACAGATATAAGCCACCTTCCAAACTTCCACTAGTTGGTGGCTGAACATAAGGTGCTCAAGCTGGGACATGCAGACAGCTGGCAAATCCCTCAGGGCTGGCTTCTCCAGCTGCTAAACTGTATTGACAGGGAGTTAAAATATTAGGCATTCCCATAATTGTATATTCAGTGTTAATGCCAGAGATACCACAGGATGCCATAGGAAGAAGAGCATCCACCACACAACCTCTGTATTTAAGCATTAGCAGCAGTACAAAAAGAGGCTTGATGACTACCTGGCTAGACTCATCTACCAGGCGGGGGGTTGGACTTGAAGATCTACAAGGTCCCTTCTGACCCTACTTCTATGGTTCTATGAAAAAGGTTCGAGAACCTCTGCTCTAAAGCAAAGACACTGCTTTGCCAACTAGAGAAAAAAACTGCAAACAGCAGGCAGGAGCACTGCTCTGTTACTGACAAGTTGTCGAGAGCTTCCCCAACACTTCCCACCTGCCAGGCTGGGCGCCACAAGTACAGATCAAGAAAGATGTTGCAGAAAGCGCTAGCACCACTTACATTTTCTCAGCGCCTTCTGATAGCGCTTCCCTTGGACATGACGCAGCACATGCTCTGGGACCCTGTTGATGTGCCTGAGCGTTAGCTTGCAAAACAGCTGGTGTCTACAAGAAGGGAGACATGGATGTGAGCACAGCAAAGCCAGCAAATGGCTCAGTCCACTTCTGAGTAATGAAACAATGTTGTAGCCGTGACAGTCCAAAAAACATGCAAGAGGCTCAGACTCTTGTGGGTTCTCTCTTTTACTGTTCTTTTACAGTGGGGATAGATTCAGATGAGCTTTTGGGGTATCACAGATCTTGGGCCTCTGAGAGAAAAGCAGATGGAGACCCAAAGGAAGACACTGTGGTAGCAGAAAGCTGGTCTAAGCCTGTCCTAACCAAGCAGCTGGCACAATAACAGACATCACCTGCGAGAGAGTCCTTGCCTGGAGCAGTGCTCCCAGGTGGGTGGTCTAAGTCAGGGGTGTCAAAACATGGCCTATGGAACCATTCCAGCCAGCTTGCTGGTCATCCAGCAGACAACCGGTGTGGGCAGTGGAGCATGTCCTGCCACAGAATTTGGGGTGCTTAGGCCCCCATTGGACATCCCCACCAGCAGCAGGGGAAAGAGAGGGCTATGCAGACACCATCCTTACTTGCCTGGCTGCTGGCCATCCCTGGACCCACTCTGCTGCTACTCGATCCCCCGACCCACTCTGCTGCCTGAACGCAGACCTGCCCTGCTGGACCTAGGGGAGCCCACACAGTTCAAAGCTGCCCCGAGATCTGTGCAAGTTTGACACCCCTGCCCTAAGGCAACAGCCAGCAAAGCTGCATTGCAAAAATCTTTCCCAGCACAGCAAGCAGCTTCCTTCCAAAGCACCGAGGCCTCCTCCCTGCCCCAGCCGTAAGCACAGAGTTACGCACGGGTTCTTGGTGCTGGGCACAATGTGGGGTTCGAAGTCACTGTAGTTGAAGGCACCAGGGGTCCCACTCAGCCGCAGGTACCTCTTGCCGCTGGTGTAGGCTTGCAGCTCGGGCAGCCGGCAGGGCAGCTCATGCCCCGTCAGCTCACAGCGCACCTGCGGTGAGGGGGGGAAGAGACGTGTGAGACACCAGCTCCAGCACCCCTGCTCTGCACCCTAGTCACACTGGGTCTGGAGAACTGTCCAGACAGGTGCAGTTTTCGATTCCTGCTCTACCCAAAGTTGAACACCAATTGCCAGGCAGTGGCAGCAGCACTTCTATGTGGGCAGCTGCACCCCTCGCCTCCACAGCTCACAACTGCCTCCCTGCTTCCTTCCAAACTCTTCAGGGCTGGTAACGACCCCGTCTCCTTTACATCCTGCTGCTCCAGCCACGTTTCTGCCGCCTGCTGCTGCTGCAGGCTGGTCGCTCCCGTTTCAGTGTTTGACTCCAGCTCATGCCATTCCCTGGGGCACGGCGGAGATCACTGCCAGCCGCTCTGCCCAGGGCTCAAGGAGGCAACACGCCCACCCCAGTGCGGGACGCGGCTGGGGGCTTACACGGGGGCACAGAAGAACATGCAGGAGATTTTTAACTGAGCTCAACACACGAATGGATCCATAGCTCCGGGACGCGCCGGCTGTCCCCGGAGTCAGGTCTGCAGCACCGCTCCCAATGCAAGTCACCCTGGGGGGACCACTTGGACCCCTGCCCCAGCTGAGACTCACCCGCCGACACCCACGCACGCTCCTCCCCCGCGTGGAGACCCTCCCCTGGCCTCACCCGGGTCTCCCCGCCCGGCCCCAGCGGGCGCAGCGCCGGGTGCAGCTGCAAGAAGCGCCGCACGTCTTGCGGCAGCGTACACATGGCTCCACAGCTCCGTGCCCCTCCCACCGGAAGTGCCGGCGACAGCCGGAACCATAGAGATGCGCGACTACAAGTGCACCCCCACTTCCGGCGGAAGCGGTAGCTGACAATGGCAGCGGGCGGCGGGCGCTGCCTCGGGAGGCTGTTGCAGCCTTGGGGCCGGGCCCAGGTGAGCGGACAGTGCCCGGGCGGGTGCGGGACGGGGGGAGGGCAGGGAGGAAGCCGTCGTCATTCGTCGGATTATCATTGTAGCAGAGCCTTTGCAGGATGGTCATTCAGACAACATCCAACACGCCCCTTTCCTTAGCAAATAACATCTTCCGAAGCCGCCCTGACCACCCTGATCGCTTGAGACTCAAATACGCAAAGCAGGGGAGTGACACGGCATCTCTTTGATTTTATTTAGATACCAAATGGTTCGGTCAGGACGTTTTTTGCATATCCTCGTACGAAAGCACGGTCCGGTTTGGTACAGGGATCTAAAGGTAAGGAAAAATGTCATCTTTCCTTCAGGTACAATGCTCAGTTGCTGTCTTGTTCCAGCCGGTGATGTTTAATGCAGCTTTCTCTACCTGTGCTGATTGCCAATAGTATTTGACATGAGAAGGAGAAAGGGGGAAGCTTGTGCTTTGGCAGTTATGTAAAATCATTGGCGATGCCTAGTGGGTGCACGTACGCCCCTGAGATCGGCCGTGCACCCCCTGGAAGCACCAGCCATGAAACCGGAAGTGCACTTCTGGTTTCCCCACTGGCTTGGCAGCTGGCCAGTGGGGGATCCCCCCTTCCCTCCCCCATCTGCAGTCTGGTGCCCCCTAGACTTGGGAGGCACCACTCGCTCGTGTGTAAAATGGATTAGAATTCATTGAAATGAAACAGAAGGTTCCATAAATAGAGATCTTTTACGCTTGTCAAAGGATGCTGAGATTTATTTATAATGTCTGAAGACTTAAGTCTCCAATACAGTATCACTATGTAGAGCAGATAATGCAACTAAAATAGCTTACTTAAAGGAATTGGAGAATTTTAGAACCAAATCAGTAGCATAGTAGCTGGGAAGGTTGGTGAACATCAGTTCCTGACAATGCAAACCCTACAGAGACGTAGGCTGGTTTCTCTTACAGTAACTGTTTCTAATTTGAATTTACTCCAGACATTTGTTTGAGACTCTGGAGACCAAAAAGTGGCACAGCAGATGCCATCGAATCTGGAGAGGCTGTTGTGTTCAGGTGGGGCCTTTTACTGATCCCTGTGACAGCGTTTTGCCTTGGCACATGGCAGGTAAATGAAAACATTTCACTCTTTAGAAATCAAAGTACGCACATGGGTGTCAGTTGAGAACTGCCTCAGATAGCCAGAGGGACTTATCCATGCCAAAATAAAAATTATTCTGTGTTGGTTAGTATCTTTAATTTGGGCTGTTTTAACGAGTCCAGGCAATTCTTTTGATGGAAAATTTAATTTTCCTTTCCATCCCCACAAAGAAATAGGGTTTTGAGTTATCGTGTTAAAGACCAGTGTGATCCCAGCATTAAGGAAAACATTAATTTTGTTTTCAAGCTTGCAAGAAGTTATTAGCAGGAGCCCCCATGGTGATGCCATTGCTGTGTGTTCCCAGGTCCAGCGCCGGCAGTGGAAGTTGAAACTGATTGCAGACCTCGAGTCAAGAGTTGGATCAGAGCCTGTTCCTCTGCCTTCAAAGTAAGTGTAGAAGCTGGGTTTACACTTGATGATTCATCTAGCATCAGCAATCTACTAGGAATCTGAGACATGGTCCTTGCCCTGAGGAACTTGCACGCTAATAGACAACATATAAAAGTATGGGAGCAGCAAGCAGTGTAGACAAACTAGAAAGAAAAACATGGTGGTTCATCTTATTTTAAACATGAGCTATGAGTGCTTCCTTGGAAAGCATTATATGCTACCAAAAATTCATGCTTTTCAAAAAGTCATGTGGACAGACAGAGTCCTTGCACTGTTCAGACAAATCTGAGGCATAGAACAAGTGCATATGGCCATCTGGTATCGAGTGTCAAGGTTCAAGACTCAGGAAGGGAAGGAGAATTACTGCTGACTTGGCCTCCACATGCTATGTCTACAGAAAAAAGGCCCTTCCCAGCTGGTGTTGTGTCCTGCTGGTGACACAGGAATTACACCTGGGTATACCCAGGATACTAACAACTCATGCTATTCACTAGCGTGCTGCTAAATTAGTCAGCTGCTTAACTCACTGGGGATTTTGTTTCTCTGTCTGCTACTGCTGATCCTTTTCTTTTTCTTCAGTTGATTTGCCAGTTATCCATTTGGGAATAACAAGACAGAGGGGACCCCATAATTCCACTAAAGGTTTAACTATCTGGCTCTGGTGGCCCAGAGACTGATCTCATCCCAGTGCATCTTGTTCCCTTACAGCCCTGCAGAGCTGAAGGAGCTGGAGTACAGGTCTGTCAAGGTTCGAGGGTATTTTGATCACTCCAAGGAGCTCTACATTATGCCACGTTCACGGGTCAATCCTGAGCGAGAGGCCAGAGAAGCCGGACAACTGATGTCCACGCCAGACAATGGAGCAAACGTCATTACTCCCTTCTACTGCACAGACCTTGGGTATGTTCAGCTACTAGCTGGAGGTCTTTAGGCTTATGCAGGGCTGCAGCAGGCACTTTTTCTTCCCTGCAGCAGCTGAATTGCAGCTGTCAGGTTAGTTCAAAGGAAAGGAGTGATGTATACAAGAGAAAAAAAAAGCCTCTCAGATAATCTACTCAGTTGGTAACCCTTGACTTCCAAGTGAATTTAAAACCCATTTTAATTTGCTTTCTATTGCCTGGAAAGTGGTTTTCAGACACGTAGATCACTAATCTTTTTGGCATGTAGTTTCAGTGATGAGAGTTCTCTTGCTAACAAACTTATTTTTCTCTCTCCATTCTTGTATCTGCAGTGTCACAATCCTAGTGAATCGAGGCTTTGTCCCCAAAAAGAAGTTGAAACCAGAAACCAGAGTGAAAGGACAGGTAAGAGGAAACAGGTAGATCTCTCACCCACTACCCTGGAAGCAACTGTTAATATGCCAGCTGAGGCACTAGACCAGGGGTGACATCCTCCACCAAACTTCAGGGGGTGGGGAGAGGTGCTGAGCGACATGCTGCTGCAGCACCAAGCTACTCTGGCTTTCTCCATGAGCACACCCTAAGGTAAGCAGTGCGACTACAGCCGGGCAGGAGAGGAGGGAGGAGGGTAGGCTTGGGGCCTGCTCTCCTCTGGGAAAGCCGAAGTGGCTTGAGGTGCTGGACTGCGCTGTTGCCTGGAGCTGCCTCAGAGAGAAGTGGGCAGGGCTTCAACCGATTTCTGGAGAGCCACAAGTACCATGCTGGTGAGCTGCACACAGCTCATGAACCGTGGTTTGGCCACCCCTGCACTAGACAGTACAACAGCAGGTACCCTACTATTCATTATCATAGTATTTTGCACTTCTCTAACCCAGTGGGTTTCCCCCAGCTTGCCTGAATGTGATGTTCATAAAGACAAGGACCTGAGGTGCCCATCTGTCTGCTGATGCAAGTTGCCAACTCTTTCACTTGGAGTTGGGCTTAAAGAGACTGCCTTTGTCCCATGCAGCAGTAGCACTAGCTGTTGTGGACAGGGCTTAGCTAGCCCCAGGCCTCTTCTTATTGCCATGATGTGTAATTCACAAACTACTTGAGCTGCTCTTTCCTCTTCCTTAGGTCACAGATGAAATAGACCTTGTTGGGGTTGTAAGACTGTCGGAAACCCGGAGGCCTTTTGTGCCAGAGAACAACATAGAAAGAAACCACTGGCATTACCGGGACCTGCAGGCCATGGCAAAGGTGACAGGGGCCGAACCCATCTTCATCGATGCAGATTTCCGTAAGTCACCGAGCTTTCTTCTTGTTTGCAGTTTGGCCCACTTTGTGGGCCTGTTCTCTTTTAAACTGGTCTCTCTTGCCCTGAAGCCAGGAAAGTGGCAGAAGCTACTGGTCTTATTTCTGTTAATCCATGTTTAGGACAAACAGGCTAAGGTGAAAGCACAGTTCTGTTGAGGCCATTAGATCTGCCTCAGGCATACAGAAACATGAGTCTAGCATAGCAATTGCATTTGGTTATTTCTTCTGTTTCACTAGGACCAGCTTTCACCTGTGGACTTACAGCTCAGGAGGGCTGTAGCGTGAACTGTATGTAACTGCTAAAACCAAAAAAGAGCAGCTTTTTAGCCATCACATTTACCTTGTAATGGCCAGTACAGTACCTTTTGTGAATAGCCTGTGAACCTTTGGGGTCAGCCAAAGAAAGGTATGCAAGCGGAAAGCTTGCATTTGTTTCATTCAGAATAAAACTAGAGGCACTGGTAACTCTTCTTTGGGTTGTTCCTTTGTTCCTACAGGGAGCACAGTCCCAGGGGGGCCTGTTGGGGGTCAGACAAGGGTGACCTTGAGAAATGAACACATGCAGTACATTGTTACCTGGTAAGTACCTCCGCTTCCCGTATTGACATGGAAATAATAGTACTGGCCTGACTCTGGCTTCCTACTCAGACTTCCTGTTTGGCCTTTACTCTTCTAGCTGTAAAACAAGTGCTGAATACCACTGCTCAATACAAACCATATTGTAAATATTAGTCCAGCAGCTTCCTTCTATATGGCAGTGTTACAAGCAACTCAAATCTCATCTGGCTAACAGGGCATTCACTCTCTCATCCCTTCTTACAGGTATGGTTTGTGTGCTGCAACATCCTATCTATGGTATAGGAAGTTCATACAGAAGATCCCTTTCTGAAGGGAAGGGCTGGATGTTTCACTCTTCAAGAAAAGACACAAGCTCAAGCCATTGGGAGACCCACATAGAAGAAACTGGTGTAGCACTGGAAGAAGTAGCTTGCTATGCAGCTGTGCACACCAATGCATCTCCAGTGAAGAGATAAGCAAGAGATGCCCACTGCCATACAGGCAATTTCAGGGAATCAGGCATTAGCTTGAAGACATAAAATCTTGAATACAGCTTTGTGAGCTGTTTGTTCTTTAAGCCCAACTCCATATGCTTTTAACTTTCAAGTCAGAGAGAGCTATTACTGGTAAAATATTCAGTTTTGATCATTTATTGCCATGCACATTTTCTTAGGGAGACGATTTTCTTGGCTTGTTTACTACGGTCACTACTGATTGAGTAAATATTTCATCTAATCACAGCTAATGTAATGGTGAAGTGGAAACAGGCCACCTCATCATGAAATATCAGCACAGAAGTCATGAATGGCTGAAGATTGTTTAAACAGTGCGCAGTGAAATGACAAAAAAATAAAAAAGGGTTTATGTAAAATTTCATCACTCCTTGCATGGAATCTTGAATTTAGAATTAAGTTATCCAGCCATCCTACAAAAAAAAGTTTCTCTCAAGTAGTTCCAACTTGTGGAGGATTAACTTAAATAGGTAGGATGTAATAATTATTCTAACCCCAACTGACTGCTCATTTTAAAAAGATAAAAGCAATGAATTTAACCCTCATCCATCCTACAGCAAAGAACTCTCAGGGCTGTTTCAGTAGGTGTAAATGTAGGAGCCAAAATGACTCCTTTCTTGTCCAAAGCTCCCATGAGGACAGACAGAGCTGAAACTTGGTTTTGAATTTTATTTTTATGTACAGAAAGCATGAAAGTAAGTCCAGTACATTTTTAACCCAGCTTGGTAGCCAACTCTTTAGCCTTGGCTTTCTCCAGCTTGGCAATACGAGCCACTGATTTGGGCCCCAGAACATTGCCACCCCAGTGACGACGGATCTGGAGGGAAAGAAACAGGAATAAGTTAAATGACTTAATTGTAATCCCTCTCTTGCACACAATACTCTATCCCACAATTTCAAATTCTAATATTCAATTTTCAAATTCTAATATTAGTTTCTCCTTCAAGAAATCACAGGACTCACTCATTTGATCGTTAACATTCAGAAGTTTAGTTCCTTCACAAGAACTGAGACACTGATATCATTAGAAATAGTCCAATTAGTTTCCTCCAAGACTAGAGAATTAGAAGACATGACTAAGAGTTAAGCAAGGTCTGTTACAGTTCCAATTAGGGGCCTGGGTCCTTACAAATCCTCGGAGAGGACAGGGAGGTTCATGTGCAGACAGATTTAGCAAGTGCGTCTTTCAGTCCCTTCAGACTGGACTTTTATCTCTAAATTTTGATTACACCAGAAGTGCAATTTTCACCTGTTCTAATCACTGCCCGGTGAAACCATCAGCATGGAAGCTCAAGGTGCTACAAAACAGAAGTGCCATTGGCATCAAGTGTCTTACCTCATCATATCTGTCATTGTAGTTGGTCTTGACAGCCTCCACCAACTTGGCTAGAGCGCCTTTATCCTCCCTGTTGACATTAAAGTGTTAGTTCCTTTTGAACACTCATGTGAACACCACTTCCCAATGAACCTTTTGTCTCAGGGTTAAAAAGCTCTTAATGCCACATGATTTTTCAGGTGAAGAAATTCTATGTACATCATTGACAAAAGGTTCACATAGCATTCAGCATCACTGCAGTACCTCCAGCGCTTTTAAATCACTTTCCAAATGATATTTAGTACAGTTTGACCACAAATAAGTTTTGAATCGGTTAGGCAGAGAACCTAGGACAGCAATGCTTTATACCAATCTATACCTTTATGGCAGGTCCCAAATTAGCCCCACACCCTCCAAGGGGCACTCTGATCCCCTTCCCCTGCTCAGTTTGTTGTTCTGCTTCCTACTTCCTGCCCCATCTGCCACACAGAGGCTGTCCGTGTTACTTGTTGCAGGCTGACCACTCTGGCTCTATACCAAGACTAGTAAGTAACAAATCAGTTTGTATTCTCCAGATTACATGCTTCACAGCAAATCACATAAAGAGGGTGTAGCTAAGAGAATTGTAAGTGTGACTGGATTTAGTGTTTGAAACTAATTCCTAGTTTCAAGATTGTTTTTATTTTTTTTGCTCCCCCAATAAAACTCTGGATGGGAATGTATTAGTTACCTTTCTATACTCTGTTTCTAACTTGAAATTTCTATTTTAAATGTACAAGCACACTTACGGGTTCACTTGTGTGAAGGCGACACAGGTGCATGTCTTCCTATGGACCAGTCGTCCCAGTCTAGCTTTGCCCTTGATGATGCAGTAGGGAACCCCCATCTTGCGACACAAGGCAGGCAGGAATACTACCAACTGGACAGAAAGACTGCTAAGAATGTGCCATGCAAGAAATCAAATCATAAAATATAACAGATTCAGGGCTTTGGCAGTTGCTCAGGGTTAAAAAGCTCGTACAGTTTGCTCTTCATGGTGCAAGTTTCAGGTGAAGAAATTCATACATCATTGCAAAAGGCCAAGCCCCATTTTTTTTTTTTTTTTTTTTTTTGGAGACAGTAAATCCAAAATACTTCATACAAATACCAGCCATGCCTGTTAACAACACAGCAACGGGAACATAAAACTTGAAAATGCTAGAGTTGCCAATAGTAGTAAAGTACAATATTAGTTACAAACATTCTGAAAGGCATTCAGCCAAGCCAGACTCTAGCCTGGGGGCGGGCAATTATTTTGGGCAGAGGACCACTTACCATTTTGGCAAGTTGTTGAGGGTCATATGGGTAGCCCCACCCCCTGGCCACCATCTTGGGACCAATGTCCCAGGGCCAGCACCAAGGGGGCCCAAAGTGGGGCGCAGGCTAGCAGGGATCTGTGGAGCTGGGCTGGGCTGCACCAGCAGGGAGAGGGGCGAGCTGGCCCAGCTCCATAGAGCCCCTGTACGCCTGCCGCCCTGCTCTGGGCCCTGCTGGCACCAGTGCAGGCCCCATGCTCCCGCTGGCTTTCCATCCACTCACTCCCAATGCCCCCCCAGCCCCCAGTACAGGCTGGGGACAGCATGCAGCCCTGATCCCCTTGTTCATCAGCAGGGAAGGAGCTGGTGCTGAGAAAAGTGGCCCCTCTTGTGGCCGGTGCTCCCTCCTGCAGCTGCTCACAGGCCACACAGGACTGTCCTAAGCAGGCACAGGCAAGCCCCATGCAGGCTGCAAGTGGCTGCTCCCCACCCCCATGCTCAGCACCAGCTTGTAACCCACCCCCGCTGCCAGCCTGGGCCCCCGCTGTGCAGCACAGGGACAGCAGTGGTAAACGCTGCCCAGCACAGCAAACGGGGGCGGGGGGGCCACACCGCATGCAGCCTCAGCAGGTGAGCCCAGAGCTGGCATGGGGCCAGGCAGGCCAACCAAATTCAACATAGCCACGCTGTGACCCACCTACCACAGTACCTGCAACAATGTGTATTCCATACAAGATTATTCTTTGAACCAAGGCCCAGATCTCCTGCTACATACCTCAACAGGGTCCACATCATGAGCAATCACTACCAACTGAGCTTTCTTGTTCTCTACCAGGGTGGTGACTGTGTTGACACCTGTAAAAAATCAAATCATTTACAAAGTCAAAAATTCCATGTATTGTAAGTGTTTAACTGCTGATAAAAGCCTTATACACTTTATACTGCTTGCGTTTTAAGAGGCTGAATGGGGATACCATGTTCCAGCTTACAAAGAAGAGATTTTTGACTAGTGTTCCTTGCTGTAACCACTTGTTCTTACAGAAGATAATTCTAGCTAATGAGGGATGTAATATGGACAATCTGCTATCGCTCAGGGTTAAAAAGCTCGTATAAATTTGATCTTCACTTTGATTTCAGGTGAAGAAATTCATACATCACAGCAACAGCTTGTCCAAGCCAACAGTGAAGCAAGCAAAGCAGGCTTTTTTCAGTTTACAGCTATGGCTTCAAAAGAAGTCTACATCTCATCCAGACAGGCACCAAGGCAAGTTAACAGAGAAAGTTACCAGCTCTGAGAACAGGTGGCCTCTTTGTAGGAGCATCCCCCTTCCCTGCAGCCTTCTGCTCAGCCCGAGCCAGCAGCCTCTGCTTCTTCTCCTGCTTTGTCTCTGGTCTGTATTTGTGGGCCAGTTTCAGGAGCTGTGTAGCTGAAAGATGGGCCAAATACAATTTGTAAAGTCCAGGCTGCAACTTTCACTCCCTCTTCCCCCGACCCCAAGCGACTTTTGTGCATCAGCGATCTTGGTGGTTAGTAGTCATCATTAGTGCTCAGATAGCAAATATTGAGCATCATTTGCACAGTCAGTTTAGCTTTACTGTTACCAGAGCAAGTGACCTCCGATATATACCAAGCTTCACATCAGCCCATCACGTATCATGTATTTTCCAAGCCTCCCTGCTCTGCTAATACCAGAGACCTATTCTTAAAGCATCAGGCCAATCCCTTCAAAAGAAGCTACAGTTTAGTGTTATTATAAGGATCCCTCTCCTTATAATAGGCAGCATACTGAACAGCAGCCCCAAAGAGAACTGGCTATTTGATCCAACTCATGTTGAAAGTTCCTCCAGTTACATCACGTGCCCTTAAACATTATTTGCTTGCATATGGAGTTGTAGACTTCTAGACTCTGCAAACCCTTTTACCAGGCTGCATTAACACACCAACTAGAAATAACAGTCACAAGCTGGCAGAGGGTAAATTCAGATTAGCCATCAGGAGGCGTAACTTCACGGCCAGGGCTGCTAGGATCTGGAACCAACTTCCAAATGAAGCGGTGCTGGCTCCTACCCTAGGGGTCTGTCTTTAAGACAAGGCTTGACAAATCACCTTGCTGGGATCATTGTACTCTTTCCTGCCATGGCAGGGGGTTGGACTTGATGATCTGCTCAGGTCCCTTCCGACCCTACTAACTATACGAAGCCTACTGCTCTCCCTAAATGGCTTTCTCCAGAACTCAGGAGACTACAGGTCTACCATGATGCAACTCAGGCTATGCTTTGGATCAGGGCCCATCCTATCCTGCAGAACCTGTGGCCACAGGGGACCCTGCAGCCAAGGGGCTGCGCCCTGTTTGCTCCTTGCTGCCTGTGCTATGTTTAAATGGCTCGATGCAGGCAGGGAGCCCCTTCCCAGCCAAGCAGGGGAGAAGTTCCCAGCTCCATTTTTACCCATGAGGGAACCCAGACATCCCCAGCACATGCTGCCTCCACCCTGTGCCCGCCCCCCCTGCAGTACAGCCCACATGTGCACAGCCCGGCCCCAGCTTTTATTTCAATGACTTTATACTACAATTAACCACAATTTTGATTTTCTCATGGGTCAGGGGGGCCCCAAAAATTCTGGACCAGCCCTGCTTTGGATGTCTAGTGACCAAGGTCAAAACACGACTGGATCTCCTCTTATACCTGTCTGACGGTCCAGCGCCTGGGTGAACTGGTTAATGGCAGGGGGCACCTTCAGCCGCTTGTAAAGGATGGACCTCTGGCGCTGGAGTCGGATATAGCGGGGCCATTTCACAAACCGCGTCAGGTCACGCTTGGGCTGGATATCTTGTCCTGAAACAAACAACAGCAGTTGTGAACTGCTCCAAAGCCAGGCAAGCTGCAGTCATCCCAAAGCAGAACGAGCGAGTGTGCATCAGCGATCTTGGTGGTTTATCTGCATCAGCATTATCATTCAGATAGCAAATATTCATTTGCATCATTTGCACACAGAATGAGTCCCCCTTGAGTAAGTCAGGCGTAGGCATACGAAGAAGGCGCTTCTGTGGGATTAGTTTATTAATAAAACCATTTTTATTTCAGCCAATCCCAGTGCCTCTAAAGTAACAAACCCGTTACATGCTTTGAAACACAAGCAAAGCGTTTACTTTTTCACCCCTCTCCAAAAATCAGCCAACAAGAGTAAAACTAAACCACGCTTTATTTCACTTCTGCCGATTTAGTCCAGACCGCTTTCCCACACACATCTGACTTCAGATATCCCTCTGGGACACCTCGTCGCATGCGGGAGCAAACACTGACAGACCCAAGCCCCCGGCACCCCGTTACTCACCGATGCCAAAGTTTTTAGGCCTCTTCTCAAAGAGAGGGTTGACCACCTTCTTGGCCTCCTGCTTCTTGACCACGGCAGGGGCTGGGGCCACCTTCTTGCCCTTCGCCTTCTTTCCTTTCGGCTGCAAGGTAAGAGACGGACCTCCCATAGCACGCCAGGCACGAGCCCACGGTGCCCACCCGCTCCTCAAGCGGACCTGGATTGCAGCCCCCTGCCCCGAGCTGGGGACTGGCCCCCTTGGGGCTGCGGCCTGCCCCAAGCGACCCGGGCGGGGGCAGGGTGCGGGGCCTGCTCCATAACAACCCCCAAGAGACGCACCCCCCTCCCCCCGAGACAAACCCCCGCCTACGGCTCTTCCGTAGCCCCCCGAGCCCGCCCGGCCCCGCGCCACGGGCGGATGGCGGCGGATTCAGCCCCGCGCCCGCCTCGGCCGTGCCCCCGCCTCTCACCATCTTGGACGCAGTGAGAGAAAGAGAGAGCGGGGCATGCTGGGTAAGCTATGTACGGGGCTCAGGTCGCGGCAAGTCTCGCGAGAGTCAGAGAGGAAGGAGCTCGGGAGGCCGCGCGGGAGAGCTTCCGCCTTGCGTCTTAAAGGGGAAGGTGCCGTGCGAGCCGGGGTCGGTGATAATTATCGTATTTGTGCGATCATTTCAACCCTTGGATACTGGGAGTGTTCAAAAGGCACGACAGAATAAGGACTCGTGGTGGAGGTGAAAATCTTTTATCAGTCCAACTAGATTTTTGCAAGAAAAAAAATTTTTGCAAAAAAAGTTTTTGCAAAAAATTTTTTTTGCAAACATCTTTCTTTTTTTCCAACATCTTTTTTGCATTGTCTTGCAAACTTTTTTCTTCCAAACATTTTTCTTTTTGTATTTTCTTGCAAACATCTCTTTTGCAATTTTTTATTTTATCACCTCTACCGCAAGTCCTGATTCCTTTTACCTGTAAACCAATACAGCTAAAAACTTAGGTACCTGACAAAATGTACGATGGCATCCAGGTTGCAGCCGTGTTGGTCTAGAGGCAAAAAGAATCCATGCTTGTGGAAGAGGTGATATCTTTTATTATTATGATTGCAAACAAATTACTACATTGATCTCCAAGCTTTCGGGCACGCTCACCCTTCATCAGGCATACAAGAGAGCAGAGATTGTAAAAGTTCTCCTAGTTCTTCATTTCTATCTAGGAGAACTGATGAAAGGTGAGCATGCTCAAAAGCTTGCAGACCAATGCAATAATTTGTTTGCAAATATCTAGTGGGTCTAATAACAGATACCACCTCTTCCACAAGTTTGGATTCCAAAAAGGTAGAGAACAGAAAAATCATAGTCATAAATTCAGCTGAACCAGCTGGAGAAAGAGTAAAACCAAATGTCACTGGTGTAGTGTCAAGTGGAGAGGCAGGACGTGGCGATAACCAGGGAGCCTTGCTTTCTCCAATTTAAAAAGAAAAATCCCCAATTTTTGGTTTAAAAAAAAGTAACCTGAAATCCACATTTTCTATGATTAAAATGAAACACCACTCTGTGTGTGAGCGCGCGTGTGTGTATTAGTGGTGTTTTATTTAAAATCACCAAAAAATGTGGATTTGAGATTACATTTTTTTTAAACTGAAAATTGGGATTTTTTTTTAAATCAGCAAAAACCAGGACCCCGGATGATAACAGCATAAGGCCAAATGGTGTTACTTAAAAAAACGCTTACCTGCAGATTTATTTGCACATTTATTTGCAGCGTAGGTTTGGTTTTTTTCAGATAACATTATAATCTGAGCTTCCAATACCATTATTTCATATTGAAGACTTGCAACAAGGTGGAGCTGAGGGTGCCCCTGATCTGGGGCAGTGGGAGCCTGCACCAGTCTCCCCCACCAGTGGATCTGGCCCTTGCATTTCCTCATGCGGCCAGAAGCTGAACGCCCCAGCCTGCGCCATCCTTGCCCCGCCACCCCCACCCCCGCTTTGGGCCTTCTGGCAGCTGCTCCCCCGCACAAGGCCAGAGAGGGACTCTGCCGCTTTAAGAGCTGGCTTGCGCGCTCAACCGCCCTTGAAACGGGTCGGGCCTTGATTGGCGTGCGAAACAACCAATCGGGGCAGAGGGGGCGGGCATGCTTGGAGCCCAGCACGGGAGGTTGTGATGGCTGCTGGTGGCCCTGCTCCTGGCAGGTGGGGGTCACAGCCCAGGCGATGCGGGGGGAGGGGATGACCTCCATCTGGGAGAGGAGCTAGACCTTGACCTTCTTGAGGCCGGTCTCTGTCAAGAGCCGGCTGCATCACTGAGCTGGGGGCTGCAGGGCGTGGGGTGGGTGGGGGCCGTGTGGGAGCGCCCTGCTCTGCTGGGATGGGCCCTGGCAGGCTCCTGGGCCAGGCGGGAGCTCCCCCCCCAGCTGCCCCCTACTTCTCTCACAGCCGAGACCCGCCATGTCGCAGCCCCGCGTGCTGCCCCAGAGCAAGGAGACCCTGCTGCAGTCCTACAACAAGAGGCTGAAGGACGACGTCAAGTCCATCATGGACAACTTCACCGAGATCATCAAGACAGTCAAGGTGGGTGGGGGTCGGCCCGGGCCCACGCCTGCGGTGGTCCTGTGTGCTCGGGAAAGCCGAGCCCAGCAGGCGCCAGACTCATTGGAGTAGAAAGCAGGGTAAGGATGGGCCGGAGGAGGGAGGCAGCAGGATGGGAAGAGTCTGCCCGCCTGGGCTGGGGGAAAAAAACCCCAGTTGCGATGCAAATCACGTAGAAACACCTGGTAGCAGGAGCCATGGTGAAAGGAACGCACGTGCAAGGGGCAAAAGGCTTAAAACTGTTTGGACCAAAGCGGAGTTAGCTGATGCTGCTGCACTGCACCCCTGAACGTCCCAGTGGGCCCCTGATCGTTAGGATGGGGAGCAAGACTCGCTTGTAGTGTGTTTCAAGGCATAGGAGCCGGGCAACCTGCTGAATAACCCTGCGCTAGTGCAGTGAAGACTCCAGTCTCTGGAGCAGTCTCCCTGTCGACAGCCCACTGATTCCCAGTCCCAGGTTTTGGAGCAACAAGCCCTTATCAGCCCATGGAGGAGGGAATTTCAGTCTTGCTACAGAGCTGCCTTCGGCTTTGAGATGTGCCAAGCAGCCTTGTCACTTTAGTGCTAGATCCCACGTTGTTTGTGCATCCGTTGCTCTCGTCTACACCCAGCCGCTTTTCACGGCATTACTGGACGCTTAGTTGCACATCTAGTAGCAACAAGAGTGAGGTATTAGAATGAGCACCAAGAGTGCTCAAGCAGCCATGCCACTTCCTTAATTCTTTGAATTCTTAAATATGTATTTTAATTATTCAACTTTCTCTTTAATTTTGGGCAAGAAGGTAAATCTGTCTTCAAAGTAAACCTGATATCTTTTGAAAATAGCTAAGCAGTCACATAAGGAAAGCATTTGCTCACCATACAGTTTTCTACATTTAGGAGGACCACACAAGTTTTCTCCTTCCTTACGGAAACCAACACATTTCATGCAACAAACGCATGTGCAACAAGTAGCTGTAGGTCAGAACAATCTTACCTTGAACCCATACATCTTGAAGGTGACTTTTTAATATCCTTTAGCCTGTAACACCTTCACAGCTGAAGGTTTCCAAGACTGTTTTCTGCTTTGTGGGTGCAATTCTTGCTACTTCCTTATTTAAGCTAATTGGCCAATGTTCCAGCCTATACTTATGGAACAGCCTTCCTGACTGTGACCAGTCAGGGTAGACCTTTTACTGTCCCCTGTCTCTCTTAATTTCAGGTTTCCTCTCTGAACACCCATGGGTAAGACAAAGCCCAATGAGCCACTATCAAAGCAGTACATCTCAGAGGGGATTTTCTAATAGTGCTGAAAAAAAGTAGATTCTCCTCACCACACAAATAAGTGTAGACCGTCAGAAAAGATGCAAACCTCAGATCAAATATCTCATCTCATAAGGAATATGCAGAGGATAATTAATCCTCTAATTGGAATCTGCAGTAGAGGTGGCTGCACCTGAATGTGGGGAAGGTACAGATCCTTAGATACAGATTTTATGAAGTGGTTGGGATTTTTTTTGGATGGAAGGCACAATGCATATATAAGGTTATTGTGTCTATTGCTCATTTCCATGATACTGCGGGAATATCCATATCATAATTGGGTTTGCAGGATGAGACCCTGAACTAACTGGATTAACAAATCCACAGGTAGGTTCGATGACTTCCCTCAAAATTTTCATTAGAACTTGAAGGATAGAAATGTTAGTTCAGCTCACTGGTAAATTGAACTATGTGAGCCATGTGAACCACATGTACTCATCAAATGGAACTTTCCCCTCTTGGGATGCAGCTCTGCATCCGTGTGTGCCAGGCCTGGTCCTCTCTCTTCATCAGGTTCTAGGATGACAGGAGCAAATGGATGAAATGTTTGGCCTCGTGGTTAGAATGAGTCTTATGAGTGAATTGCTGGTACCTAGCAGCTGATTTTATTATGGGATTATTAGAGAGCAGTTGGGTCAAACAGGCTGCTAGCTGGAATGCTGGAAAATCCTTGTGGGGTAAAGAATCATTGAAGATAACCAAAGGAACAGACTGGTGAACATTTTTCTTCAGAGCAGCAAGTTAACATGTAGGAAGAGTTGAGTGATCCAAGAGGATGCACCCTGGTTCTTCCAAAAGCATCCACCGTACAGGATCCAAAGACACGATTCCCTTTATGTATGAGTTGAACTGAAATAACATGTTCTCCTTCTAGGATGTGGGAATAGTGAGCATTGACCTGAATGTTCACAACCTTCTTAATTCATTTTATTTTCAGATTGAGGATGAAACCCAAGTCTCCCGAGCAACCCAAGGTGAGCAGGACAACTACGAGATGCACGTCAGAGCTGCAAACATTGTAAGTAATACATGTGTGCAACATTGGCACCCTGAGTAGCAACCTTTTTGGCATGCTCTGCAGTCCATTAAAGCATCCACATGCAGACTTTGTATCAGTAATGTGCACTGCTGCTACAGATGCAGCCAAAGGTCAAAGCGTTGTGAGTTATGCCACGGTGGATGAAAGATGATGGGTTTTATCACCTAATACACAGCATGGCTTTCCCAGTGCAAACCAAGGGATTAATTTTCCATTTACTCTAGATTTCTCTCTTGGGATAACCCTAGCTGTCCTCTTCTGTTTGGTGTTGCCCAATTGTAAGTGGTAAAAAGTGTGACTTGGACTCCTGATTTTCAGTGTTGATGCTCTCTCTTGCCTCTGGGAGGTGTCCAAACATATTTCTGGTTTTGTGCTGCTGAGCATTATGCTTGGCCCTGGGGAAGATGACAGCACTGTGCATCTGTTCATTACACCTAGGACTGTGTAGTAGTCATGGTGTGCCTAACAGGTGTGCTGTGAGAATGCATTCTTTCTAGTATGACTGGCTGTTGGCAAAAAGGACACTGTCCCTAATGGGGACTCTCACATAAGAAAGTCTGGGGTCTGTGGTTTAAGGAGCAGATCCCCCTTCAGAACCAAGTAAAGTCTCCTCTGTATTCTTGTCTCATTTAAATAAAATATCACCCCCTCCCCCTCCACAAGGTCCGAGCTGGCGAGTCCTTGATGAAGCTTGTGTCTGACCTGAAACAATTCTTGATCCTCAATGACTTCCCCTCTGTGAACGAAGCTATCAACCAGCGTAACCAGCAGCTGCGGAGCCTACAGGATGAATGCGACAAGAAGCTGATTGCACTGAGAGATGAGATTTCCATTGACCTGTATGAGTTAGAAGAAGAATATTACTCTTCCAGGTACAAATAGGATGCCTGCCTACTAACAAGCCTCCTGCCCTTTTTGAGAATTGGTCTAGGAAAGCAAATAGTCCCTAGGACTCAAGGCTGTGGGGATGGTTCCCATTAACATCTACATTCCTGATTTTTAATTAGATCAAACTCTTCTTAAAGACATGGTGCTAGCAGAGTCATGGTAGGAGAGACCGAGTTTCTTTGTGTCAGTTCTTTCACAAGTGCCCTAATTATAGTGTGCCTTTTCCCAGGGGCCTACTGTCACCAGCTGCCTGGGTCTGTAAAAATTAACCTTTTAAAATGAGTAAGCTGGACTCAATTTAGCTCAATTTAGAGGGCCTGATTGTTTTAAAAACCTGTTATATTTTTTATGATGAAGTCTTTCAAAACTTCAAATACAAAATGGATTTTAGTGGATTCAGATACTTTTTTTTTCCCCCCAGCTAAGCTTCCAATCTCAGAGGCTGCTAGTCAGTGAGGTCTAGTAAATGTAAGTGACTAGAATCAAATCCAAAATTAACTCGTTTGGTTCTATTCTCCAATTTGAGTAGGTACAATAGGTAAAAGTTAAGCAACACCCAGGCAACATGTACTAGCTGTTTTAAAAATGCTTATTTTAATCTTTGGACCAATACATTGTGACCATGCTGGCATGGTCTTTTTTTTGCCAGCCCTGGATGCCACAGAAAGTGACCTTTCATAGCAGAACTAATGGGGGTCTTAAGGTGAGAGATATTGGCTGTGCTATAGAGCTGTGCCTTTTACCAAATCCCATATCAAGTAGATGTCCTTGGCTGTTTAGCAATTACTCCCTTTTCCCTCTCTTGCTATCGGCTATCTTTATTTCTGCACCAAAGAAATACACAAGTGTGTCAATACAGTAGCCCAGTGATTTATTAAAAGTTATTTTATGTCTAGAGTAATAAGGTTTTTTTAATGGCTTTTATTGTCTGATGTGGGAATTGTTTTTGTATTCAAATGCACGTGGCATGTTAATGTTACTTGTGTTTAAATGGCTTTAAATATGTCAACATGTACCTTGAGTGGACAATGTGCACTCCTTTGGAGAGCCCGGAAGGAGTTCTGTAACTGTCAACACTGTGAACCTCCTAAGGTCAAGTGGGTTTCTTTGTCTAGTAGGGATCTGATTTTGGTCCCAAGGAAATTACTAGGAGGCTTGCACCTTGCTGGGCAGGAGCACGCTAAGGTTCCACACAACTGGAGTCCCTGGTTGCTCTCCCACTCTTTGGTGCCCGAACCGAAGTGCATTAAATCAGTGACCTCCTCACTTGCTTATTCCCCAAAGCTGTAAACTCATGAACTTGTGCTTGCCTTATCCAGCCTCGTACAGCCAGAGTTGTATGCTGGTGCTCCACCACTCCCTTGTCTGGCAGCAGGGGGAGAAGTCTGGAATGCGGGGTTAAGTTCTACATGGTTTTTCAGTTTGAAGTGTTCCTTCTCTATATATTTTACAGTTAAAACTATTTTCTATAAATATTGACTTGAGTCTATTCATTGTAAATAAAACAGCACCAAAACCCCACTTGACCCACTGGGTTTGTTTTCCTTTGAATGCAGTCTGCTCTCTGCTTCAGCATTCGCTTTGGTCTCTGGGTGTGTCTCATGTGCACAGCTCCTTCTTCTATGGAAATTGGGGGTTTTTTTGTTTTGTTTTGTTTTTTCCCAGTCTCTTCCAGCATTTTTCTGTTTTCATTCTGATTTATAGCCCTGGCTCCTTGCATCCACCTCGTACTAAAGAACAGACAAGAATGAGCCACCAGCTTAGATTTGCTGCAACTATTTACACCATTGATCTAATTCTGTATTCTTCAGTAGTCAAATCCAGCAAGATGGAGATCATATACATAGACATGTGTTACATAATTCCTGTATGTTACATATAGTATATGTAGGACATTCAAATTCACTGGTCAAATTAGGATTCAGTTCTCCTTTCTCCCAGTAAAATCACCAGGAACAAGATCCTGGCCCCACTGAACACAATGAGTAATACCACTGATTTCACTGCAAACAGAATTTTATACCAGATGTCTCTTTTCTGGATTTAATGGGAATGGGATTGATGCCATACATCTATTGCAGACTGAGGTAGCGCCACTGGCTTTATAGTGCCATCACATCTGCTCCTTGCAGGGTCAGAGATCAAATGCTGGTCCTTACTCTGGAGGGAATGTCAGTGTCATGAGAACTATGATGTATTTGTGATTCACAAAGATTACATCCATGAACATTTTTTTTTGCCATTTTCTTAACGCTTTGCTTCTGTCTTGCCTTTTCCCTCCCCTTCTTTTCCCCCCCTCCCCTCTCTCTGATCGCGCCTGCTGTCTCTCCTTCCTGGGGTTGTTTTTTTCTGGAAAGCTACAGTCTGTGTGACAGCAATGATCTTCCTTTGTGCGAAGCCTACTGGAGACAAGAGCCAGCCGCGTTTTCCCCGGAAGGCCTCTCCATGCCTCTGACAGCTGCCACGGCAGAGCAGAGCACTGCTACTTCTCAGAGCTCAACCCCATCGCACCCTCATGTGAACGGGCACGGGACAGGCCCAACAGAGCACTCCTGAAGATTTGGTGCCTGCTGAATGTGCTTATACCAGTGGCACTGAGTTACTGGAGTCTTCCCACTGCTGTACTAAGCTAATGTTTTCACACTGCCAGGATAATATACTGTAGTCTGCATTTGCAAAAAGGCAGCTGCTGCTTTTTGCTGGCTATTAAGTGTTTCTCCACCACCTAGGACACAGCTATGGAAGTGCTCCCACAGGGTTTTACACTATGAGACAGCAATAGATGACTAGGAAACGGACTGCTGTAGTACCTGTGAGATAGGATTGTCTTGCGTTACTGTGTATAGAGCCTATTAGGACCACAGAATTTGTTTCCATTTGAATCTCATGCCAGGAATGTGCTCAGGTGCTATGGATGAATCTAACTACTTGGGTTCTTGGGACTAGGAAATTAGAGCTGAAATTTGGAGGTATGTTTACAGTATGTTTTTTCTTCCCTGGTAGGTAAGAATCAAGTTAGTCAACGTTTTGGGTGCCCCACGTATCAGTATTCTCTTCCTCCTCTGGGGTGGCATGACATGGCTTCTGCTGCAGTTCACTAGAACAATAATCAACTTTTATATAGTGTGCTACCTTCAAGGTGCCCCACAAGATCGAATCCTTCAATTTGGATACAATTGAGAGAGCAACTGAAAATTCCTGGAACCTCCAGGGTAACCCTTTGAAATGTAGGGGGAATCTGAGCCAGAAGCAATGTGACTTACTCAAGACCATGCAGGGAGACAGTGCTGGAGCCATTGTTAGAAGTAGTATTTCCACCTCCCAGCTGGGTGTTCATACGATGGTCACCCACCAGGGTTTAGTTTGAGCAGCAGTGGAGCTAGTTGTTAGGTCCACAGCTATGTCTGTTTAAAAAAGGACATTGATTGTGGAGAGCTTAGTTATGCTGGGCTGTAAAGGATACCAAGTTCTTTGCTTCATCTTAATCTGGGAACTGTTCTGTGCAGTTACCTTCTTAGAAACCTTATGGTATATACTAGTATCCAGCAGCCCCTGGCCACTAGCCTTCCTGTTTTAACCATTTAAACTAATTCTAACTGTGTAATTGAAAATAAGGTATTTGGTTTGGGATCTGACATTATTTAGAGCAGTATTTATAAAAAAAAAAATAAAAAATTGCAGAACTACTGATGCAGATAAATGCATTTAAACCTAGGTGACTCATTTCAGTATTCTACTGTAACTTCACATTTCACTGTGGATTTTTTTTCCTTCCTGTTTTGTAACTAGATAATTAAATAAAACTAACTGTGTTTTGTATAATTTTTAAAGTGTATATTTTCAGTCACAGGATTATGGGTGGTGTGAAAGTCCTACATCTGTTCATGTTTTTGGAAGGTTTCTCAAAATGATCAGAGGAAGACCGAGGCCTTTCAATTGTTGTCGTATTTGGGCCTATGGAAACTTCCGTACAAAAGGGGTGATTGCTGAAGTGGAATTTGCAAACAGATAGGTCTGTGTTGTTCCTTTTAAACTGATGAGATTGTCAATCCTCATACCCTTTCTCAGCTACTTCACCAACTAAGGGTCAGACCTAGTATATCTGTTCTAGTTGCAGCCTTCGTTGAGGATTCCTGGAACGGTGTCAGACATCTTAATCGCCTCCTGAAGACCTACAAGATTCTTTCAGTGTTTCATATCTTTGTATGGAAAGAAAGGCTGGGCTTTTCAAAAGCAGCTTAAGAGTTAAGCACCTAAGTTCTGGAGAAAGGTACTCCAGTGAACCCTTACACCCTTACCCACAGCTGAAAATCCCAGACAAAGCTCACCATTATTATAACAAAGGAAGATTCCTCCTAACACGTACATGCAATGTTCTCAGTATGGATATCATTTTATTGCAATGAATTCAGCAAAAAAGTCAGATAAAACTACAATGCTTTTTGCAGTATGGAAAAGTAAATCATGTACAACCTAACAATAGCTTTATTTTATTTCTGAAGACCAGTAAAGCTGTACTGCAAGTGTTGCTCTAACTTATCCTTATTGGAAAACCTCTGTCATGGACACACAAGGAAAAATGCCTCTGGATTCAGTTCTACAAGCTTCATTTAAGCCAATGCGGCATGGAAATCGGTCAGAGTTGTGCTTACTGAGAGAGTAGGCCCTATAGCTTGTAGAAGCAAAACCAGATCTAGTTCTCTTAAAAGTAATGAATCAACAGAGCCCAATGTAGGCTGTACAGTACTTTGTTAATAAATGGTAAACACGTATTAGTTGCTGTGCCCTGCGTTAGATCATCTCAAAACCACAGATACGCTTCTTGGATGGACCCAAGCACTAGTCCTTCCTGCACAAATGTGAAATACTATTGCGCCATCTTTCTATTAGGACAGAGGTTCCCAAACTTTTTGTTGGTGCATACCCCTTTCCAGATTTACTAGCTGCTCACATACCCCTACCAGCATATGCTGTATAGTTGAACCCCTTAAATGCCAATTATTATAATAAAAATTCAATCCACCATTACACAATTTCTCCCACATACCCCCCCAGATGTCTTGCATACCCCCAGGGGTATGTGCACCACAGTCTGAAAACCCTTGTTTCTATTAAGAGTTGTTGACTCTTCCCATTTTAGTAGGGAAATTCATGCTATTTACCTGTCTTAGGGCCCCAGCACTTGGTGTCAGGGGATTCCAAGAGACTCATTTTTAAAAAAAAGCTCTAGCCATCACCTCATGGTTGTAGAGGAAAGCTTGGAAATATGAATCCTGTAAACCCTAAACATGGAGAAACCCAAAGACAAGTAAATTAAAATGTTTTGAAAACCAATGTAGTTATTTGTGAGCCGCTGAGGTTGGCTGTGCTGTATTGCCCGCACCCTGGAACCACGCACTTGTAAACTCTCTTCAAAACATTTACAGGACACTTTAAGCCAGGTTAAGGTTATTTGCCCCACTGTCCTATCCAAAATCCTGTTTCTGTAAAATTCCCTGAACAGCTTCAGTTGGAGAAAGGACTTTTCTTCATTAACGAGTCTGGTTGCTGTGTGCTGTAAAATACTGGCTTTGTCCCAATGAAGAGCTGGGTGAATTTTGATGGCTGGCAAAATGGGTTTGGGATGTTTGGGGATCACACAGCACCATAGAAATACAGGGGATCGTTCTCATCTCCAGCAACACCCTGAGACCCAGTCTGCAGGTGTGGGGAATGATTTCCATACAGAGGGGTTTTAAATATTTCGTGGAACATTAACAACTAATAAAGCTGGGAGTACGATTGAGCAGAGGCAGAGGCCTAGGCTTTGTCCACATAGGGAAACGGCTGGCATGGCTACTGCAGAATCCCTTCTGGTGCGGATTCTCCTCTGGACTAGAGATGCCGTCTTCCAGAATCATTACACCACGGAGCGGAGGCAGCTTTCTGAAATCCAAGCAACCTGCACCCCAGGATGGAGCCCGCCCACCAGGTAATCTAGAATAGCTGATGCGGAAAAGCGTAAGAATTGCAGGTATCCAGGTTGTAGCTGTATTGGTCTAGATGCAAAAGGAACCAAAGCTCATGGCAGAGGTGATATCTTTTCTTAGACCAACTAGATATTTGCACACACACAAAAAAAGTGTTTATTTGCTAGGGGAACCAGAACTTATGGTAGAGGCAATATCTTTTATTAGACCAACTAGATTTTTGCAAAAAAAAAAATCTTTAAATTGCAAGCTTTCGGGCACGAGCACCCTTCTCCAGGCATTGAAGAAAAGATTGTAAAAGTTCTCCTGGGTAGAAATGAAAATTCATATTTCATAGGAGAGCTGAAGGTGTCGTAAAATCCCCTGTTCGGAAAAGTTTATTTTATATGCAGATTAGGCTCAGAGAAAAGTCGGGAGCTTGTCTACCTCGAAGTTGTGTGGCGGTAAGCAGGATGTAGTCCTATTCCCTTGATTTTAGTTTAGGCATATTTATTTGCAAACTTTTTTTTTTTTTTTTTTTTTGCAAACGTCTATTGGCAAAAACACAAGGTATCTCCTCTGCCACGAGTTTTGATTCCTAACAACCGCAGGGCAACCTGCAGAGGAAACCACAGGGGCGGGACTTCAGCTAGCAAAAGCCATCAGCAGTGCACGCCCCCCGCCCCCCTCCGCCGGCCCACAATCCCTAGCATTTCCCCACCGCTGCGGGCTCCGCCAATGCAGAGCGGGGGGGAGGTTAGCCCCGCCCGCCCGGCCGGCCACGCGGGTTCCTGCTCGGCGCGGGGAGCGGGTAGGGCTGCGCGTCGGGGCCGGGAGATCCCTTCCCCGGGGCCCCAGCAGGCTGGGTCCGGCCTGGTAGCTCCTAGCAGCCCCCTGCTCTTGCCCCCCTCGCCCTCCCCTCAGTCCTGTGCCCTGCCCCCTGGAGAGGTGCAAGCACTGAGCACGGCCGGCTGCTGAGCTGCCTTCCTGCTTTGCAGTGATCCAGATCCCTCTCCTCGATGGTTTTCTGTCTCCAGGTGAGAAGGATGCTGTAGCCGTGGACTTCGTCAGACTCCCGTGCAGGCGCCCTTGCTGCCGTCGGAGCGTGGGCCGCGCAGGGCGGCTGCTGCGCCGTCTCTTACCCCTGAGCCCCTCCGAAGTCGGGCAGCGGCCGAGTGTATCTTTCCACACTTCGCTCCTGGAGACCTGCACTAGACATGGCTAGCCTGGCCGCCAAGGACTCGTACTTGCAGAGCTTAGCGAAGAAGATCTGTGTCCAGGAGGTCCCGGAGTCTCGGAAAAGAAAATTTGGTATTATGTCTGTGCTCCAGCTTGTCTCCAGAAATCTTGGCCGAACTCCTTAGTACCGTGGTTCCCAAATTGTGGGGTATGGACGACGGGTGGCCTGCAGCTGGTCCACAGATCTGACTGGGCCCGGTGCATCTTTTTAATGCTCTCAGTTACAATTTTGCTGCTGAGTAGATGATAAGAGTTAGACGTGCTGAGAGCTGATATTGGTCCATTGGCTCAAGAGATTTGGAAGCCAAATTCCTCAGCAGTGATGTATCATGGCTCTTCTGGTGGGTGCTGTTTGGGGAGGCAAAACCAAATGGTAGTATAATGTAGGCCTTATGCAGACATTTCAGGGGTGAACAGTGTGATTGTTCCCACTGATCACTCTAGGACTACTCACATGATACAACTATACACATGCTTACAGACTTGCTGGAGTAGGAACATAGGAGAATGTAGTTGTGGCCCAATTCATGTCCTAACTCGCTTACTTATATTGAAGTGACAAGACTTAAATTGCATGATATGGGCCAGGCCCACTGTTTAATACCAGCATTGAAATTCATTGTATTTTATCACTAGGATCTTGAATCACTGGGTAAACTTTTCCTTTCCCTTTCAGTTTCCAAATCAGCTGGGTCTGAAAATGCTGGTAGCCAGCCAAAGAAAAAAAAGAGAAAGAAACCCAGGAAGCAAGCTGAGAAGACAAATGCCCTTCCAGGGGAGCGAGTGGCTCCTGATAACAGCAAACCTGCTCCAGCCAAACCAACAGCTCCAAAAGCTAGCAAATCCATCCCAGCTAAGCCAGCAGCAAGCAAACCTGAGCATGTCGGCACAGGTAAGAGGGCTGGAGGGTCTGTGGGTATATCAAAGCCGTTTGAACTAAGCCTTCACTTTGTTTCCCATCCCAATAAACTGTGGCGTCAGGAGCATTTGGTAGCTTACACGTACTGAGCTGGTCCAGAGGCAGGATCAGACTGCAAATGGGGGAGACTCAGACAAGCTGTAATGTTACACCCATGGATATTTGAGATGTGCATATAAAAACTATTAAAAGGGATCTCTCCAATTTAAATCTGGCCCCAGACCCAATGCTGCAAAAGCTTCTTATTAATTTTGAACTAGATTAGACATATTTCCCCCATCAAAAATCCATTGCAAATGGTTCTTGAATGTTTTGTTGCAGTGTTTGTCACTGAAACACTACATCACCTGAGAGGCTATTACTAGACAAAAGTGAAGCTGACTCTTCCTTTAAGAGAAAATTAAAAAAAAAAAAAAGTGGTATGAAATCCCTCTTAGCTACGAAAAACTACTTAAAGTGAGAATATGCTGAGTCTGACACATAAAACAGATTAGCAGTGTGACCACTAGGTGGTTCTCGGGAAACATAATACTTAACAAGCACCTCTCAAATTTTCTTTGACAGAGAACTTGAAATGGTTGTATAGCCAGTATGGCTACTAGTCCAAGCCCTGTCCTCAGCACCTAGAGTGCCTGGTCTCATTGAAAGAGTGATTATTCCCCCCGGACCAGACATTCAGTAGAGAAGACCAGATGAAAAATACAAACCTGGCATGGCAATCGCATGAAAGCAAGTTTATTTTCTTCATTTCTTCTGCCTGCTCATTTGACTATACATTTCCTGACACCCTGTTTCCAGTAGCTACCCACAGCCCTTGTTCATATAATATCCCCAGATTGATTTGCAACCTAGTTTACCTCCAGAGTCTCCTCCTGTTTTTATAGACAAGGTTCTTTGGGTAAATCCGCTGTCTTTTTATTAGACCAGTTCAGATACTTGGGGAAAAAAATACCTAGCAAGCTTTCAGACACAAACACCCTTTGTCAGCCTGAGGAAGCATTTGCAAGTGGTCTATGGTCTTCCTAGATGGAGTGATAAAGCAGCAGAAACCAGTACATATGCAAGAAAGCCAGTCACTTTGTGGGATTCAGATCTGATCATGGTTAAATTTACACCATAAAACCAGGAAAAGATGCAAAGTAACTATACCATACAAAGAGAAAGGGTTGGTACTTCTTAAGTCAAGACAAAAGCCCTTAGAAGGAGTGAAAACCACGCTGGATTTGTCAGCGACCCTATAATGCTTTCAGAGACCAGGATGATGGGTGCTGATATATGTTAGACATCTTGGCATACACTTCTCCAGTGCAAAAAAGACATTGCTCCTCGAGCTACAGTTTGAGCTGCTTCCCTAGGGCATTGAGGAGTCTGGTTGAGCAACTGCATTTCACAGGAATAAGGAAAATCTTTTCCTCTTTCAGTCTTCAGTGAAAAGGTTTCTGTTTGGATATAAAGTAGCTTTTTCAGCCTGAACAGTGCAGCACAGCACTAAATGTCAGAGCCAGGAAGAGGCTCCTTAGGTGGTACCAAAAAATGTCAATAACTTTGAAGGATACAGGCAGAAGGAAAGGAGAGATTTACTTGGCTTTGGAAGGGAATCCATTGAAAATTGTCAGAGATCTCTCTCATGTGCCGAGTGCTGTCTCCCAAGTGAGTTGCTTATGTCTCTTTTCCAGGTGGTAAAATTGAATCCAGTTCATTTTCTGCTATGAATATCTTGCGTCAGAGGTTACATGAGAAGATGCAGAAAGCCTCTGGTCAGGTATGAGCATGAGCAACTTGCTGTTCTGTTTCTTTTGGAGGGATGGGGTTTCCTTCTCTTTTTTTTTTTTTTTTCTCCTACAAGTAGACAATGAAGTTGGGCTTGTCATTAGGAGACTCTCGGACTCAGTGACTATCGAGAACCCAAGGAATGTGGACTTCGCCTAGTCTGAGGCTAAGAGAAGCTTTTTCACAGATGTGTGAAGGACACGGGTTGAGAGAGAGACCACAATTTGGGGAAGTCAGAACCTCTGAAAACCTGGGCTGTAATTGAACCTTGGATGTTTAATTCCTTTTGAGAAATGTTATAGCATGGGAATTGTGGGCATCTTAGATTCACTACCTAAGTACTGCACGGCTCCTTTTGATGCATCTATTCTCTTTTGCCTTTCTTTTCAGGACAAAGAGCTATCTCCAGCTGTGCTGGAAAAGAGGCGCCGAAGGAAATACGAGAGGGAGAGAAAGAAACGCCGGAAAAGGGAGCTGAAAATGAAGGAGAAAATGGAGAAGGGAGCCCAGGAGGTAGCTGCAACTGTGGTGCCACAAAGCAAGGAGGAGGAGAAGAGCAAGGCTGAGATGGTCTTTAACAGAGTTGAAGTCCATGATGAGAATGAGCTGAACAAGGCACAGAAGAAAAAAGAAAAGAGGAAAAAAGTGAAAGGCAACATCACTCCACTGACTGGCAAGAACTACAAGCAGCTGCTAAACAGGCTGGAGGCTAGGAAGAGCAAGCTGGAGGAGCTAAAGGAGAAAGACCAAAAGAAAGCCCAGGAGCTGGAGAAGAAAATAAAGTGGACCAATGTCCTCTATAAGGCAGAAGGTGTCAAGATTCGTGATGACGAGGACCGTCTGAAAGCAGCCCTGAAACGCAAGGAGAAGCAGAAAGCCCAGCGCCAGAAGCAGTGGGAGAAGCGGACTGAGCATGTGGTGGAGAAGATGCAGCAGCGGCAGGACAAGCGGCGCAAGAACATCCAGAAAAAGAAGACGGCTAAAATAGAGAAAAAGAAGAACAAGGCCCGGAAGAAGGGTCGTATCCTGCCAGAGGATCTAGAGAAAGCTGGTGTTAAATGAGACTGTGTCTTCAGCACAGGAATGGACTTTCAGACTGTGTTCATAGGGCTGCTTCTGGGATCTGTTAATAAACTCTTTTATCAAATTGCTCCGATAAATCCATCTGGTGCTATTTATATTACAGCTACCCACACCCATGATTATGTTGTTTCTGTATATGCCTGTGAAAATCAGGCTGCTTTTGTCACTGCTTAAATGTAGGCACCCAGTTTTGCTATCCATGAGCCCTACGTTTTTCACCTTCATAGTGTTCAGCCATTGCTTCCTGCTGAGTTTGTAACTGTTCATCTCTCTTTTGAAGTAAAACAGCAGCGTCCCATCTTCACTGCATTTCTAAGTCTATAATACAAGTGCATCTGAAACCCCATCGAATTTGCTAGGTGGCTGTAGTGCTTGGCTCCTTCCCCCTACAGAGATTTAGTTAGCTGACCACTCTCATGGTCAGGTAGCTTCTCAGGTGCTGGGAGCAATTTTCCAGGCAGATGCTTGTTTTTTAAGTAGGGGAGACCCCTAATGGTTAGCAGCCAGACCCTCTTAGTTCAGACAGGCTTCAAAATGAGATCTTTGTCTTTCCTAGGTCATCATAACAGTGCCGGCATCAGAGAGCAGCTGCCAGAGTGTGTGCACACCTGTGTAGTTTCCAGCCCATCCATTTCAGCTTCGTCAACAGAGTGCAAAGAGCACCCCTGGAAAGGACCATGGCAGCCACAGAAGGCCTGGGCATGTGTGCACGCATTTTTACACTAGCAGGGCAGAAGCCTTCTTCCATATGGAGAGCTGGGTTTCTGCTGCTGCAGCAGAGCTCTGGGTGGACAGGTTCAGCTCTGCTAGCAGCACTTGCAAAGTACAGACCACCACGCCAACAAAGCAGCCCCTAACAGCGATAAAAACATGCGGGGTGGACGGTCAGTCCCAGCCCATCTTGGTGGCTGCCAGTGATAAGCCACTGATGGCCCCAAAAGTGAGTAGATCTCACGAGTTTTCAGGCTGCTGCTGAAAGCAAAACGTTCGTATGCTGGCGGTACGCTCTGGGTAAGCTGGATGCTTTCGCACAGTTGCTCTGTAGCTGAAATCCCCTTCTGCGAGGAGAGTAACACCAACTCTCTGCCCAAGAAAAGGCATTTGCTGGCTGCTTCTCTTTACTACCTACCACCTTCCAGCGTAGCCTGATGTGCTGCAATAACAATCTTTTCTACCATTGTGTTGGGGGCTGGTCTTCTAACGATTCTTTTCAGTCCTATCGCACATAAAAATTTGACTCATTAATCCTAAGGAAGCTAGAAGTACTTTTCTTCCAAGCGGGGAGGGGGACAGAGAGAGCACCTCAACGGTCCAAATGTCAGCAGGTTTCCGCGCAAAGGAACCGAATTGGCCTGAACAAAGCCCGCCGGGGATTTGCTCCTCCCGACACAGTTTGTAGGCCTAACTTTTCTGTGTTTATCAATACAAATCTGACGAGCATTTAAGCAATGTAAAAAGACTTAAACGAGTCCAGTTTTTCTCTAGGAGCATTTAGTTGCTTTAAAAAAAAAAGGTTAGAGCGGTGCGATCGTTGGGGCAGCCTCACGGCTGCCGAGCTTCTTCACGGAGGATGGCACCGGGCTGTTGTTCAGCTTTGGGGCAATCTCTTCGGCGGCTGAGCCTGGGTGGGGGGCTGGAAATGTTCGTTCCCCGGGACGCACGGCCCTGGGACCCCAGCGCGGAGCGGCGGTGCCTGGGGAGCCCGGGCCTGGCTGGGCTTCCTGTCTCCATGGCAACAGCCAACACTCGGCAGCCCCCCCGCCAGCCTCTGCAGGTCTCGCGAGAGGATCCCCCGTTACTATGGCGACCGGGAGACTCCGGGCCTAGACCAGAGGCCGCGCCGACGCCGCGCAGGTATCGGGGGGCAACGAAGAGCCGGGGGGGCGCTGGGCTTAGTCGTGCTGCTCCCAGCGCGGGGGGCGGCCCCGGGATCCGCCCTGGGTGGGTGTGGGGGGTATATGTGTGTCTACAGGGGTGTGGATAGACGTGTGTGTGTAAGTGCACGTGTGTGTATGGGGTAGGGTGTTTGTATGCGTCCCCACAGGAGTGGGTATGTGTGTCTACAGGAGTATGTATATGTGTGTGCATGGGTGTGTGTGCACGCACAGGAGTGTGTATATGTGTGTGCATGTTTGCATATGTGTGTACGGGTGTGTATGTGTGTGCACAGGAGTGTGTATAGATGTGTGCATGTGCTCACATGTTTGTATTATGTGTGTGCGCACAGGAGTGTGGATATGTGTGTGGGTGTGCACAGGTGTGTATATGTATATGCATGTGCACACGATTATGAGGGTGTGTATATGTGTGTTCACAGGAGTGTGTATATGTGTGTGTAGGTGCACATGTCTGTATGGGGTGTACATGTGTGTATACAGGTGTGTGTGTATATGCATGTGCACAGGAGTGTGTACATGTGTGTGGGGCAGGGGGTGTATGTGATAGTCGTGTTGGTCTGAGATGGAAAGAAATGCACAAGTCTAGAGCGCTTGGTCCCGAAATGATCCGTTATTAGACCAACTGAGAAATCGCAACAAAAAAATCTTTTTCCGCAAGCTTTCAGGCTCATGCACCGTCATTAGGCTCAGTGAAAGTTCAAGATGGTAAAAACTCCCCATACATAGGAAATAAACTTCATTTTTGCACAAAGGAAGCATGTGTGTGTATGCATGTGCACGGTTGTCTAGTACAGGAAGGATGTGGACAAATAGGAGAGAGTCCAGCGGAGGTCAACAAAAGTATTTGGGGGACATGAGTGGTGAGGAGAGGCTGAGGAAACTGGGCTTGTTTAGGCTGCAGAAGAGAAGACCGAGGGGGATTGAATAGCAGCCCTCACTTCCCTGCAGGGGGGGTGGGTCTCGAAGGGGATGGAGCTGGGCTATCCTCAGTGGGGGCAGATGACTGAACAAGGAGCAATGGGTTCCAGTTGCAGCAAGGAAAGTTGAGGTTGAATATTAGGGAAAACTTTCTCACTAGGAGGGTGCTGAAGCACCGGAACAGGCTTCCCCAGAGGTGTTGGCACCTCCGTGCCTGGAGACTTTTAAGAACCAGGTGGACAAAGCCCTGGCTGGGATGATCTAGTTGGACATGGTCCTGCTTTGAACAGGGGGTTGGACTAGATGTGACATCCTAAGGTCCCTTCCAACCATAATTTTATATTTTATATTCATCACAGCCATTGCAGCTCAGCTTTGCCCATTCCAGCAGGCCCCGAAAGTGTGCCTGGCTGGAGCATTTGTTCATTAAGCACTGAGAAGTGGGTACCCACAGTAGATGCGGGATTGTTGGTGCACACTAGCAAACTCCCCCTCCCCCTGCCTTCGAGTACAGTGGTTCTCAGCCTTTTGGGACCTGAGGCATCCCTCTTTAGACTCAAGCCTCCTTCCTCCCCCCAAATACTAGCTATTAACTTTTCACTTGTTTTTCAGCAATGGAAAAATAGTAATTTTTCTGATGTAAAGAACTCAAGAAGACCACAGCAGGGCAGACTGGTTTTAGCACCGTGGACTCCTGTTTGAAATTTCTGTATTTATCTTGTGAATCATATTTACACACTTAAGGGCGTGTCTACATGTGCCTGTACAGCGACTTTGCTACTGTGCCATGCTTTAGTACTTCCTTCTGGAAGTTCCTTCTGGAAGTACTAAAGCGTGGCTCAGTAGCAGCCCGTACTGCACTGTATGCCGGGCACACAGTTATTTTTAGTCACTATTTCACCATAGCAGCACACTATAACGAGGGAGCGTGCTGCTATGGCAAAACAGCTGCCAGTCACGTGTAGAGGCACGTGGTCGCTACGTCGCCATAGTGTCATGTGTAGATGCACCCTGACAGTGCTAACTGTTGCAGGGCACCCTTGAAAGGATCTCAGGGCACTTCAGGGAGCCATGATGCCCTGGTTGAGAATCCGTTCTAGAGTCTGGAGCCAAAACACTGCAGAATCCCCCTTGCCAACTGCAATGATGGACTTCAGGACCATCAGCAGCACTGTCTCTGACCTTTTTTTTATTTTCTAGTATTGGTGCTCTTTCTTGTTTCTTGACCTTCACTTTAAGGCTCCAGTCTGACAAATTGGGCTGCCTTCTGCCTTAAGGCCAAGCCTTGCTACCTAAGTGGAAGTCCACTGATATCAGTGGGACTCCCCGTAGCTACAATAATGTAGAAGGCTTTTGTATGAAGTTGCTTACAAGAGAAGGACTACATATTTATTCTAAAAAAGCCCTTAGGAAGGAATAATATTTCTGTTTCAGTAGATGTCACCCACTTGGTTTCTTCTTTTATTTTTATTCTTTGACAGATTTCAGAATATTCCCTTTGTCTTACTTCTCTTTAATTGTTTTGCCTTGAATTTTTTAAACATTATTCTAAAACGTATACGCTTCTCTGTTCTCTTCTCAGACAAAACTGACTGGGAAAAGAAGCCCAGATCCATACCTAGGTCTAGTTTAGGGACCAGGGTAACGCGTTGTAGCATTGTGAAATAGCTAAAGTGTAGGCAAGTCTCCTCCTCTGCCCAGTCCAGTGAGAGTACAGGAGATGGAAAAACAAATCAATGCATTTTTCTTTCACTGGCTATAACAAACTTAAAACCTGTAACTATATAAAAAGTGCAAATTTTCCAGATAGATGAATGCTGTTAAAATTGGAAGTGCCCTTTGCTGTTTCTATTTCTTATGTTTCTCTTCCCAGTCCCAGCTGGTGCAAGGAAATTTCTGCAAAGAGGCCGAGAACTTATTTGTGCCTTCCAATATGGTGCTGGTGGGAGAAGTAGGTGTTGTTCCTAGTGGAAAAATCTACAGGCAGATCTTCGATGATGAGGTACAGTACTCTGGTTCTGGGCTGAATCGCCCATCTGCAAATGGACCAAGATAAGCGCTCTTTTAAAACTTGATTTGAAACCTAGGTGAATAGCCCTTTTTCCTAACGGGCTCGCCACCTGTTGGAGGCTTTTAAGGACTTCAGGACTTTGAAAAAATCACCTTAAATTCTCTTGAATGTTGATAACATTTCATATTTCTTTAGATGAATACACAATTTACATCACTATCTTGATATGCCTTACCTGTACTGTTTTGTCATTTATATCTTATCACTATTTCTTTCTTAAATTTGCTATGAAAATTCATCTACATTTATGTTTGTGAGTATTTAATTTTGGTGGCAATGTCTCTTCAAACCTTTCTTGGTTCCGAGAGTACTTCTGGGGATCAACAATGGGAGATGCAAATATTATGTATTATTTTATCTCCTGTTCTGCCGTCGTTGTGCCATGTTTTGTCAGTGTTTGTGCCTGCAAGCTCTTTGATCTTTTTTTGCTTTTGTTCAGATTAAAGAGGATTGTAATCGCTTGATTATTGTCTTTGAAGGTGCGCTTAGTACGCTCTTTGGAACAAGGGAGAAACAGGGCTGCACAGCATAAGTGTCCTGTGAGCAGTGCAAAAATCCCCCTGGTCAAGGATCTGGAAACTTGTGCTGGCAAAGGACTGTTATCTCCTCGCCAACAGAAATGGGTTGAAGGAATGCCCTATGATGACTTCACTGAAAACCCAGTGTTCTACAAGTATGGACTAGAAGTATAACACTATTATAATATATCTGTTTTATGACTAGGTGCAGCAAGATGCAAGCATGAAACTGAGAACAAGGAACACTTAAATTGTAATTTTGATCAAGGCACTAATTCTCTGAGGCACTGACGAGATTATTTTATTAAGCCTCTGTTTTCTCAGGTTAAATAGAAAAATGTTGACCTGCTGTGCATGAACTTTACAAATATTAATTGAATAAAGTTCAAGCAATACATTTTAGAAAGCAAAAACAAAATGTATTACATGCCTTCTTGTTTCAGACAGTCTAGAAATGTACACTAGTTTCTATTGGTCTTTAAACTGAAGTTAATGTTAGAAAAATGGCTATGTAAATAGGGCTGCTCCTTATTATGCAGATTATTTTCTTTTTGTCTTTAAGGTCAATGTATTTAATTCACTGCTATAAATAGGATTCTTATTCATTTAGCCCAGTGGAGGAAATACAGCCATGAAGGATTGACATGGAGTCTTCTGCTTCAGTCACCCTTAACAAAATAGCTATTACTTTTCAGTGGCAGAATCCCTATTAACAGTGAAAGTGATAGGCAGTACAAGATCATAGTTTGCTTACAGCTCCTAGGTGGAGTTTGCAGTTTACAAAATAATCTTTTGATTTCTAAAGTGAGCAATTTGTGGAAGAGAACCAATGGAGGGGGAATCATTATTCACATGGAGAGAGACTAAGAAGTCTGCTTAAAGTGTAACCATAGATTAAGCTTCTACAATAAGCAGAAATAAAAATAAAGCAAAAATCCAAGTAACACCTGAATTAACAGATCTAATGCATTTATATTTTCATGGTTCCTGCCTCCAGTGCATTGATAAAATGTGAACGATGTTCCTTCTGCTAAATACCTGTTCTCTGTTTCCATTTCAGAGAGGCTACAGTAGTTCAAAAAGTTCAGGAAAGTGAAGATGTGATTGCAGCCCAGGAAGTCAGAGGCCTCGCTGATTTAATTAGTAAATTGTATTCACTTAATTTCATATGTTCTAATCTGCACTTTTAGGATCTACCACATATTTAGCAACTCACATTGAAACAAGGGTTGGGAAGTATAAAATCTGTCTCGAAAAATACCTGACTTATTTATTACGATTTGGTAGGGATTTTCCAAATGGGGGTGAGGGAATATGCAAAGAAACCTTATTATATTTTGTAGCTATTTGATCACTTAGGTTAGAATTAATTTACCGTAGGTACAAACCCAGATGTCTGAAGTCAGTGATGTTCCACATCTTTATCCCAAGTTTGTATTTAGGTCAAATTTTGCATTTTCTAGTCCACAACAGAACCATAAATTATTACAATCTAATTTATACTTGCTTATATATCATAGTGCTTACTTCCTTACAGTGGGGTGGAACAGTGGGGGTGTAAAATTTGCCAGGCAGGGGCTAGCCTAAACATGATGCTGCAGTACCAACAGTCAACATCATCTTTATTTTTTTTTCCCTGGCAGTTCCTGAGAAAACAAGCAGCAATATCATTGAGCGCCTTTCAAAGGGCAGGCAAGGCCGTCACAATGAAGCTGTGGTTATGATGCAACAGGAGTTAGCCTGCATTGGGAGGGTAAGACTGTGCTTTCCACTCTTGGTCATTGGGGAAGATGTACAGGAGTCAGGACTTAGTACCCAGTATCTGACTTAGTATCCAGTATACTTGCCTGTTTCAGGAAATGGAACACTTCATTTTGGAGACTGAAACGTTACTTTTGACAAAACTCTCAGAATCTAATAGAAAAATTGAGCTGCTTTTAAAGAAGATTGAGTGTGACAGTGATCTGGAAGCCTTCTCAATTGAAGTAAGGCGATGCATTTGATGCAATCTCCGTTCCCAGCTCAATTCTTTTTGACTCTGTCAGCTATCTGTATCTGTGTGTCTGTCTGCATATTGTATCATTCTGCCTCTTGCCAGAGTTACGTTTTTTTCATTTTAGATTTTCAAATGGGACTGACATTTCCTTCCTTCCTTCTTGCAGAGCTTTGGGCAGTTATGGGATGACATCACCCAAGACTTATTGCACAGAAGGCAGTGGATTAGAGAGATGGATGAAACCTTAAACAAGTATGAAGTGGCTCGAGCTGAGAAGGTGAGCTGTTGTTTGCTTGAGTATTAATTAAGCATTGCACTAAGGATTTTCTTCAGCCCTGGATAAAGAGCAGTGAATAACTTTCTCTGTAAGCTAATGATTTGGTGCTTATTGCCTTCTGCTTCATTACTCTTTCCTTCGGCATCCACTTGAAACAGACAGTGAGAGAAGCATGGCAGCGATACAGTCCTTGCTTACCTCGCAGACCTTTGCAGTCAAGATGCAAGGAAGCCATGCAAGGGCATAGGAAATGTCTTACTTCTCCTCTGGCCTCTCCATGATTGTTTAGTATCAAACTGTGATCATGCCCCTAACTTCCATTGTTAGCTATGTTTATGCTACAATCAGGAGTGCTGCACATGTAAGTCTGTGAGATCTGGTTAGCTCAGATACCAGTAGCAGTGAAATCAGAGTGGTCTGGGCTTTCAGCAGGAGCTGTACCTAGCCAAACAGCACCCTGGGTGCTTTCTTGAAGTGCGCGCCTGTGAATCTTCATCGCTATTGGTACCCAAACTAGCCAGACTGCAGAGGTGCTGCAGTCACACCTCTGAATACAGTGTGGACATACCCTTATTTTATGTGTATATCAGACAACAAAACTGGCAACTGATCTGTTATCTGTTTAATTGCAGAGAGAACCAGAGAAGACCTAACTTCTGATTACTAAAACAAGACACAAGCTTCGCTTTAGATATCTAATGTGCAGTTGATTCAGTTATTTACTTTTCTGTACAGCCTGTTTGTAATAAGCTTCCTAGTGTGAGGCACATTAGAGACCTGTTGATCAATTAATGGTGATATTTAATATTTTAGTCACTATTTTCCATTAACGTTACCAAGTTTTAGAAGAAAAAAATCAGTTGGTGTATTTTAAAATCTTACATTTAGTTCTGAACTTATCTGTGCTGCCATATTACGTTCAAGCAAGTATTTTTCGTAGAAAAAGTAAGTTATGTCTTATTTTAGATCACTTCCTACTTAAGAATCATTGACACTTTGGGCTTTCATTTTTCTCTCCCCTTTGGTTTCCTAGATAAAAGATGTTCTGAAGAAATGCACCAAGATTCTGGAGGATATAGCCTATCTTTTACCCCCTGATATTCACAGATTTGTACATAATGAAGCCATGGTAAGTCATTCCTCTGTATAAGACGTGCCTCAGAAAGTAGCAAACAGAAATGTTCTCTGTATACCAGAAGGCTTGACTGAACCTTTTTCATCCTTTTTCAGACTAAAAATATTCTACTCTCTCCTTACAGTCATATCACAACTTTTTAGCACTGAAAAGGTGCAAGAATTAAATCATTATTTCTCTTAATTGTTGTTTCACCATCAATATAGGTGCAGTCTCTCCTCCCCAACATACTGAACATATAGATTCTTTCTCCATACTTCATACTTAGCCATTAGAAAAAGAAACTGTTCTCACTTAAAATTGACAGTTCCCTCAAGCTAAGTGAGTGATTTGATCAAAATCAAAGCATTTGGTCATTGTGTAATTGACTATATGCATTGCATAGGAGCTTTAATTTCAGCATTTTTTTAAATTTATGGCATGTTTCTTGCCAAATCAGCCGACAGGACAATTCTGCTGAGTATCTTGCCAGTGGGGCTGTTCCTAAACTGGACATTTTCAAGAAATCGCTTACCATTGAAGCTCCACAACTGTGAGACATTTCTTGACCATCATAAGTCAATCAGTAGATAATAACTGTTGCTTCAAAGAGAGACCCAAACCCTTGCAAAGTGTGTGTATGGCTGTTGTGCAGTGTTTGAATATTTGGGTTTTTTTGTTTTTTGTTTAGCTCTGTTGTTCCACAGAAGTCAAACAAGTCAACCATCTATCTTCTTTGTACAAAATGCTCCCCATTTCCTTACTCTTCGTCTGGCTCTGTCTTCTAGTTCAGTGCATTGCAACGCCTATAAAAAAATCTATAGCTTCAGCATTTTTTGTGTCTTGCACTGTCCTTTATCCCTCTTTGTATCTTGTAATACACAGATGATTAACCAAGCCCTACTGGCCAATCGGAGGGCAATTGCCAAGCTATTTGTTAATCTGATGGAGGCAGACCTGAAGAAGGAGCTATCTCTAAGGTTCAAATGGCAAGACAGGGTGAAGGACTGGAAGATCATGCAGAAGGACTATGTGGTACATAGTTTCAGGTGTGAAATTCTCCAACAAATTATGTTTTGGAGTCTGAATAAAACTAAATTAACAGATGTTATCTGTGCTTCTATTACAGATGATCTTTGATTCTGCTCCCATTGTGAATTTGAAAGTCTTTTTGCCCATTATACTATCAGGGCATCCTTTTTAATGACTGAGAATTATATAGGTCCAAGTAATTTTTAGGTTTCAAGATATAACTTGCCCCAAATATGTTACTTCAGTGCACATTTGTTTTCTGTAGAAAATTTATGGCAAGTGAAGAGATACAGAACCCCCCGGAAGTAAAAAGAGACTTGGAGAATATGAAAAAGGAGCAGATTTCACTTGATAGCCAGAGAATGAAACTTCTGCAGCATCTTAGGTATGGAGAGAGTGACAGTAATAATAGCATTTCTTACTATAGTGAATAAAGAGCCTGATTCACCTTTGTGAAATGGAGTAACACAGCAGTGAATCAGGCTCCAACTTCTTTTTTTAAATAAATCTTTCAGAGTTGAGGAGAAGGAGAGGGCTTTTGATTTTTATTGGCCAGATTTTGTGAGTTAAATGTACCATTGTTATTAGCTTAAAGTAGCTGCAAAGGTAGAAGTCATTGACAATGACAGTATAATAGAAATAGTAAAAGTTAAGGATGGATGATTAAGTAAGAGTCCATGACCCAAAATTGGTTTGATTTAAAATGGTGGTGTTGGTTTGAGAAATGTGCGATTGGTATGTATAATAAGATATAAACTATAATTAACTGGTAGAGTAGGTGAAGGAAATCTTACATTTGTCTTTTTGAGATTATCTTCATCCTAAAGGAGCATGTATGTGTGTAATTTAAACAGTGTAAATTTAAAATAGTGATCCCTTTTGGTTTACATTTTTAAATGGGAGCTAAACAGATTGCTAGGCTTTTTGGAGGGCGATACCTTTCACAGGAGCAGCTGAAGAGGATGGTTGTTTAAAAAAAAAAGATATCGCCCTCCCCAAAAAATCCTTGCCTCTTATTTCCAGGACCATCATGACTACAACATCACTCCAGCACTACCACAACTAACCAGATGACACTGTAGTTCATTTGTAGACAGCAGCTGCTTTGTCAGAATTGCAGTTGCCTTGATGGTTTTGCCTTGATTTGGCTGAAAGTCTGTCTTCCAGCCAATAGAATGTGGAAACTCAATAGTGCTCTTGTACAAGCTAATGGTTTTAACCTACTGAGAGACTGGATTATGTTTGAAGATATGTGATTCTTGTTTTCTATTCTGGTAGTGATTTTTTGCCTTCAACACACAAAAAGGCTGAGATAAATGAATGGTATGAATCTCTTACGGCTTTAAACAAACGTATAGGTAAGCAAGGAAATCGCTGAAATGACTGAGAATCAGTCATCTCTGTTTCTTGGACAATGACCAAACTGTACCTTCTGGCTGTATATCTTTGCTGTCCTTTTGGTCTTTTATAGTCTTTTGTCTTCTTTAGAATAACAAGGAAACTTTTCTAAAGTGACTCCTTTCTCGTAATCTTACAATGTGCTTCTCTTGCTATGTGTTCTATATTTTAGATTGTAAACTATCTGGGGTAGGTGCTGTCTTTTTTCATTTGTAGCTTATTTAACAGCAATCATATTGCAAGGACCTAATAAGTAATAAACCACTGTTTCTAAGAATTATGGCAAAAAGATACGAGTAGAATCCAGCCAGGGATACTATACTGGCTAATACAGCCTGATACATGAGGGCCAGGGGCTAGGGTGCCATCAGGGAAAAGGGGGGCTAGGTACAGCTGTTTCAGTCATGTTCATGAATTTTGTGATGTGAAATAGTGAACTCTTCACATTGAACGTTTTTTTCTCTTTTCTGTTTCAAAAGATACCCACAATGTGCAGTGTATGATGAGAATTCGCCTCCACTACGAGAGAGTCTGGCAAGAATGTCTAACAGAAGTACAGAAGTGCAAGGTTAATGTCACGACTCTCAAAGTTGCTGACTTCAGCAGCCCTTGAAGATTATTTTATAGCAGCATGTAATCTGCTGTCATGATAATGTCTAGTTTGGAGACCCAGAATCAAACCAAATTATTCTGGCCTGGCAACCAGAATTACTCATAAAGTTATTTTTTTTATACTGCCACCACCTAGCATATGCATCTGGAATGTGCAGGACCAGCAGTAACAAATTCTAACTTAGTGAAGGGAACCTTGTCCAGGGTTGCAGTTAGAGTTAAGACCCCAGCATTGCCACTGACTTGCCAGCTGAGCTTGGGACCTTCCTGCTTGGATAGCAAAGGCTTCTGCCTTTCAGGTGCTTAGCCCTCCAGCTTCCTTGAGTCCCCCTAAGAACAGTTATGCAACAGGGAGATGAGTCTTTTTCCTTTTAACTGCTTCCTCTGACTTAACCATAAGGCAATGATATAGGTGCATAACGAAAGTAGACATGTTAATTGTTTTGCAAGGATTTGAGTAGGTTGGGATTGGATCACAAGTAAGTACTGTTTGAGTGCCTAACAGATGGAGCAGGACCTGGTCTTGTAAATAAGTACAAGAAATACATTTTTGCAAATTATGTAGTAATATTTACAGCTCAGTCACAGGATCCAAATATTACACAGGCATTGCTTTTCTGAAACTGTTACAGCTTGTTTCATATAGTAGTAGCTCACAAACATAGTGTTCTTACCAAAATATGAATACATGTTTTCTCAGTATATACATCCACAGACTATACCAAACTTAAAATTCCTTCACTCAGGTTTTCTTCAAGGGAAAAAAAACCCTGATGATGGATGCTTAAATATTTCTAAGGCTCCCACTTTAAAATGAAAGAATGAATGTCAAGGTTGAAACCCATTGGACCGATGTAGTATGTTAACTGTCATATCAAGTAAATGTCAATAACTCAGTTTTCTTTTCCATTAGAATAAACTGTTGAATTTGAAGGTTTGCACAGAGGAAGAGGCTGAAAAAGTTGTGAACCCTGAATTCTTCCAGCTGATTGGGAATCTACAAAGTCAGTTTGAAGAAGAACTGGAGCAAATGGATGTATGGTTATTAAAGCATTTTTATTATGTCTGTGGAGTAGTCATATCCAACATCTGTGCTGCAACTGTATTGATATTTTATTAGAGAGAGTGCCATGATAGCATTATTGCATGCCTCATAAATAGGGGATTTCATAGATTTAATTTGGGTGATCCAATGATAGATAGTTTATTTTGCTGAGAATTGCTTTTGCAGTGGCTACAGGTGAAAACAGTTGCCCTGTTGTACTCAAGTTTGTAGATGGCTTTGTGATTACTGTTATTGTGAGGGAAAGATGGTCTTTTAGGTCAAGCAAAGAATGGGTACTGGAAGATTTGGATTTTTACTGCCTCTGACACTTGAGTTGCTGCAGGATCTTTGAGATCATAAGATGGAAATTGGTATATAAGTGGAAAGATAAAGAAGGAAAACCAATAATGTTTTATTGATTTGTTCTGGTTTTTACACTGTCAGTTGTTTTTACCTGGGCTATGTTAATTATAGTACATGCAGAAAAGATTTGAATTTACTGTATTTTCCACCCAACATAGATACATTTTATGGTAAATGAACAGAACTTTAGCTCTGTATATTTGTTAGTGTATACACCTTTGCATGCACATGCATTTCAGAGTTCACACGTGAAGTTAGTTTGACGTTGATATGTTCACATTCCATCCATGGGCTTGGACTAATCTGTCACAGTGGTACTTACTATCGTTTATGTAATAGTCGAGGCTCATTGGCACCTTGTTTTGATTTCATCAGTGTAAGAAAAATGCTCACTGAAATTACGCTACTAAAAAGGAAACGAGAAGAGTCCAAATTCAGAGTATGTGCAGTCATTTTTTCACACACCAAACTGCACATTTCATGTATCTTTCCAGGCTCTTTGGCTGAATGCAGTCTCAGAGTCTCAAAGCACTTTCAAGAGCAGAGTGGTTCTCCTGTTACCACATACTCTACTGACATGCTATGTTACTGAAAGTGGTACTGTTAGAAATTATATTTTTGGGTCGGGCAATAGTGGCGGTAATCTAATACCCATAAACACAGCATGGATACCAGTAGCATGAAAGAAGATAGTATTTTTTGAATTTTGATGTACCTTCAGCTGTGCCAGATATTTGTGGAATGCATCCAAGTAGTTATGACAAGTCATCTATCCTTCTATACATCCATCTCTACTCCCAGTTTAATAACAACTTAATAACTGGTTTTCTTAATGTAATTGCTTCAGATAGACTTTGAGGATCTGGCTAAACTGACTGAACAGAATTGCAAAGACTTGTACAAATATTTCCAGGAAGCTCTTGTCCTTTGGGATGTGCATCAACTCAACCTGACCCAGCAAGAAAATGAGCTTCAGATGAAACTGAAGGGGTGCCGTCAAAAACATGAAAACCAAAATCAGGTACAGACCCAGCACTGCTGTGGTGTAAGGGGAATGTCGTTGTCCAAAGGTGTCTTGGGTATTCAAAGAATCTACTTCATGGCAAATGAAAATTAGGTATTTATAATGATTTTTGCTCTTGGAAGGTGGTTGCCTACTACTAAATTTAATAGTTGTTCCACATCTGATACATCATTTATAAAGGAAACTTTATCTTATTCATGATGGGAGAATGATCTCATATGTCTAAACAGTATTTTCCATCTCTAGTAGCTATTACTTGCAACTATATGTTACTTGCATATTATTGCACATACACATTCAAAAGGAGGATATTGTGTCACTGCAAGACCTTGCATGTTTACCAAGTTACTAGATTACTGTATCCTTTGACTTGCAAGAAAAGGTATTTTTCAAGGCTTTGTTCTTAATCTTTGCATGGTGATACCAGCCACCTTTTGGAAACACAGCGGGCAGGACTTCCCCAGTTTGACCCTTTTGGGATGACTCGTGCTGCGGAAATATGCAGTGGAAGCAATAGGTACTTCTTGTAGCTGACTACTTATGTGGAAGACTGGACTGGGCTTTTTTTGTTTCCATCACTGATCCCATTGCCAGCACATTTGCTTTAACTTTGAAAGACTAGATGAGCTACTGCTGCTTGATGCCAGTCACCAGGCAGAGCAAACCATGTCAGGCTTGAGACAGAAGCATACTCACTTGTAATGTCTTCATCACTGCCTTGCTCAGGTAGATGCTAGTTGTGGGGCAGACCCAGTAATTGTTTTTAGTCCTGGAATAGTGGGCCACTTAAAGTGCAGGTATCAGTTAGACCCCCAAAATAGCTGGGGAATCCACTTCCTTTGCCAGCAGATTCTTTGGCTGATACAAAATGCCTGATACAAGCAGCAGTTCTTATCAGATAGACTTTACTTCTCTTGCTTTGGTGAACAACAAGCATTGTGTTTGCTTTTGAGCGGTAGCCTTGGAGACGAGGCTTATAACACCCACATGACATGTGCTTACTGTGTTACTGTTTCAAGATCTTGAAAACTTCATTTAGATATATTTTCTTCTCTGTTATTCTCTACTGTTCAGATAGAGCTGGGCCCATGCACATAATACTACCAAAAACAGTCCTCTTAAGTGGCATTGGTAGGGCATCTTTACACGTGCTTCAGAGGGGAGGGTGCTTTAATTAGGGCAGCTCCAAGAGCCACTCTAATTAAAGTGCCTGCAGCAGTCATGTATTCAGCATTCAATTTTTCAGAATGGCAGGACGCTTTAACTAAAGCTTATTCAACACACTAAAGCACATCAGAGCAGTGTCTCTGCATGTCTACAGGCACCCTTACGTTTTGGGACAGTGATTGTCTTCATGCAGAAATAAGGATCTAGGGACATGGTAGATCAAATTTGGAGGCTTTTTAAACTAAACAATTCTCATTTAAAGATTTGGACATTTATTCATTAAAAATCTAAATAAATAAGAAATGTTTGGGCATTTTACCCCTTTATGATGATTGTTTTTTTTTCATATGTGCGTAGATACAGGAACTTAATCTGGATATAATTTTGGATAAATTGAGGACACAGAGCAATGAAGGAAAACTGACAAGTCATTTGGAAAGTGCCTTTTCTTCTCTGGATGACATTAGAGCTGGGTATGCATTCAGGAGTGAAAGTGTAGTGAACAGTGTGCTGAGTGAAGGATGGCCAAAACTTCTTGTCATGTTTGTGCCTGTGTTTTAAATGTGGTTGTAGAAGAGCATTATTTGTTACTTCATCTGTATGAAGCATAAGGTAAACTAAGATACTCTTTGACCTTTTTGTACCTGGTTGAAAAAGGCAAAAAAACTTATTGATGCCCTTTAAAAACTCAGCTTTTTTTAAAGAGTAAGGGCAAACACCAAGAAAAATGAATGTACGTTTTAAGAAGGATACCTTAGATTGGATTTCTTGGATTGACATCATTTGTATTATATATTGCGCTAAGTAACCTCATAACATTCTGTCATGATAAATTCATGATTTAATCACAAGAAAATGCAGTGGAACCAGAAATTCAAGATTCTAGATAATAGGATTGCATTGGCCAAGAGATTAATTTATGCTAAAAATTTCATGTTGAGGCCACTCATTAAAGGACACAAGTTTTCAGCAACCAGTTATTTCTAACTGAAAGATGGACCAGGTATAATTTTCAGTTCAGTTTCTGGTAAACAGATGTTTGCATCATTAAAAGTGACAGTCAGAGTTGCCACAAGTAGTTCTTCATGTGGAAAATCTTAGCAGAGAAGCCTAGACAAAGTAGTATCTTTTCATGCCCAGCAAGTGATCTCTCCATATCAGAGTTGAGGTATATTACTAAGGCAGCTGTCTGGAACAGTTATATTTTGTACCTGTTGCGTGGATAATCCAGGCATGTTAGTTCAACACTTCTAATATTCACCAAAATCACTTTTATAAAAGTCTGAACAGTGCAAATCTTCATGCGGGTGAGGATAGGATGACAGCTTCAGAGGTACAAGTCATCTATCTAAACACATACCTAATCTTGAGTAGTATTCTTTATTTCTCGTCTGTCACCACAAGGCTTAGGTCGCGATACAGTGGTCTGTTACAAGCTAGTAGCGAGACATATTTCAAACCTTTAGAGGAGATTTATTATATAGTTTTTAGTTTAATTTATTCTCCTTGTTTGTATTGTGGCAGTGCCTAGGAGCCCCAGAGACCAGGACCTAATTGTACTATGTGCTGTACAAATGCAGACTAGTAATAGGTTCCTGCCCCAGAGAGCTCATAAGATTTTGAGGAAGTTAGAAGCTGATGGAAATATGTTATATTCACCTTTTAGTTGTGTTAAATTGTGTAATGAAGTCTCTTAAATAACAATCTGGTATTTGGCAGGTATAAAGCCTACCACCAAGACATAGTGGAGAGAGTAGCGGCCTATCCAGAAGCCATACTGAAGGAACTGATCGCATATAGCACATCCATCAGCCAATACTTTAATGTAAAGGAAGTCTTTCAACAGGTACAAACAAAACAAACAGGGTGGTTTAAAATCCTGCTGGTGTGTTACATGTTCATCTTTGGGAAATTTTCACTTAATCTTTCAAAAGCTATACGTTTGCAAAGGATTCTTTTCCGTGGTAAAAAAGTCCAGTTTAAACATTATGACATACAAAAAACTAGAACTCTTGGTTCCAAAATGATACCTTTTATTAGACCAACTGGAAAATGGCAAGAAAATTGTCATTTTAACAGTTTAAACATTGGTGGAATAGATTTAATTTGTGCAATTGATATGGTGTTAACATTATTCCAAACAAGCAAGTTGTCATTGTTTTTTCAATGTTAGGGCTTGCCGGAGGAGACAGGCTCTGCCTCTGAAGAGCAAGGTAATGTCTCAGTAGTACTAGTATTGTCTTATTGTTTTAACTGTGTTTGTTTGGATTGTGACGGATGAAACTTCTGCCCTCTTGTTGTGGGGAAGAATTAGTGGAGGAGTCAGAAACTGAAAATACAGAAGAGCAGCAAAAGGCTGAGAGCTTTGCAAGAGAAAGCGAAGAAGCAGAGCAATCTTCTGAGAGCCTCCAGCTAGAAAATGAGGAAACAAATGCAGGTGAGGATAAGGAGAGCTTAGCACAAGAAGCTGAAGAAACAGAAAAACAAGGGGCTGGGAAGAGCTCTGCTCAAGGAAGTGAAGGAAGTGATCAGTTAGAAGAAAGTGATAATTTTGCACAACAAAGGGAAGAAGCAGAAATATTTGAGGATGAAGAGAATCAAGAGTGTAAAGGGGATGATTTGCAAGGCATTCTTCCTGAGGTAGGCCTATATTTTTTTCATAAAAATTTGATCAGCCTCAGCACAAGTGCAAACCTGGTGATGTTTATACATACAAACCGCATTTGATTCTTTACTGAGTGAGCTTAGAGATGGTCTGCATCGCGTACCATTAAAGTTTAATGCATAGCTTTAGACTTTGTAAGATGGTGAAGCTCATATATCAGTATATGACTTATTCTCTCTGCACTTTTCTTGCCCTTGTAGAAACAAATAAACTAAACAAAGATTTCTGATCTGGCCGCATTTTATTCCTGCATTTGGTATTGTTGACCTGTCTTCATTGTGTTGTACCTCAGTGTTTCATTTTCAGCTTGCACTTAAAGAGCATTTTATGACAGTGGTATACCTGTGGATAGGTGCCAGTTGGTGGGAGGATTTTAAAACAAAGTTAGGTTAAGTACAGGCTCTCATCTTGTATCTAATCTTATCCTCTGTGGGTCCTCTACCTCACTGCAACGGTATCTTGAACTGCAATCTTCCTGATCGATTGTCACTAATTGCCTTACTAGCACAACCAACCAGGAACCAGTGGATGACTTGGAAAAGGTGTCTCAGCTGAAAATAATTATTTTCTTGAACATTTTATTGTTTTTTCCACTAGAGAGAAAAATAGTTGTAATATTCCTTTAAAGACTTAGGGATAGCTGAAGAAAACCTCTAAGAAATTCTTCAGTTCTTCAGAACAAAACAGAACATGCCATGCATACCTTTTTCCTAGTCATTCTATAAAGTTTGAGTAGTAACTTTCCTGGAGATAGCTTCAGGCTTCCACAGTTCCGTATTAGGGTGTTCTCTATTAGTCTAAGGATAGCAAATGGCCATGTCATTGTTAGCAACTCTTCCCCTCGTGAAAGTACTTCTAGAGTACAGCAAAGGATCAGAGTATTGAGACACTGAAGATATTTTTCAGTTGTATGTATGCTTTCCATGCTAGGAACCAGAATATTGTTCCTGAAATCCACGGGATAATATTTTCCAAGTTAGTAGACTTACACTCATGAAAACTTACTGGTTATAAAAGTTATAGATGATGGCTTCCTATTACCTTCCTAGATCACATTGTCTGACTGTGACGAGACAGAAAGCTCTGAAATTATAGCTGAGGTCTTCTTCACCACTAGTGGAAATGCTTACTCTGTCATTAGCTGCGAGGAGTCTGACCAAACCAAGACCAAAGAGATTTGTTATATTAAACTTGAAAAAAAAGATCCACTTCCCATGTACCTGAAACATGTACTTATACCAGACAGCTTGCTGGAAGAGCTGAAGAAACGGTTAGTAGGAAATAGTTTCTCTTTATTTTTCTTTATTAAGTTATAGGGAAATCTCAAAAAAGATGAAGGGAAAGTTTGAATGAGCATCCAAAAGCTATCTGAATATTTTAATGCTATGTTTTATGACTCTTTCGCAAAAATAAGGAACAGTTTTATTGCCTTCCATCCATGTCTGCCAAGGTACCAGCATTGTGCCAACAATGTAGCTCTGAAGAGTTTATTTGTCTAATGAATACAAGCATCAGTCTGCCTCGCATATGCCCACAAAACACCAAGATTCCCTTTCACTGCTATATGCTTATATTTAAATTCTAGGATTCGTCTAGGATTTTTTGAGCACCTGGAGATGTGGTTTGCCCAGTCCTTGTCCAATGCCTGCATCATTGTAACTGCTAAGAAAGAGGAACTGAATTCAGAACTCCAGCTTCGTCTTCATCTGCATGAACCGAGGCATGAATGCATAGAAAAGGAAATCCATGATGTCAGGGCTGGTACATGCTTCTTCACTTTAGTTATCACACCTCATTTTATGGCTATCACACCTCATTTTATGAGCTCTCCAAGTATGAATCAAAGTCTGGGACAATAAAAGTGTTAATTGATTCAATATTGGAGAATAACATAATGTAACTGACTTGATCTGGAATGGCCTTCACTAGCTCCTTTGTAAATCATGGAATCAATGAGTTGGAAGGGACCTAGACAGATCATCAAGTCCAACCCCCTGCCATGGGCAGGAATGACACTGGGGATGGGAGGGGTCATAAGACCCCAGCCAGGTGTCTATCCAGTCTCCTCTTGAAGATTTCCAGGGAAGGTGAGAGCACCACATCTCTGGGAAGCCCATTCCAGGCTCTGGCCACCCTTACAGTGAAGTAGTTCTTCTTAATATCTAACCTAAACCTATCCTCCTTCAGCTTGTGGCCATTGTTCCTGGTGACTCCAAGGGGGGCCCTGGTGAACAGACTTTCCCCGAGTCCCTGCTGCTGGCCCCTGATTAGGTTGTAGGCAGCCACAAGATCCCCCCAACTAAATGTTAGTTGCTTGCATGCTATTTTTTAAAAAACACTTTTTGTCCCTCACATCTGTTTTTTACTAGAATTCACAGAAAAGAGATTCATCAGTGGCCCTGGGATTGATTGTTAAAGATGCAAAGCATCCACAGCTTCCCTTAAAGTGTGATGCTGCGGCTAGTAAAGCGAGCAAAACGCTGGCTTGCATCCATAGATGCTTCTCAAGCAGATCCCAGGACGTCACTTCCCTGCTGCACTCGGCCTTGGTGAGGCCGCAGCTGGTGTACTGCATCCAGTTTTGGGCTCTGCAATTCAAAAAGAATGTGGAGAAGCTTGAGAGAGTCCAGAGGAGAGCCACGCGCAGGATCAGAGGTCAGGAAAACAGACCTTATGATGAGAGGCTGAGAGCCATGGGGCTATTCAGCCTGGAAAAGCGCAGGCTCAGGGGTGATCTGGTGGCCACCTATAAGCTTATCAGGGGTGCTTATCAGGATCCGGGGGAACAACTGTTCACCAGAGCCCCCAAGGGATGACAAGATCGAATGGTCACAAACTCCACTGTGACCCAGTTCAGGCTGGACGTAAGGAAGAACTTCTTCACTGTCCGAGCCCCCAAGGTTTGGAACAGACTCCCACCTGAGGCGGTTCAAGCGCCCAATTTGAACACCTTCAAAACACATTTGGATGCTTGTCTTGCTGGGATCCGATGATCCCTGCTGACTTCCTGACCCTGGGGCAGGGGGCTGGACTCAATGATCCTCCGGGGTCCCTTCCAGCCCAAGTGTCTATGAAATCTATTAAATAAAGTGAGTGGGAGTTGTGGTGCCTGACAGCCTTGAAAATCAGTTAGCCAGGGTTTGACGTTACAGAAAAAGATTTTAGAAACCCTCATGAGAAAGAAGGGACAAGTGCTAGAGGCGAAGTGCTAAGGGTTGGTTTGGACACGTGAAGAGGAGTGAGGGGCTTAAAACACCACTGAGGTTGGAGCTGACTGGAAAACGGAATTTCTGCCCCACAGAAAGTTTCAGTTTTTTAGAAATGCTTTAATCCTGCTTCAGAACAGAGTTAAAGCCTTGGAATTTTCACAGGACAGAAGTTCTAAAAAATTCTCCTTTGGGAAAAGTGAAACAGAATTTTTGGCTTGCCAAAACAAGGACTTTCCCAGTAGCTCAGCCACCATCAGCTTATGTCACTGTCTGCCTCTCTGGCAGCTTCCCTGCTTCCACACTGCCTGACTGTTTTTTTAGGCATAACACCAGGGAGCCAGATGGGGAATCAGTGTTTTTCATCTATATTGATGAAAGTGCATTTCACCTCCAAAAATCATTTAGAAGGAAATGTCCTGAGGAGCTCTACTGAGGTGGCAAGACTGGGCAATGGGAAGGGGAACAGATATATCAACAGGATTGAGAAGGGAGAGAAGGGAAAGAACTTGGAAGTGAAAAGGAGTTTTACAGTTTCAGAGGTGTCAGAGATGTTCAGAAATGGGAGGAAGGTCAAAGACACAGAGACCTCTTTGTGACTTATCTGTCTTAATGTCATGCCCATTAAGTGCTCATCTGACATTTTTCACTTTTGCTTTCTCCTACAAACTTGCAAGGTTGCACACCCCCAGCCATATTCTCTTGAGCATAGTGGCTAGTAGTTGAGGTAAGCCTTAATAACCAGGACATAATGGCCATATTAAAGCATTTCCTTTCCTTTCAGCGGAGCTGGCACATCACCGAGATCGTCTGGAAAGTCACTGCACAGCATTGATGGAAGCTCTGAACAAAGAGAAAAGTGAGTTTCTGAAAATCCGAGAGCATCAAAGTGACATCAGCAAGGAGTTTCGTGCATTGATACAGGACATGGAGTCCATCTTCCTCGCTGCCTCTAATGCTGAAAAGTAAGTGTGTCATGAGTTTGCTATCATGGAGTTTTTCTCTCCACTTGGCTTACATTCTGGGTCTGCCTGATCCCAGGTTTCCTGAACAGCAGCACAGATTCCTGACACTGGGTTAGTCTGAGGAATTTATTGTACTATGTAATCATCACCTGGCATTTCATGTAACTGAGGTATAAACATTCAGCCCAAGAGGATTGTTTTTATCCCTGCTCCACTTTCAGCACTTTTCTCATCACAGAATATTTGGAAGGTCTCTCCCATATTACTCTGCATACCTTTGAGTGAAAGTCATTGTAGAAAAGAAAATCCTTAGTTATTGGAGTTAGTTTCCGTTCCCTCTCATAGTGCATTGTAATACCTACAAACCCCAAGTACAGTTGAGTAAGTTATTTTAGGCACTACTAGGCAAAACGGAAGTTAATATCCAAAAGGTAACAGCTTTTATACCATACTCGTTAATATATGCTACCTGATAAACTGTTGGGCAAAAGTAAAGGACCTCATTGTGGTTTTGTTAAATCTCCTTGTTAAAAAATTAAAGTCAAGGTAAATTTATTATAATTTAAGATTAAATTAAAATGGTTTCACTATCCTGGTAAATAGCTAGATAGGATACAACGATACCCGTTCCTTTAGTAGTATCAACTGGTTGTGAATAACATGTACTGTATGTACAGTTAGCCAATGGTTTGGCTGCTTTATGCACCAAAGAATGTATAATGGAGAGGAATCTAAGATGCATCGTCATTACATTCTCATTTTTCATTTTACTTTATAAACCAGCAGCCTTTGAACCAGAACATCTGTTCCATAGATTTCCCTGTAAAAAGCTGTCTTTTCTATTAGGTTGATTTCTCTAAGCAACATTCTGCATTCAGAGATGCGTAATCATGTGGAAGTTATCCAGATTTCCCTCCGGAGTTACCGGAACTACTTGGAGGAAGCTTTGAGAAAATTACGAGATTCAAATATGGACTTCCTTAAGTCTTGCAGGTATCGGGTGACCTGGGGTATGTTGGTCATCTTTCTCTAAATAACTTTATCCCTGTAAATCAGCTGCATATACCTCAATTTCTCTCTCCCTATCGCCTTACAAGAATTAAATTTGATAATTTATTGCCAAGTCAGTACAATAAAATTAAAGTATGTCCTTTAAAAATGTAGACATGCTGTTGTTATAGTAATATTTTAATCCCTGGAATAGATACGTAACAGTTAAGATTATAAAATTATAACTATTCAGTTAAAAATATTTTGGGGCAGTGGAAGAACCCAAGTCAATTTGTGTGTTTGTTTCCTGCCTGCTGTGTTTAGATTATTTTCAGAGGGAGGTAACTTTTCTTCAGAAGAGGTAGAGCTTTTTTGCAAGCGTCTAGAGCAAGAAACTGCACGCATTGACTTTGTTGAAGGAATAATTATGGGGGATATGGAGAAGATGGAGTCAAACTACCTAGAACAGGTATGTAGGTCTAGTATTCAGATTAACTGTTGCAGCTAAAATAACCTTTCTTATCTCCCCTGTTTCTAGATTTGGGTTGAGAGCCTGTCTTTATTAATGTGTTCATGACCCTTTAGCGATGGGAAGCATTATAGAAGTGCTAAGTGTTATCTTAGACCAAGACATTCATGAATAAATTACTCCAGCCACAAGTGTGGGAAAGAGTGCTGCCAGACTGGCAGGCACAAAATATACTGTAAGCATAAACTAAAACTATACATGCATTGGCATGAGCAGATTCAGCATAAAGTAATTTAAGATTCACACATGCAGATTCCGCACATTCATGTATTTCACAGTAGCTATTGCTATTAAAGGTTAGAATAGGTTTAATTTGTACTTTTTGAGTTTCATGATTTTTGCCATTTGCGTCCTAGGCTAATGAAGTTATTGGCAAGTTTGAATCAAAGTTCCATTATCTTGCTGTGGATCGACTCTTCATGGATAAAATCCAGCGATTCCTGACAAATCTACAGGTGAAAATCAAATCAGAGGTAAGAAGAAAACTATCAAAACTTTTTATTTTGTTACATCTTAATCATTATATAAAGCACTTTCCATCTCTGACTTCTGGCTGGGTTTGAAGAGGTTTACACACTGATGGAACAGAGAGCGCAGTGGCTTTTTTCTCTTTATTTAAGAACTATATATCCTTGCCAGTCTTGAAAATATCAAAACCTTAGTTATATGATGCAACTCTAACCACACATATGTGAATAAACCAGACATCTGCTCAGTATAGGCTATGAAAAATACTGCTGCTGCTGTAAATCAATTAATTCATTCCCCATTTTAGGAACCTCTGATTTAGTGTTTTTACTCTTTGAAAATACGCATTATTCCCTCCATGAGGATCTGAAACCTGTGTCTCCTCATGACTGAAGAAATACTCGGATGCTTGTGTGTACATTTCCATTTTCACCAGTGTCACATGAATTTAAACTTCATTAACATCTTCTGCTGTAGGTAGCGAACTCCAATTTGCAGGCACAGACATTAAACTCCTATTTGGAGAAGTTTCTCATGAAAATAGATGCTTGTGCTCATCCTACTGCAGATAAAGAAGTAAGTTCCAAAGAGACATCGTGAATTTGACTCACTGTACACATTTGTAGAGGTCTGGACCCATCCACCACTGTTCATTGTGGTCCAATGGACATGCGCTATGCTGGACTGTAGGTTTTTGGTATGTCACCAAACCAGGAAAGGACAGAAGTGTGCACACATTAACATGGATTGTCTTTTAAATTAAAACAATGCTAGGGATTGTAAGTAAGGCTTTTTGAGAATCATGAATTTTGGTAACTAGGCTGGAAGTTAGGTAGGTAATCCCAGTCCACTCCCTTTACATTCTCAGGGAGTCTCAAGTCTGACTCCTGTCTAAAAAAAAGAATATTCTTGCAACATCATAATGGATAACCATTCCCAGAGTTCATGGTATAGCCAGTTAATGTGCAAGAAGCTTATTTGGGGAATTCAAATATTGATCACCAGCAAGTATGTAGACTGTAGAGGCTTTATCCAGGCTACTCTCTGGCAGTCTTTAAAGCCAAGCTATGACCCTTTGCATTTAATAGTCATTGGCTGAAATGAGGGGAGAGCAGTACCCTGTCAGTCACTTTTGAAAAAAACAAAAATGTGTTTCTGTAGATAGTGACTTTGTCTCTGGATTTCTGTGTGAGGGTGAGAGAGCAGATTAGAAATGCTAAATGAATGTAATAGATAATTAGCATTTACCAAACTCACTATTTTATGTAACAAAATACCTTCCACGTTATCCTTTCTTGGTAATTAGGTTGTTACTGCAGAAGAGCTGTTTGACTTCGCCAAAGTGGTGATGAAAGAGATGAAAAAAAGGAGCAAATACCTTGATTGTCTAGTGGTAAATACAGTCATCTCCTACTATATTTTAGTGTAATATTAGCTAGCCTCTCTGTGTTTTATTTAACCTTTAGGTGAATGTTATGACACAAGTGCACAGTATTTTGATTATCCCCATATTTAAAAAGGCTTTTCTTAGCCTATTATTTTGAATTTTCAAGTAAAGAATCAATATGCTTCCAAATTCTCACAAGCTGCCCAAGAGGTGGCTATAGAGAGCCTAATCCTGCAAAGCATTGAGCATTCTCAGCTACCAGTGAGGCTAGCAGAAGTTGAGGCTGCTGCATACCATCCTAGAGGTGCTCACTTCTTTGCAGGAGCTGGTCCTTCATGGATGATACTGAAGGGTGGGAGGTGTTTTAAAAAGAAGAGTTTCATTGGATAGTGGTTTTAGCATCAGAGGATTCATTTTACTTATTAATTGGATTGTCTTCCCCACAGAGTGGTTTTATTTTATAATCAAGAGGAGTGATACCCAAATATTTTGGCTCAACAGACCACTTGCAACCCTCAACATTTCTTATGCACCTACACGTACCCTTATCATCAAACCTGAAAATACTGTACAGGCAGGTGGGGCCCAGTGTGATCTTCAGGCAAACTGTGGAGTACTTTCCATGGTCTTATGGACTGCCTCTGAGCTATGGACCTTGGTTTGGGATCACTAATGCAAAGTTAATTGTTGATTTAAGACCGTCTATTTGGATATTGCTTGTTTTGTTTCTAGTAATACTTGTTAGCTCTCATAGCTGCAGAATGAGAGTAACTGATTTTAATTGTTACATATTTAAGATGGCCTTTCTTCCAACCCATGCATGGGACAGTGTGCACAGTGGCTAGAAATATATTTGAGAAACGAATGCCTGTATGAAATAACTGCATACCCATCTGTTAATTACATTCAGTAGGATTTTCTTCTCTTCCACCTCCAGGTTCCCACTTTAGTTCTGCCAGAGATTGTCATACAAGGCTCTCTCACTGCAGCAGTTCGAACAGAGAGTCTCAGAGAGGAAAACAAAGTGATGGTTATGGGGATAGAGAATACTCCACTGTTGAATCCAAGCCGAATGGGAAAACCAGCAGTTGATGATGTAGCAGTAAGCGTCATCAAAAATTTACTCCAGTGAGTGAACGTTATTCCATTCATTTCCATGTCTAAAGTTGTTATTCCCTCAACTTATGTATTTAATATTTTGCTCATTGCAATTGCATCTTATTTTCATGAGGTTCCCAGGACAATTGTGCAAAGATATTCCATATATTTGTTATTTTTACTCTTGTAGAATAAAATGGTCCCACTGAATTTAAATCATCCAGTTCATCTTTGTGCCAGTGCAAGATTGAAACATACATGAGCAGTATTTTATCTAGTGTTTTGTCCAGTCTAGTTTTAAAAATCCCGACCAGTGGGACTTTTGCTTCATTTAGAGAGAACTGTTTCACAACCTAAAATATCTCCCTGTCTTGCTGTTAGTAGTAAAATTGCAGTAGTGCAGCTACAATATTGTAAAAACAGATATTAATCAGCTACTAATTTTTTACTTCTATTTGGATGAAAGGGTGATTAAATGCTACATAAAGGTATAAGAAAATGGATATAGTAAGGAGCAAGAAGATTATAGCCGACATATAAGCAGAAGCCCAAATCATTTTCAATAGCATGTTTGAGTGTGCAGTTGTTCTTGTAGAAACTCCTAATTTCCAATTTGACCCGATGGGTTAAATAGTCTCTATACAAGTTTTATGCTTACACATGACCCTATCTTGGAGATAAATCTTCAGTCAGACCTTGGCAGAGATAGAGAACTGGGATTTTAGCAGCCATATAGCTCTTTCTTTCTGTTTCAGAATTCAGCAACCCAAAAAATCCATAGAACTGCGGCATGAGAGAGATGAACTCACACAGTCAAAATCAATTGGTATGCAAGCAGCTCTTGTATGACTGACGTTCTTTTCTTTTGTACTGATAGAGAGGGAGAGAGAGAAGAGACTACTTGGCAACTCTTAACATGCGGCTGTGAGCAGACGTAAAGAGACTTCCATAAAGCTGCAAGCCACTTTTCTCTCCTGCCTCCTGTATACATGTTAACTGACTACTTGTGCACCTGTGTGCCCAGCCTTCTTTGGGGATATGGTGTGCTGGCAAATACAGTGGGGATGAATATGTGATAGCTGTTGTTAGCTCTCGAGTGCAGTCTTGAGACCTGGAGAAATCCTGACCTGCTGTTTATGAAAAGCAAAGAGGCTTGAGTCTACGTAGGCTGAACCACCAGTTAAACAGTAACCTGGAGAGGGAGAGATTCACTTCTTTTACCCACAGTAGTGATAGCAGAGTCCTTCCCATGGACCTTGCTGGAGCAGCCTACGTACATCCCAAGAGACAAGCTCTTGAATTTCTGGGTGTTTAATCTAGTTCTCAAACCTTTTGAGGTTCTCTCTTCACTTGAGGCATTCAGTACTCAGCACAGAAATCAGAACATGCTATATAATTGTACAGGGGGGGCTTAATATTGATTTTATAGAATTTCTTCCTTTTTCCATATAAAGCAACTCATCTATCCACCACAACACAGAAGGAGTCAGGGTTAAACATGGTAAATGAAAATATCCAGACCTATCCATCTTTCCTTGCTGCTCCTGTTGCACCCAAGAAGTCTGTCTCTGTGAACAAAAAGCTCTCTGATTCAGCAAGGTAAGGCCCATGGGAGGAGAAATCCCATTTTCCTCCTGTATCTTCTTCTTTCTGCTTGTTTAACATTGCTTAGCTCTCTGTCCCTTTACATATTCCACCTACTATTGGTGTGAGCCCAGCTGTACCCATCATTTGGAAAATCTTTTCTATGTATTTCTGCCTTTTCCTCTTATTTCAGATCTCATCGGTTTTCTTCCCTTACCTTTGTCTGTAAATTTCCCCCTCCCTCTCCTGCTGTATGTTCTCTGAAGTGTGTTGGGATACAGGCTGCTGTTATACAAAATAGGGATGTGGATATAATAAACAATTACAAAGAGTACAGTCTTCAAAATGTATGTGGGGGTGTAAATTAAGCTTTCTGTCTTTTAATTTTCATGTTGGTGTTTAAACAAGATGTTCTCTTTTAGATACTCATCTGGGCTCACAGTCAAATTAAATGGACATTAGCATAATTAGGTACAAATTTGATCACCTAAAAACAGGTAAAAAGGGAAAGTTTTGTGGAACAATATAGAAAAAGAATCTTGATTGCTACTCCTACCAGATGATAATTTTCATGTAGTATTAATTTTGGATCTGAAAATATTGCCACTGTGTTTTTAATGTGATAAAGTCCACCTGACTGTATATTACAACTAATTAAATGTGGGAAAAACTAACCTTTTTCAAAAGTGTGAATATTTTTGAATGCATCAGAAAATACTTGCTTCCTCAGCATACACAGATACAGCAGACCAACTCGAACTGATAAGAAGTTCCAGATCTTTGGAGAGAAACTTCAAGACCCTGAGTAAGTTTGCTTAGTATTTCCAAAAGTATCATAGTTTCATAGTTTGTAGGGTCAGAAGGGACCCAAGCAGATCATCAAGTCCAACACCCTCCCGTGGCAGGAAAGAGCACTGGGGTCAAACGACCCCGGCAAGGTGTACATCTAGCCTCCTCTTAAAGACCCCCAGGGTAGGAGCCAGCACCACTTCACTTGGAAGTTGGTTCCAGATCCTAGCCGCCCTGACCGTGAAGTAGTGCCTCCTGACATCTAGCCTGAATCTACCCTCTGCCAGCTTGTGACAGTTATTTCTTGTCGCTCCTGGTAGTGCTCAGGGGAACAGGGACTCCCCCAGTGCCTGCTGGTCCCCTCTGACTAGTTTGTAACAGGCCACAAGATCCCCCTCAGCCTTCTCTTGTGGAGGCTGAACAGGTTCAGGTCCCGTAGCCTCTCCTCGTAGGGCCTGCCCTGCTGCTCCCTGACCATGCGAGTGGCCTCCTCTGGGCCCTCTCCAGGTTGTCCACATCCCTCCTGAAGTGTGGCGCCCAGAACTGGACGCAGTACTCCAGCTGCGGCCTGACCAGTGCCGCACAGAGGGGGAGGATCACCTCCCTGGCCCTGCTCGAGATGCATCTGTGGATGCACGACAAGGTGGGGTTGGCCTTCCTAACTGCCTCCCCACACTGCCGGCCCATGTTCATCCTGAAGTCAGTGATGACTCCAGGATCCTTTTCTGCCTCTGCTCTGACGAGAAGGGAGTTCCCCAGCCTGTAGGTATCATTCTAAAATACATCAGCTTAGGTAAGCCATGATAATGATGGACTGTGACGTTTAGGTAATTGGGGTCTTGGTATTACACCATACTTTCAAATACAGTGTGCGTCTTCACTTGTTTTCCTTTCCGTTTCCTGTCAGTAGGCACCTGAGCCAGGCTCTGATATTTTGGGCTTCCTTAAGCAATAAGATTTATGATCTTAAGCACAGGATGGAAGGGGTCGCCTTTTTTAATATACTGAATATGAATTTTTCCTCTAACTGTGACCCATTTTATGAGCACATTATTGTTATGCTCTTCTTGCAGTATTTATATTTTGGTTTACTTAACATGTAAGGGGAATATATTAAAATAATGAAAAATAAAATATATTTTAAAAGATAGTATGGATTATACTAGATGGATACTAGATATTCCTAGTATAATACATTTTGAATTGTCCCTGTTTTTCTTGTTTTCAGTCATTTTAAAGGGATTCTCACGGATATTCTTTGGAAGGCTAATGACACTTTGCTGTATCTTGCTGAGGTAAGAAAGCATCTTTTGCAGACTTTCTGCTATGGTGGCTCTCCAATTTTTGTTTTTTACTTATTGCTTTGGATATAAACAGTAATTTTCCCTTCTGTAGCAGTTCATCCAATGATAGAATAATAATACTTATGCCACTGAAGTTAAACTGTTAATATCACAGAATCATAGAAAATGAGGGTTGGAAGGGACCTCAGGAGGTCACATCTAGTCCAACCCCCTGCTCAAAGCAGGACTACTCACTACTAGATCATTCCAGCCAGGGCTTTGTGGTGGAGTTTTAAAAACCTCCAAAGATAGAGATTCCACCATCTCTCTAGGTAACCCATTCCAGTGCTTTCCCACCCTGCTAGTGAGAAAGTTTTCCCTAATATCTAACCTAAACCTCCCTTGCTGCAACTTGAGCCCCATTGCTCCTTGTTTTGTCATCAGCTACCACTGAGAACAGTCCAGCTCCATCCTCTTTGGAACCCCCCTGCAGGTAATTGAAGGCTGCTGTTAAATCCCCCTCAGTCTTCTCTTCTGCAAACTAAATCAGCCCAGTTCCCTCAGCCTCTCCTCAGAAATCGTGTGCCCCAGCCCCCAAAGCATTTTTGTTGCCCTCCGCTGGACATCCTTTCTGTAGTGGGGGGCTCACAACTAGACACGGTACTCCAGATGTGGCCTCACCAGTGCAGAATTGAGAGGAATAATTACTTCCCTCAAACTGCTGGCAATGCTCCTACTAAAAACATACTGAGCTGCATTAGCCTTCCTATCCCAGTAAGGCAGCATAGCAGGAAAGGATGAACACACACATCTCTACTATAGTAATGGAAAAGAAAAGACTCCAGGGTACGTAACTTGAATGAAATTAGTTATAGCAGGTTCTGGAAGCAGCATCAGAGTCTGAAACACTGTAAGAGAAAAAATTAGTTATAATAGGATCTGAAAGCAGTGTCAGAGTCTGAGATGGTGTAAGTGAAAATGTCTTGCTTCTAGCTTCTAGTTGCTGTCCTCTTTATTATAAATACGCTGCAATTACTTTAACATTCAGGATCACACTTCATAGGCCAGTGAGTTCAGGGACAGCAATCTCAATAGCAAGGTGTTGCTACTAGTTGTAACACAAAGATTCTCCTCTAATACCTTGTAATTTTACTACACACAATATTTTCCTCTCAGTGGCAGCTACAGGCTCAACATAAAATCTCTGATAAGGGCCAGGGAGAAGGGGAAGAAGGTGGCACAGAAAGAAGAAAAAACTCTGAAGTTCCTCTCTACTAATATGTTCAGGGAAGGGAATCTTTGATTGGATGTTTGGGGGTTATTTTTTTACTTTCCAAAGGAGTTCTACCGAAAAGATAAGCATCAAATTACCAGGCCTGACTATCTGCAAGAAACATTTGAGCAGTGTGCAGAAGTGCTGGGGCAGAAGCTCCTATCTTATCAAGCCCAGACTGATGACTACTACAATTCCTGCCTCAGAGGTAAATTCCTAGAGCAAATACTTTATGTTCCTTTTATTTAGTAGGAAATGACAATTGGAACATTCAGAGGTCTAGAGTCACCTTATTTCAGTCTTAGTCCAGTGATAATGGAAAAAGGAATCAGAATGGCCCTCATACAATGTTAAGGTCTCGTTATACCACTGCATTGTTATATCTTGCTTTCAAACTGTGCAACTCATGAGAACTTGCTTCTGCTTTCATTTCAGTCAGTGCAAAACTCTAAATTGATTTCAATCAGACCAGAACTGAGTACCATAATGACCTGTAATTTGGATGATATCAGATGCTAAAATGTCATCTGCAGAAGCAATTAGGTGGCAGACCTGTACAGATGTTTGGGAACTGTATGTTTCTTAAAGCACTGAGGTCTGGACTAGGAAGCAGAAAGGGTGTGAAAAAGATTGTGTGAACAAAGCATCCAGTCATTTTGACACTTATACTGTGTATACTTTTGATGATTTCTGGTTCTTTGACATGAACCTGTGCATGCCTCCCTTTCCAAAAGAGTTCCGAGATCAGCTGAAGTTGTTTGAAGAACAGCTCCCTCACGTTTCCCATCTGGCTATTGACAGCCTTTTAGAGGAACATGAAGAGCAGCTCAGACGCTCCATGGATCAGATTCGGCACCTCTACAGAAAACAAACAGAGGCATGGGACAATGCAAAGGTATGGTTTATGGGCATCTTGGAATTCTTTATCCATAAATATGCCACACATATCAAAAAGCATTTTTGTATCGTTCTTTAACCAGCTTAACCTGCACTGAGCAATTTCCACAGCAACATGTGGTAGAAAATCTAGTATGTGCTTGGCTGAGGAAGACTTTTGTACAAGCTGATGACAGGGATGGTCAAGCATTGGAACAGGCTTCCTGGAGAAGTAGAGGTTGGACAGACACTTGGCCGGGCTGTTTCAGTCAGGGCTGAACCTGCCTTGAGCAGGGGGCTGGGTTAGATGACCTTGTGAAGTCCCTTCCAGCCCTACTTTCCTAGATTCTAAGCTCCCAGAAAGTTAATGATTTTAATTAAATGTTTCTGCCTATCTTGTGGCTCATGTTCAGCACACATGGCTTGTATTCGTTATCCCAGAACCCGTGAGCAATCTGACTTTTCATTTGTCAAAGCAAAGAAGGGAGCAAAAAGGTGAGCACTTACAGTTACTTTTGACAGGAAAGGGAAAGACTTGAATTTTCCTCCTTTGAATCGAAGGCTGCTATCTGCAGTGGGCTTTGTGCCAAATCCTGCAAAATGGGACAGATCCTTTAGGGAGTAAATGAACACCTTACATGAAAAGATTGATAGCACATGGTTTATGCCAATATTAGGGAATCAACATATGAGATTAAAGCCATTCAAAAAAGAGAGCTAACGCCACTGACAGGTAAGTGGTAAAAACATGGCTGCTTGGTCATCCTGGTCATCTCTAGCTTGGTCATCTCTGGTGCTTGTGTTGTAAATAGGATCAGGGAATATCTTCCTCTGTAGTTCCTTATAGGATAGGCCTGTACTGCACTGCAAGGTTTCTTTGCAGCTAGTTAACAGAGATAATCTTCACTCTTTTTAGTGGCTTCAGTTTAAAACAGTTGTATTATTTGTCTCGTTCTCTGTGACCCAGTTGGGTGTCCTTGACCAAATTGCTATCTTGTTTGATTGAAGATTGTGAACAAGAATAAATTGCGTCCAGCTCTTGGGCACCCAGACAACTTGTCCCGGTTGAAGACTTTATGTGAAGATGAGGAAAAAAGACACAAGGACCAAGTTGATGGGATTCATGTCAATACCCAGAAACTGCAAGTATGAGTGACACACTAAAATGTGGCTTGTTAGAACCCAACGGATTTCTCACTGACGACTAAAATTGGGGGCCCGGATGTTTTTTAAAAATTAAAGTGAACTGAAAAAGCACTTTTTGGTTTTAGCAGTCCTATCACAGAAAATAGCTTTTGACTCATAATTCTGTACTATGACCCCTAGACCTTACACCTTTTTTAAGTGTGAATAAATAGAGGTTTGCCATACAATTAACACATCCATTGTTCTCAGGGAATATTATTCCCAGTGCAAACTGAGAGAAGGAATGGGCCAGCTTTTCTCTGTTTCCTTTATGATAACAGCTTTAACTGACGTGCTCAAATTGGCCGTTGTAGTCACTGTATATGTGAGTGGAATACTGGTGACACCCCTTGGTTAGCTTTTTAAATTGCAGCTGGTGGGTGTGTGTTTTTCTCTGTGGATATCTCCACTAGCATAAATAATTGAAGCTTTGCCCTGTAGTATAAAACATGAAATTGCATCCTAATTTAAAAATACTCTGAAGGAAGGTGTTCCTCTAAAGTCCTGAAAGAGCATTAAAAACAAAAGGCTTTCACTGAAGGTTCAATGGAGTCACGCTCCAGATTCTTATTTATTGTTACCCTTTTGACTCGAGCAGCTAGCTATTTCAGGGCCTGGTATTTTATTCCAGTTATGAAGAGAAGTTGGTAGTTAAACCAGGTATTTTTTAAGACAGTCCTTTTTTTTTATAAGAGTAAACAAAGTCATGAATGATCCTTGCATTCCCACAGGCCTGCGCTACAGCGTGTGCCCAGAAATTTGTTTCTGCACTAGCTTCCCTCACAGAGAGGATGCTTCTGGAATTTGATGAGTGTATCACTGTTGATGAGGTACAGGAAGCAAGTAAGTCACTTGATGGGTACACCTGCCACATGCCATTGCCAGCAAAAAGACAGCAAGGTGTGTGTCGTCCAGAGTCTCAAATGCTACAAGGGCTGGTGCAGCCTCTTGCATAAATCCAGAGCAATCGCTAGCTGCTCTAAGTACACCAATCTCCTAGTACTCTGTGTAGCCCCAAGTAGCCATAACTATCCCTCTAGCACATCCCCTACTCTGGGACTTAACTGGGGACAAGAATTGTCCCCTGTGCATGTGTAGCATTTCAGTTCTAGCAGATCACATGGCAGTTCAGGCCAATACTAACACAATTTTAGGCCTGACTGAAGAGATATCTGTGTGCTCTGTTAGGAAAGAAGACCTTTAAAATCTGACATCCTTCAAACAAAAGGAATTGGCATGTTCTTGCAATGCTTCTCCTGAAAAATATAACCTCCAGCTGCATCTAGTTACTTTGAAGCAATGATATGAGGCTGATGTTTTCTTCGCTCTGTCACAGGACCTGAAACCCCAAAAGAGAAGATTTCCACTTTAATCCGTCGTAAACAAGCAGGACTTCCCTTAGAAATCCATGAATCTAAGCTGTTGGCTGAACGTAAAAGCAGGTAACATTAGAATATACTGAACTCTTCTACACTTCCAGGCTCAAGCACCATCCTCAGAATTTTCTGCTGTGCTGAGGCAGGAGAGCAGTCTTTGGAGAATTGTTTGGTGAAGCCAAAGAGCTGGTGCAAAGTTATTACTACTAATGGTAGATTCCAGCAGTCGGTGTTGGAAATTATCCTAGTCTGCCAGACATGCTTGCCCATTCTGAGACAAAAACTACCTGGTTTTGATTATATGATCAAGTATTACATAATAGATGTGCACATAACGAAACATAGAGACATTTTTATTTCAGTGTAAAGTAATTGAACTCTTTCCTCCTTGGATGAGACTACAAACGAACATTAATTTAGTATGGATCCTGCTGTGAAGATTTTATTAGTTGATTCTAAATTCTGTCTCTCAGTATCACTAACACTAAAACAGTGTGCTTTCTTTTGCCTTACCCACTTCTGCAAGAAAAGTAAAAGGAAAATTATGCTTGTGTTTTTAAGGACCTGGCCAGAAATACCAGCAACAGTGCTCACAGATGCTCCAGATTATGTTCTTTGCAGAGAAACTGCCTCTGTGACAACAGCCAAAACCACATTGGGTCACCTGTCAGCAGCAGAAGCACGAGATGCCGCTTATATGGTTGGTGTTAAGTGGAAATGCAGTTCCTGGGGGCTACCTCTTAATGGAAGAGTGTTTATCTGCACAGAAAGTCAGTGCTCACTGCAAGTCTTTGGATAGAACAAGGACAAAGCAGAAATCCCCTTTCCTTTCCATTTCCCTAGGACAGTGACAAAAATGGAAGGCGCTGGAGTGATTTCTGTTGAGTGCTCCGTCATTGAGGCAAAAGTCATCCATCCATCCAAAGTCCTGAGTCATTTCAAATTTTTCTTTCCAGATTTTTCAGGTTCATGTCTCTTCACTTGGGCCAGTAAGAGAATGAACACATTTTAATTTCAGATTTTTCTGTCATCTGATTGACAATGGGCCTAACTCAGCACCTAGGATAAGGTGCTTTGTTACAGTCTCCTGGAAACCCATGGTGCTGGTCCAGTTCTCTAAGTGGCCCTGCCCCAAGTGAACTGAGTTTATTTCAACTAGATTCAGCATTCATTTTGTAGGGCAGGTGGCATCTTTAGAGTTTATCTAGTTCAGAGGCATGACTTTTCGTAGGCAACAACCTACTTTGTCAGATATTATTATAACATGTGATGAAGTAGGTTATTACCTATGAAAGCTCATGTCTTTCTGAACAAGTTGGTCTCTACCACACCCAGAGGACATAAAAATAATGGTGCAATGAGAGTGTATCCCTAATCTCAACAATTGTACTTCCTGAAATGCCCTGAGGGAGTTGTGGGACAAAGCAAACGCAATACCAGGTCACAGTGAGCCCTGCTGCTCACTATAACCCAGTACCCCAGCCCAGCTGATGGCCTTCCCATGCCTCAGCATCCTGAAAAGCATGGGGTACTGAGCCCTAGGCATGGCTGTACTGCATGGCTGGCAACCAAGGCCTGCCACGCAGCTGGAATTGAGCTCCATGGCAGGGCTACCCTGCTGCATGGTCAATTTAAGGTGTGATGGAAAGCAGCAACAAAAATGTTCCAAGTATTTTGTAGAGCAATTTTGTGGCTGGTTTCTTGCTTTTGTTCCATTAAATCACTGAAGTGGGCAAGTTATGGTACAATTAACAGCTTAATTGCATCCTAAGTGTAATATCTGCTGGGGCTCTTAGGTGCTACCCTGCTCTACTCTCTGCTGACTTCATACTGACATGGTCTACTGCCTCTTGTGTTCATTTTGTGTGTAATTGTAGGCTATATATTACAGCAGATGGCAGCAAGACCATAAATTGTGAGGCAACTGCTGAAGCATTAGGTATCCTCTAGATATACAGAGTTCTGTATCACTCTGTATATCTAGAGGATACTTAGGCAGCTTGGTAGGATTTGATTTTTATCAGTAAATGTCGACTTCGCCTCACAGACTGACAAAAAATATGTCCATCATTAATAATCAAAATTTACAGAAAGGGGATGTGTTGGACTGCAAATCCCAGAAACCCCAGGGGACGGGGAACAAAGGAAACAAATTTCATGCAATCCTGAAAATTTAAATAGATAAAAATCAAAATAAATGCTTAAAAATAAACATTGATATTATCGGTCAACATTATTTTTTTTTTTAAATTGAATTCTGCCAAGCCTACTAATATGTTAGTATTTGCCTTACAACCTGCCTGTTGGGCATGGAGTCTGTTCATGAGAGAGAGATTAGTATTAATCAAAGTTAGATGTACATATGATGCAGTAAATATATATTATAAAATATGCTTTGTTATATACTTGCACATTCAGGAAATCATTTTTCTTCTTTGGAACCAGACGTCCATAGTCAGTAGATCTGGAGATTTTTGTGAAAGCAGAAGGTTTTGTCTGGGTGAGGGACCTTTCAGCAGCTTCATCACATAAATTTGAGCTTGCTTTTATGCCACAGTAGGTTCTAAGACAGTCAGATCTGAAGAGAACCCCTCCCCTAGTCTTTTAGGAGCTTGCTGAGCTGGGATGGAGAGCTTTCATTTTTAACCCAACTGATACTCAAAAGTAAAATTTACATCTTGATGATGCTGTTTCAGTGCCTATTAAAACAAAAAGAAATGGGAGAAGGGCAATGAATAATTCATTGTCTACAGAGCTGCATTGTCAAGCATAGAAAATAAATGGCCTGCACACAATCATCTGCCATGGTGGAGCAGGACACGGGGCTGGGGATTGAAAGGAATGGCACATAAAGGGAATCATATTTGATCTCAACTACTTGTTTCTTTTTTGTTATTTTTACAGAAATACAAGCAGAGGCTCGACAAGGAGTTTGCCTGTATCAAGGAAGAAAGTACAGCCCAACTGATGAAGGCCCAGCACTGGGAAGACTGGTGGAAACAATCTATTCAGAAGATAAAGCAGCTCTATGTATGAAAGCAGAATATCTTCCTATGTATAGATAATTGTTAATAATGTATCAGTGTCTGTTCTACAAATAAAACTTTATACCTCATTAGAGCTAAAGGAGTGATCATACTTAAATTTCTTGGAAAACTTGCTGAATGTCTGTGTGTAGGCCAGAGGGAGAAATTAATATTTGCTGCTTACTTAGTCTCAAGTTCTGTTTTGCTAAATATTGTTCTTTAGTCTCTTTATAATAGCCATTAACTGATAAAGATTGAGAAGAATTTCCCTCCTCAGGCAGCTTATTCCATGACTGTCTTTTGTTGGATTCCTTGTATCTGACTTAGAAGCATCTACTACCAGCCATTGTCAGAGACAGCATTGCATTAGACCAAGAGTGTCAGTGGATTGTGATGTTGGTCTGCAGGCCAGGTGAGTAGTGTGGGGCAAGTCCGTGGGCTGGCTCAGGCCCACATACTGCGCCCCCTCCCTTCAATCTGGCATGGGGGCTGGTCCAGCTCCATGTGGTACATGCTGCGTGCTGCACATATCCTGGACTAGCCCTGTCTGTTGCATGCAGCATACACACCAGATTTGTGATCCAACCCATGGGGCTAGTCTGGCATGTGCTGCATGTAGCATACTGATCCAGTCTCAGACCCTCAGATATCACTAAGGGCCAGATTGTACAGGGCCAGATGCAGCCTTTGGACCATATCTTTGATACACTCGCGTCAGATGAACTAAATGTTTTGTATTCAGGCTAGTAATTCCTATTTGGCTAGTTTATTTGATTTTGAAGCCAGGTTTCCAGCTCTGTAACTACAATCACCTCTAGCACCACAGATGTACATTTGCTACTCTCTAGACTGGTAGCTGATTTCATTGAGAGTATTGATGTTTCTGTTAACAGTTCAGTCACTTAATTCTGATGTTCCCAGAGAATTATTGGATGTGTTCTGTCCTCCATTCTTTCATCCACTCTGAAAACGCCTAAAACATTCCCTAAACCTTGAACCACATTTGCCCTTTCAGCACTTTCTTTTCTCTCTTTCTCTTCAATGAATTTAAGAATATTGAATAATACTGGACTTAAAGGATCAAAAGTAAGAGTGTGTGCCCTTCTGGCTGTTTTCTTAAAAACAGATTTATTTCCTGATCATGAATTCAGTTCTCATTGGAGGATTGTTAAAGATTCTTCCCATCGTTCAATCCCTGAGCTTTGGTAGATTATCCCAAGGACATCATTAACCTATTGACATACTAATTGCTTGAAGTTTGAGAAGTGGGGGTTGAACTGGGGAGAAAAGAGGGTTAATGTTGAGCTGGTTCTTTACTGAAAATGCTATTGATGCTTTTGCTTTATTCTACTCCAAGAGGAAAAGACTAGACGATTCTCAGCTGGTATAAGTGACCGGCAGATCTCTTTTGAAATCAATGGAGCTACATTTGTTTCTACAGTTAAGAATCTGGTCTGATAAGGAGACTCCTGAGATTCAGTTGTTTCTTAATGATTTCCATGTCAGGTGGGCTCAGCTTGCCACTTTTAAAGCTCAGTTTGGTCTCCTTGAGTCACAATGGACTCTTTCCTTGTGTATCATCAATAAAATACATCCTGCAGGTCTCTGTTACCCCAGAGCACTGTCACTTGGCCAAGATATGTGCCTTCATTAACAATGGTGTATATTATTTTTTCCTAATTCTGAAAGCTCTGTTTTTATAACTTTCTTTCATGCTCACAATATAAATACTAGGGAATTTTAGTGACTGTTAGTATAAAGTAAACATGAGTTTTCATCAATGCTTTATATTATGTTCCTTGGGTTTTATGGCTAGGATCCTTTGGGATTTTCCACTCCTAGATCCAAGACTTAGGAGGTTGCCATTGTTAGATACAGCACTTACAGAACTGACGTAGTTGCTATCATTGGCAAATGCTGTTGATTCTCCTATCCTCAGGAGACACTTTTTACATTACACAGAGTATCAAGAGTTTGTTCATATATGTTCAAGTTAACAGATGGCTTCTGAGCTATAGGCCAAAGCTGGTCTAAATGCAACATTTCTGTTTTTAAGGAATGTCAAAGATTCCAATATTTGTTTTCATGCTGACTAGGAAGAAAAACAAAGATCTTTTCCTCTGAAAACATCTTTTCCATATTTTTCTACAAGACAGAATTTATTACATTAATATTTGCTGCTTAGTCTCATGATCTATCCTGCTAATTATTGAAAAATAAGTTTGGGAAAAATACCATTGAGGAATTTTGAAATTACTTGTTAGGATTTTGACATTTCATTTCAAATTTGATTTTACTTTTATTTCATTGTCTTACTTCATGTCATGAATTGCTAATAGCAGGAATGTCCAGGAGTAGAAATGAAATTTAAAAGTTGTTAAAATGGTGCAAAACTTTTTTTTTGTTTTGAATGAAATATTTGTCTCTGGAATTTTCATAGTCAGTCTGTACAAGGTGTATTTCCCAAGCACTTCCATAATATTTAACTTTTTGGTATCCAGTCTTCAGTAGCATTTTTTTCTGGCTTAATACTTAAACAAGTTTTGGTTTGATCTGGATGGAGTTATTTTTGCTAATGTTCCTTGCTAACAATAGTATGCAATAAATTGATTCCTTGGGACAGTTTTTTCAAGAATTAGGATTGCTTGGGTAATAAAATCTGTCTTGGTGAGAGGTTTAGCACAAGAACTAGTATGGTTCAGGTGGGTCTTTTGTGTTGCTTAAAATCTGTGTTGGCCTTCTGTGTAGGAACCGCTTCCTGTTTCCTTCATGAGAGAGAAATTAAGCTTTTGTACAGTGGCTTGTACAGCCATTCTTAGGCTCAGACTAAAAGCAGCCAGGTCCATAAATGTTTGTTTGTAGGAGACGCAGGTGTCCCTTCGAAGGTGTTTTTGATTGCGACTGTAATGACGTCCCTGGGGCTGGCCAGGCACAGCTGGAAGGCAGACTTCTAATTAGGAGGCATCCATGCATGGTTCCCTCACTCGTTCAGGTGGATCCTTGATGCATCTCCCTGCAACAGATTTCTTCTTCCCTGATGTATCCCATCTCACTTGTTTCTCCTTGTCAGGTGGAAGACAGATGGATGGGTTAAAAGTATCATAGAAATGTAAGTACAAACATAAAACTCAGGTCAACAACACTGCTGATTTTTTTTCTTTTTTGGTGAACCTGGACACAGATAAGATTAACACATTCTTTTCCTGACTTTTGTTTGATCCCCAGTTTGTGCAGTATCACTTTCAGTTTGGCTCTGTGTACAGTAGCATGTAAAAATCAGGGACTATGAGCTAAATTTTTGACTGGTGTAAATGGGTGGGGCTCCAGTGACTTCCATACTGTTTCATCAGTTTATTCTAGTAGGGAATTTACCCCCCCTGCTTTTTTATTTCATTTGCATGGAGCACTCTGGAAATGTTAAACACTAGACAGATGCAATGAAGGAAGTAAATCTGAATCACTGCCCTAATAAAAGCCCTGGCGAGTGTACTGCACATGGAACAAGAACTCCATATAGTGTCGAATCTGTGCCAGAACAGAGTTAACTCGGTGTGTTACAAACGATGATGAGAAGCTCTGAATAACCAGAAGCCAAACAGGGGAGCTGAGATGATAAAATCCATGCTTCTGACTCGTGTTTATGATGGAATAATGTTTCCTCATTACACTGCCAAAGCCTAAATATGCTATTACATCTACCAACCATGCCATGGCACACTGGAAGATTTTAAGTGTAGGTCATACAATGGTTTATCTAGCATGGTTTAAACAGAAATAATCTTGCCTTGCAGGGAGGTTGAACTAGATGACTTCTTGAGATCCCTTGTAGCCCCATTTTTCTGTGATTCCAGTTATTTCCCTGTAGGCAGGAGAGCAGAAAGTTTAACTACTTTACATGCATATCTTCCTTAGCTTTTTATATTCATGTAACCTACTATTAATTGGTACTTTCTGGACTGGATGGTGCTAACTGACCAGTAAAATAGCTTCCCACTCTATCAAACCCCTTAACATGTTTTACATAAAGCTGTTTATTAGTGTTCTGGTTTTCTGTGCTTGCATTAGAAGTTTCTGGGATGTTTTCTTCGGACCTTAGCATAAAGATACTGGTTTCACTTTTCTTCATAGCTGTGAATGGGAGGAATTTACCGTGGCAAAAGTTTGGGAGCTGGAGCATAAAAAATCTAGAGCATTGGGCACTGTAATGAGGGAGGCTTGAGAAAGTGGTGGTCTGTAAACTTCACTGCCTCAGGACTAGCTCCCAGAAGCATCGTGCTTCATTCATGACACTTAGGTGTGGTTTCCCTGTGCTCTTAACCTGGGGCTGAGGCATGCATAATCGTTACATCAGACCTCTCCCTTCCTCTTTATACACCCCAACTTCTGTGTACTGGGGGATGAGCTATTGTTCTGGCCCACCCTATCCACTTGCTCTTTGTGTGGGGAAGAGCATACTGAATGCACAGACCCTGCCTTTCCCCCTGCCTAGCATGCCTGGAACCACAATCCAAGCAGGTCTAACAGGTGGGCAGTATACCCCTTTCTAGCTGCTTAGGACCCGCCACAATCTAGCCCTAAAGGAATCTAAAAACTACATACATGCATTCAAGCCCTGTCGCTTTCCCTACGCTTCATCAGTTCCTGTGATTGGTTTCTGCAAATCTTTGCAATCCCACCTCTGCCCTCACCTTGCAGTAACATAATGTTACTAAAAATTTGGATATCAGGCCCTGGATGAATACAGCACTTCCTTCTCCAAGGCTCTCAGCAGCAGCATTTACCAGCATGGCATTAAATTGTGGAACATTTTCAGAACTGTTGCTCCAGAGCTGAGACATCCTGTGCCGAGATTGATCTTGAACTCCATGTTTCACTTTGTCTTGTAACTCTGAACAAACCTTGGCTGCAGAGCAGCAGTATTTAGTGCACAGCTAAGCAGGGAGCCACTGGAAGCAGGAGAGGTGGATCAGAGCACAGCAGAACAGGGCTAATAGCAAATCCTTTTCATACCCAGTTCTGGGCCTGCAGAATATTTAGATAAGAGCCCAGAATCGCCAGACTTGAATCTTTAAAGATGCCGAGCAGCAGAATGCTTTCTTTTTTCTTTCATGGGAATGGGGGACATTTATTGGAGAAAAGTATATTTTAAACAGCTGGTAGATAGATCACAATAAAATGGTGTGCAATGACAACAAAGCTGCTTCGAAATGCTCTTTGCTCCCCAGCTCTTTGCATTAAGTTAAGAGATGGAGGGGAATACCTGTGAATTCATTGTCTCATTTTCCACTTTCTCTTTGGGTAGTGCAGGATGGATCCCTAGCACATTCTTTAGTACTTTGTACAGGTGATATCAAAGTGGTGTTTCAGCAAGAGCTGGTTGCTGAAGGCAGCATACTAGACTGCCAAGCAGGAGAATAGTGCCTGGGACTGTGCAATATATCACCCCCTCCATCTATTAAGGAGTGGCTTTGCCAGTCACTAAAATAAAGGTCTGGCATTCAGGAATACTATCAAGAGACTGATCATCATTACCTGTGCCCAGTCACATGATAGAGGTTTGTTTCACTGCCTAGTGGTTGCTACTATTGTCCCTAAGTGGAGAATCACCTTGTTGCTGACTATTTTGCTGGGACAAAAGGAATGCACAATGTAAGGTGAAAGGCTAATTTATCAGGACTCTAACAGTGGCTAGAGGCCCCTGAACTAGGGAGGCATTGTGATATAATGTGTACGATAGTTCTCACATATTCCATATTGCAAGGCATGTTACCAGTTTGCCTTCCTCTCATCCCTGGGAAGATCTTGGAGAAAATCATCAAAGAGCCCATTCTTGACAAACTGGCTGAAGGCAACTTCTTGAGGGATAGCCAGCATGAGTTTGTTGCAGGTAGGTCTTGCCTGATCAATCTCATTTCCTTCTACGACCAGGTGACCTATCACCTGGACAAGGGAGAAAAGATGGATGTCGTATATCTTGACTTTAAAAAAGCTTTTGATCTGGTATCCTATGATTATCTTATAGAAAAACTGGCCAGTTGTGGCCCCGGCTACATCACAGTCCACTGGCTGGGGAATTGGCTTTGAGGTCAGACCTGGAGAGCGGTAGCTGACGGAAGTCAATCATTATGGTGCGCCGTGACCAGTGGGGTCCCCCAAGGCTCTGTACTCAGACCTATCCTTTTCAACATCTTCATTAACGATGTGGACATTGGTGTCAGAAGCAGGCTGGCCAAGTTCGCTGATGACACCAAACTTTGGGGTAAAGCATCCACACCCAAGGACAGGATGGTGATCCAGGCCAACCTTGACAGGCTTGTAAAATGGGCGGACGAAAACCTGATGTCCTTCAACACCGAAAAATGCAAGGTACTCCAACTTGGGAAGAAAAATCCACAGCATGCTTATAGGCTTGGCAGTGCTATGCTTGCTAGCACCACGGCTGAAAGAGACTTGGGGGTCACGATTGACCACAAGCATCCATAGAGGCTTCTCTAATAAATCCCAGGATGTCGTCCTCCCATTGTACTCAGCCTTGGTGAGGCTGCAGCTGGAGTACTGCATCCAATTCTGGGCTCCACAATTTAAAAGGGATGTGGAGAAGCTTGAGAGAGTGCAGAGGAAAGCCACGTGCAGGATCAGAGGGCAGGAGAACAGGCCCTACGATGAGAGGCTGAGAGCTACAGGGCTCTTCAGCCTGGAAAAGCCCAGGCTCAGGGGGGACCTGGTGGCTGCCTATAAGTATATAAGGGGTGTACATCAGGATCTGGGGGAACACTTGTTCACCAGAGCGCCCCAAGGGATGACAAGGTCAAATCGTCACAAAGCCCATTTCAGGCTGGACATAAAGAAGAACTTCTTTACAGTCCGAGCCCCCAAGACCTTGAACAGACTGCCGCTGGAGGTGGTGCAAGCACCTACTCTGGATTCCTTTAAGAGTCATTTGGATGTTTATCTTGCTGGGATCCCGTGCCCCCAGCTGACTTCCTGCCCCTGGGGCAGGGGGCTGGACTCGATCTTCCAAGGTCCCTTCCAGCCCTAATGTCTATGATATCTGTGAAATCTCATGCATGTATGCTAAGTTCTGTTACAGGCAATTATTGATGCTGGAAACTGGCCAATATACTCAGCATCTCATCTGATATCATTTAGTCAAGTGACTGAACAAGTCTTAACAAGGGGTTAGAGCTTTATATGAACAAGTGACATTTACACGACCTAGGATTAAATTGGAAAGGTTTTCAACCATCAAGCTTCAAGAGAGAAGCTAAGCTGTAGTCAGGAAGAAATGGCTTCCCCCATCATATTACGCAGGGGTAAGTAGCCAGGTCATTGTGGTGATTTCTTAATGCGTCTTGCATAAACCACTGCACAGAGGGAACCCGGACTAGCTGAACCCTGTGGTTGCTGCAGTGCTCTCTTTGGTTTCCTGATTTCAGAAAGATTAAGTATAAGCATGAGATAAAATACACCCCACAGCACTGCGTGCTTCCATGATGAAGTAGCATGACTCTTATTCTGGGATCTCTATATCCAGCTTGAAGACTAGTGCCTTTCTTTGTCCATTGCAGGTTAAGGGCTACTAGGATTGGGAATTTGCCCTTTCCTGCAGAAAAGGGGTGAGATCTGTTCTCATTTTTTCTCTGTTCACCATTCCCATCTGTGTCTGGTGAGTATCAGCTGCCAATCTTACTTACCCAAGTAACTCATTCCCTAAGGGCATGTGTATGCTGCAGTCAAAGGCAGGGCTGCAGCTCCTGTACATGGACCCATTGCAGCTTTAAGCTAGCCGCCAGCTCAGTACAGATAACAATAATAGTTGTGGGAACACAGAGTTCGCAGTGGACTAGGTACATGACTATTCACTCAGCTGCTAGGGTAGATTTTTCAGCACATGCTGAGCTCTGCTGTGTCTGTGTTGTTATTGGCATCTAAGCTAGACAGCTAACTTGGTTGTCTATATGAGATGCAGTTGCACTGTTGACTGTTTTGGAGACATACTAAGAGTTCTCACATACAAAAATTGCTAGTCAAGCTCAAAAGGCACTTGAAAGGAGGTTTGGAACAGGCATTTTATTAATCTTAATTATATTTCACATGAGTTTCTGGCCTTATTATAAGAGCTGTCAGGTAGTATGCCAGAGGTAACTGCATTTCGCTAGCAGGTGATATTATCCCTAAATATAGATATACATACAAGTATATGTATATGGCGTCCACCTAGATGCTTCCCACTTAAGGAGAGTGAAGGAAATGGGAGATGAATCCTGATTTCTCAGGGTTTTGTCAGTGGGCCCCTAAAATGAAGAACTATTGGAAATTATGTATTTATAGATTGCAATTCTGTAAGACTTTTGTAAGTAACACAGTAATAACAAAACTCAGCCTTTAATTTAAATCTGAGTGTTTCTGGACTTCAGGTATTTTCAGACGCCATTTCACAGCTGAGTAGCAATACGTTATAGTCCAAAAATTATTTCCAGAGGTGAATACCACTGTATTCTGCATTAGCTAGTGAATTGGCTAGACAACTGGTTATGGTGATCATTTAAATGTCTGTGTAGGATACCTAGAAAACCTTGGAAAATCCTACCAAGTGTTGGAGAAATATCTACTTAAATGTTTTTTCCTCTTACATACAGGATTGCAGTATGGAATTGAGACATCCGCTACCTTCCATGTGACTTTCCATACCCAGAACTCTTGTAAGTATTCAGTGTGGTGTGCAAGCTGCATCATGGATCAACAGTCCAAAAACAGAAGCTCTTTCTTTATGCTGTGAATGTTGTTTAATATATATTCCGGTATCATCATTTTAACACACATAAATATCAACAAACTAATAATTAATATGATTCTTAGGTGTATATGGTATTCCTAGAATCTCGAGAAGCTTAGTAATATACATACTGTAATAATATATATTACTACATTTCTTAAGACATTCTAGAAATACAATGAATACCTAAGAATCATATTAATTATTAGTTTGTTGGTATTTATATTTGTTAAAATGGTGATACTTTGCAGCTTTCTTCTAAGAATCTAATAGCACCATATAGGCAGACAAGGTTCTTTGGGCAAATCTAGTATCTTTTATTAGACCAACTTAAATAGTTGGGGAAAAAAAATTTCCAACTATTTAAGTTGGTCTAATAAAAGATACCAGATTCACCCAAAGAACTTTGTCTGCTTATGTACTTAGACCAATATGGCTACACCCTACATCCCTATATAAACATGACTAAAATCCCAAGATATCTCCAGGATTAAATTTTTAGTAAGGCAAAATCTGCCTGTTATATTTTGTTCAAGGCATTCACAAATAAATGACTCCAGCCATAAGCATGGGAAAGAGTACTGCCAGACTGGCAGGTGCGGAAAATATTGTAAACATGGTGTAAAGTAGGCACTTACTGACATTAGCAGATTCAACAGAAAGTAACTTAAGATTCATGCATGCAGATTCATCATATTCACATATCTCACATTGCCCACGTGGTCTCACAGCTCATGTTTTTCCACAGCTTGTCTGGTACAGTCCAGCAGGCCCAGAGCTTTAGGGCTGGGGAGGGCATCGTGCAGACTATTGGAGCTGGGCTGAGAAGAGTGAGGAACTTTGGCCCTGGTTCACATCATGACCTCAAGCAAGCGAGTGGGGCCTCTGGAGGCACCACAGAAGGGTAGGGATGCTTTAGCCTCGACCCTGAAAGAGGCCACTCAGCAGATCAGGAAGGGAATTATGATGTTTTTTTCCTTCCCCATAGTCAAACCAATCTGACTCAGTAGTAGGAATAGCTTTGGGTTACCTGGCCCCTGAGTAAACTACTTTAATATAATGCAACCCCACATGTCATGAGCCCTGCTCTAAGAAATTCCAGGACCGTGGTCCATTCCCCTTAAACACTGGACGTTCTCTTTTCCCATTCCAGGTCACAGCCTGTCTCCATGTAAACTATCTCATGAGGAAAACAGAATTACGGCGAGGGGTAGAATCTAGACATTTTCCAGTTGTTGCTCAGTGCGCTGAGCTCGGAACATTCAACGTCTGTTAAGATGCATATTTTACTGAAAGCCATTTTTTTTTTAATACAGGAATATGTTCCAGCTGGTTCAATAGCTCCCCACCCTCCTTTTTCTTTAATAAGTAATTATGCTCATAGTTTAATAAAGGCCCAAAGAGCTGAATACAATTGCTTTGCAACTCCCTCACTTGTAATTCTGCATCTTTGTTCTCGCTCTCTACCTTTTTTTTTTTAACCCAATAACCATTTTACTTAGCAGGAAAGATTCTCTGTAAAATCAAACTGTATTGACTAGCTACATAAAGAGTCCACCTGCTGTGTGAGCACAGCAGCTGCCCATGTCACCTTTAAACAAATCTAGTGCAGCTGCCAGTAGATAGTAGTAACGCTCAGGGCTCTCAGCTTCATCTAATGAAATCCAAGTAGGCGGTGAATCCGTGGCTCAGTGGTGCTGGAAGTCACTTCTGGGCTTCTTTTGAAATAGTTGTATTGCTGTCTTCAGCAATGATAGGCTCTGTCCGTGCTGTGGTTAAAGCAGTGCTAGCCCAGGGCAGTTGCTGTTAAGAAGTGACAAGTCAACTATCAGGAATACAGGAGCAGGCTCTGTGCTTTGTCTGCTAAAAGGCACAGCACAGATTGCACAGTTCTTGGGCAGGGGAGTCCCAGCATGGTGGCTTCAGCTGCCTTTCTGCCATCCAGACTCTGGGTTGCTGACAGCATCAGGAGTCTCCACGGGCTGTTTACACATGCCGTAGGATGTCCCTCTGCCAGTGGATTTCTCTCAAACTCCTTGCGAGAGTAGAACTAGAGTCAGAACTGATGAGACTCTCTTTTTTCACTGACTTCTTTTCCATACACCATGGTTTTGAATTTGTTTTTTATTTTGTTGAACTGCCCAGTACTACGAACTCTGCCTGCTTCCTCCCAGTTACGCAGCTCCACGAAACCACAATATACAGAAGAGAAGCCATCCAGCATTTCCCAATGCACCAATGGTTTTGTTCCCTCCCTCTGGCTTTTGAACTGCTCTCCTGCTCTGCTTCAGACCTGATCATCTCTTCCTCTATTTATTTTTTTCTTCTTTGCAGGTTGTTGTATCCTTGGCCAAAGACACTGGATCAGAAGTAAGTTCCCTCCAAAACTCAATTCTATGTACCTTCCTTGTGCAGGCTGTGCCATTATTGATGCCAAGCTGTGGTGCTGAGCCTCTGTCAGGACTGGACCCGGTAAGGGGAAGAAGGCCTGCTTGCAATACCCTTATTGAGTAAGTCTAATGAAGTCAATGAGATTGCTTCTAACAAGTTACTTAAGAAGTGGTAGGAGACTGCAGCCCTATGTAATCCTGTGCCTTGTCTCCATGCCAGTGCATTGTCTTGCAGTTATTTTGATGCTTGTGTGTGTTGCATCTTTCCCTTCCCGTTTTGAAAGACAAGCCTTCCCCGGTTAGCCAGGGAGGGGGAGATCTGCTCGGGTATGTGATTTGGAACAAACCATTGCGCTTTTCTGTTGTGACTACTTAAGACCTTGAGACGTGCATAGGCTGTAATCTTTTCCTGGTGTCTGGGAAGACCCAAGGATGCTCAGCTCCTATGTGGGGGCAAGCCCAAAATGTGCAACATGGTTGTCATCTCCAGCAAGCTCCGTTCATTAGCTATTGTTTTAACACAGAATGTGAATAAGGAACGAAACCCTCTTTTTTTGCCTTATTTTTACCTGCTGTTCTTTCAAAAGGATACACTGGGCCTCATTCTCCTTGCACAGGTGGTGTATCTTGGGAGTCACTCTAATGAAGCCATTGGAATTACACTGGTGTGAGAGGAGAATCAGGTCTGTCATGATGTATTTTATAATAGTCTTTGCTGCAAAAAGGTGTCCTGGAGGGAGTTAATGGCAGTTACACACAGTGCTGATTGTGTCAGTGTCCTGGGGAATGAGTCAGTCAGAGGTCCTGTGAAGGCCTTTGAAATAAAAGAGCATATGATAAAGGAATAAATTTACTCATAAGGTATACTAAAATCAGACCTAATAATTGACCTGGGAAGGGATCAGCCCTGTTAAAATAATGTGCTTTGTCCAAAAGGAACTAATTTAGATTTTTTTTTCTTCCACATATGTTCCTGATTTGTATGTTGTCCAGATATCCAGACTTACATGATTGTACAAGGAAATGGAATTTAAGACTTCATTTTATCCCGGCTGGCTGAACCCGCTGCATCAGCCGTCAAATTATTCCTCACGGTTCCCTTGACCCCACTTTCATGGCGTCATGCCCTTGGGAAACGATGGAAGGGAGATAGGGCGGGGAGAGAGCTCACTTTTGGCATGGCCTCAAAATGTGGACAAATGAGGTGTCCAGTAAATCTTGTTAACAATTAACAGGGGGCTATGCTCTGGAGATGAGTCTGAGCAGCTCAGGATGAAGCAAGCATTGTACATTATATTTCATTTAAAAAGCCCAGACTTCTTCCAAGAGCCCTCCCTAGAGAAAAAAAGATGAAATATTAGCACATCATTGCAGTCTGGCGTAACAGGGCTTTTTCTGCATGCCTGTTCAATGCTTACACTGCCCATGTAGAAGAGATTATGGATTTTCTATGACTTTGATACATGTTTGAATGTTGGACCAAACATAAAAAGTGTCAGTAGTGATTCAACACATTAAAGCTGCCTTTCTGTGTTGGTAAAATAGAATGTCACACTACAAACTGTGTTTTAATAACCATGGCAACAGGACAATTTGGTAATTTTAGTATTACCTAGATTTTAAATCGATGCACAGCAATCTGTATCTAAGCTGCAACAAATACAAGGAAGGGGTGTGTGGTTTCCAATATGTGGAGCTCGTTGGGGTTAAAATTCACCCCAACACAGGGATCCCCTGGGCTTACAAGAAATTTCAGTGAAACAGGCTATTTGTTACCCTTCCTAGACAACAGCAAATTTCATCCTAGAAACAGAGAGTCAGGGTCTGATGTCTCCTGCCTGGATGCCTCAGGCTATGAGAGGATGAAAACAGATGGGGAGATTCATAGTTATGAAGCCTCTTGTTGTCTGGAAGGGAAGAGTGAAGATGGGTGACTGGAGCATTTTGTTTATAATGGAACTTGGAGGGGTATACATTGAATATTCCTCTCTCTATTCTCCTTCCAGTCTCTTTTGCACAGTTACTGGGCCGAGGCTCCAGGGACCACTTACCTTTTATTTACTTACTTTTTCCTCTTCCTACCGGGGTAGGGATGTGCTGACCTGTCTTGCTATGGCTGTCCCACAATGTCTGGGAAAGAACCTTCAGCTCAGAAATCTTGGACAGTGCTTACAAACCACTGGACCTCACCATAAGGATGATTGCCTCTGCCATTGAAAAGTGAGTGAATAATAGCCCTGGGGGTTCTGGCATTGTTCTCATTCCTCTGTAAAGGTCTCTTTTCCCATGCTGGTGTTTCCATCGCTCAGTGTCCTGTTGAGGGGAGTGAGTGTGAGAAGAAGGAGAAACTGAAGTTCAAGGAACTGTTCCACGTGGGGAAGCAGACTACCTTGGTGATACTCAGTAGCACAAAACACCTTTAACTCCTGTTCTTTGTCCCCTTCGTGAAAGTAAAGGACTCTTAGTATTTTGGGCAACAAGACTGGATTGATAAAAGCAGGTGAGAGTCATGCATAGTAACACCAAGACAACACTTTTAATCAATAGGTCTCAAAGCACTTTTCATCATTATCTCTATTTTTAAAAAGGGGAAACTGAGGAGTAAAAAGGTGAAGTGGTTTGCCCAAGGTTTTTTAGCAGGTCAGTGGCAAAAGCAGGAATACAACACAAGCCTTTGAAGTTTCTGTTCTAGTGCTCTATCCCCAAAGCCCTACTGCCTCCCCAGAGGTCAAACAAGTTCAGTACAAGTTCTCCTTCTCCACTCACCCTCAGCATCAAGCTCTGTTGCTGCCTGTCAGTTCTGCTGTCCATCCCCTGTGCTAGCCACACTTCTTATGGAGAGATTTGCAAGAGCAGTAGTTCATATAAATTGGATACGAATCCCCTAGTTACTTTATGGAGGACATTGATGAAATCTAAATGAGACATGATCAATTCCAGAGGTGAAAAGTTAGTGCAGCTACCTTCTGAGCTGTTTGGTTTGCCTTTCAGTTTTGAATATTCTTGCACCATTTGACATAGCGCAACACAGGATGTAAACGAAATGTGTTGATGGTGAATAAAAGTCCGAGGAGTCCTCCAGTGACTTTCCCAGGTTCCTCCTGTCAAACTGGACATACATGGAAGATCATTAGACAGTCTGAAAAGAGATCTCATCTGTGATGGAAAGAGCTACGCATGTTCCAGAGCAGTGGCCTGATTCATATCTTCCTTATTCCTGGCCTGGTCATTGCTTCCCGCACAAATCAGAAGGATAATATTTTTACATCCACTTGATAACAGTGGTTCAGCCCCAAACTATTGGAACAACAGGAGTGCAGACACCATTTTTGAATGTTGATCCCAGGTCCTCTTTGAGAGGTATTGAGTGATAGGTTGCACTGTGGAAGTGGGAGTTTATTCCACATAGTCAACTGACAAAGGCAGATGTAATCAACTTATCCTCTACTCTCTGGCATCATCCAACCCAATTTTATTCTCACCACCTGCATTCATAACTGCAGTATACTTATAGTAGTATCTAGGCAAATCTCTTCTTACCTAGTCTGTTTCCTACTAAAGCACCCTCCTGTTTGCCAGTAATCTAGAAAACAACCCTTCACCCCAACTGTGCTATTCCTGGACACTTTTGTGTCTCCACAGATATGTAAAGTTTGTGGACCACTTCTTGGAATCAGTAGAGAAGCACTTAATGGAGGGCTATCAGGTGAACTATTACACCTTCACCAACCACCCCCAGGCAGTTCCCAGAGCCGGACTGCAGCCTGCCCAAAGCCTCTGCATGGTCCCTATCAGAAACTATTCCCACTGGCAGGAGATTTCCATGTGCAGAATGGAGGCAATAAACGGGCATATTGCAGAAACAATCCACTGGGAGGTGGACTGCTGGATATTGGTATTCTGTCTGGATATTGCTACGGTGTTCCACAACCCATGGGGGGCAGAGACATTGAGAGAAGTGGTGGTAGCCTTATACCCTGGCTACTTCAACATCCCTCAAAGACGGTTCTCCTATGTGGGAAGGAGCACTTCAGCAACCTTCATCCCTGATGGAGAGGGGGACTTCTACTATGGAAGAGCTGTCATTGGAGGGCTGGTCAAGAAGGTGTATGATTTCACTGAGATGTGTCACATAACCATTCTGGCAGATGAAACCAGTGGGATCATGGCAGCTCGGCAGGAGAGTCATCTTAATAGGTACGTCTTGTCCCACAAGCCTGCCTGAGGTCTGCCTGATACGATTTTCAACGGTGAATAAAAACTATAATAAAACAAGGGGTTTTCAGACATGTGGAGGCCTCTCTTTTTTTTTTTTTTCCAGAAATGAAGAGCTCAAATTATTGCCCCTGGAGGAGGCATTCTATTCAGACTTTTTGGCTCTCCTCTATGGACTGATAGTGGAGCTAGCACAGATGGTTCTTTTAATTCAGGGATGGTTTAAGGCACTTCAGAAACAGCTGTTCTGGAGTCACCACTGGTGTTGAAAACAAGAACAAATCAACTTGATGTCTAATTTGTCTAAATACACATGCTCCCCTTTCTGGGTTGTGATTGTCTAAGTGATACCCATGCTAAATATTTCCTGTGGGCTGTGAGAGAATTCAAACTTCAACTTTGACTGTAAAGGATCAGCACTTTTTATGTCCTTGTTTTAATGTTCCATGAGTAAAACCCTTCTTGTTACTTGCCTGTAGAACACATTGTCACAATACCAGTATATGGCTGATGGCACACAAGAATTTATCAGGATTCAGTACATGACTGGATGCTAATATGGATAAGGAGAACATTTTAAAAAAAGAGCTTAATAAGGAATGTAGACTCTCAGGCTTCACAAGCCAACTGCTGAGAACTGGAAGCTTGCCCAAAGAGCAGGTTACTCTCTAATTGCCTGTTGCAGCTAATCATGGCCACTGCTAGGAGAGGCTAGTGGACTAAAAGGATGAGTGCTGTGAACCCATATGGTAATTTCCGTGTCCTGAATTTCCATCCAAGTTTGGCAGGCCCAAACGACCAGAACAGATGTAATTGAGTTCAGACCAGCAGCTGAACTTCTGTATACTTTTCCCAGCCAGGGACAAACTCTGAACCTTTTCATGAGTTCACACATCTCTGGTGGTTTCTTAATCTTTCCTGACAAAGGAAAGCTGGTGTCGAGATGCCCATGTGGATATCCCACCATTTAGCCCATTCCAACTTTCCTAAGCTCTGTGAGATGAATTGGTTAGAAGTTGCCAAGCTCCTGGAACTGTACAGTAACATCTAACAATGCAACTAGCAAATTGAGTGATTTCATTTTGTACTATTCATGCAATGACTCTGGGTGAATTATTTTCCCAGGCAAGGAGGCAGGCTGGAGTTACCATATGCTTTGCACGGAAGAAACAAGAAGCTGATCTAGTTATTGTAGAGCCTCACAACCTGACCATTCACCTGGAACAAGAACAAAAATAAAATTCCTGGGAAACAACAATCACATTCCAACAGTTGCAAGTAGCAGGTGCCATACACCCTGCAGAAACATATGTGTTTATAATCATCTTCCAAATAACACCTGAGGGGTGCTTCTTTAATTGGAGCAGTTAGAGTACCTACCGAGAGAAGCAAAGATGACAGAGCGCAGAACTGATCCTGCACTGTAAAGCAAAGAGGGTAGCAGCAGGGGTGAAAGGGTTAAGCTGCCTGTTTCCAAGGAAACGTTTTGAAAAAGGCTCATTTGGCAGAAGAATGAGAGAAAATCAGGAAGAGGTGGCTGGCTGTTGTCACATGAGAGCATTGTTAAATGTCAGAGCATCAAGCATTCAAATAGTTAGGACCCAGTTTCCAAATGTGGACACCTTGATGGGCCATTCCACAGTCCTGTTCACGAGCTCAGAGGGACACCCAAGAGCCTGCCAAAATGCAAGTTAGAAAACCCATTGAGATGCCCTTAAAATGTATAGCATAACAATGCTCTCTCTTTCCTCCAAAACTCAGCACTGGTTGAACACATTGGCCTGGAGTTCTGCCAGCTTGAGGGTCTGTCACCTAATGCTTTCTGCTTGCTATTGTTAATGGTTGAGAGAGAAACCTTTTGAACATACTAAACGGAGATTTGAATCCTTTAGTTATTAATTTGCCTCTAATAGTGAACTGTGCTGCTCCTCTCTTGGTCAGAACCAAGGTCTGTATGGACCAGGAGGGCAAAGGAGGATCCTTGTCCAATGTCAACTGCTAATTATGCACCTCCACAAGAGTCAATTTATAAGTCTTCACGTATAATTTGTATTATATTACTGCCCAGAGGGACCAGCTGTGATCAGAGTCTCATTGTGCTGCAGGCTATACATAGATGGATTCATATAGATGTTTAAGTTCAAGTGGGACCACCTAAGCTGACCCCCTACATAGCACAGACCAGACAGCTTTGTCCGGCAATGTCTGCATTGAGCCTGTGATTTCTGGGTGATCTTGTCAGATGTCCCAGAAAGCATCCATACTTGAGTGAAAGGCCACAAATGATAATCCATAGGAGTTCTCAAAGTGATAGGAGTGATAGTCCACAAAGTCCATAGGACTGTTGTTCCAATGGTTCGTTGCTCTGACTGCTACAGATTTTGTGTTTTTTTCTGAACTGAATGTATCTAGCATCTACTTTCTGTCACTAGGTCTTGTTTTGCCTTGTTCTACTATAATAAAGAGCATCTCCTCATGTATGTACTGAAAGACTGTCTTTAAGTCATCTTTTCATCATCACCACTCATGAGTGGCAGCATCTGGTGGAGGGGATATTTCCTGCTTCTGTTTTGGACCTTAGCTAAAAATGTTTGTAGTTGTTTGAATTGGGCTTTGCTTCCCTGTCACTCTGGCCAAATGAAAGGGTCAGAGTTTACCCCGCTAATTGCTATGGTCTGCTTCGCAGTGTGTCAGGCATGTGCTGCAAGCCTGCCACTTGTATCTGGGGAAGACTTCATGTCACATGGCTGGCTGTAATAAGAGCACTATACAGGGCTGCAGTTTGTAATGGCATCTATGAAGTCCCTGCGCAACCAGGCACGAGGGCTGTGCAATGGCTGAGCCATGCACAAGCTTTACAGAGGCTGCGCCATTCTCTCATGCTGGTTCACTTGCAATTTGGATGGACCCAACCCACTGACATCATCCCTGCCTGTCCACGCAGCCAAACGATGATGTGATTGTTGCAAATGCTAGCATAGCTGTGCTACCTCTGCCTCTTCAGAAATGGTAACTATTGCAATGCAGATACACTGGTAAAAGCTTCCACGTGTGCTAGCAACCATGCTGCAAAGTCTCTGGGCACCCTGGGTGCATCTATGCATTCATTAATGCTTAATGAGTACTAACTAAATGTCCAATAAATATAGTTACTGTGCTGTAGTTCCAGCACACATTTTTTTGTGACATTTACTGCACAGTAGCCTAATACTACTGTGCAGTAGCATATTAGCATGGTTTTTGCCCGGTATGCTACTGTGCTCAGTGTTATTGGGCTGCTGCATATTAAGTGTCTCATGTAGACATGCCCCCTGAGAGCATAGTCTGGTTGCAAGCATGTGCTTAAGCCAATGTTGCTCCCTGTCCAAGGCTACCGTGACCATTATGAGCTAGGCCAAGCCAAAATGGGGCTGCTAGCATGGGATACTACCTCTCCTTCACTGTGGCGTGTAGACCTCCCCAGGATGAGGGGCAGCAAATGGTGCATCCCTGTGGGAGTACATAGCCCTGGTGGAGGATGATTAACAGCAGCATCACAGTTGCAGCAACAGCCCCCACACAGCCAAACCCCATGACTATATACTAGCTTGGCCTTCCTGGGAGAGGGCCTACTCCTCAACATCCCTGACACCCCTCCCCCTGAACCCCTGCAACCCCATAAGCACTGGTTTGGCAGGCATGGAAAATGCCATGGGAATGACTTCTTTCAGTCAGTGTGGGTATTTTGGCAGGGGGAAGCTGTTCTTTTACTGGAGCTGGCTCAGGCGCACAGGCTGCTTCTGCGCTTGCCGATCCCAGGAGAAAAGGGGCCAGCATTTGCCAAAAAAGAAATTTCCTGCATGTTCACTAAGTGATGCACACTACCTCAGAGTGCTGTTGGGCTCACTGTTAACCCTGTTTGTCCTGGCAGGGGTCAGGATTTCCATTTCTATCTAACCACAAGACTTCTCTGCTTCCATTAAGATGTAGCCACGGTGACCCCCGCATTCATTGCCCACAGCACAATTCCCCAGAACTCGCACTACCTAATTCTGGGGAGTGCAGGGAGCTGGGTGTGTGCAGACCACAGCTGCCCATCTGCTTTTCTGGAGGTGACCACCATGAACATGTTGCCCTTTGTTTTGAAGCCTCCACCAGCTCCTATGCTGTCCTCATGCTCAGTGCTTCCATGGGTCAAGAGGCAGGTCCATTAGCAATTGCACTCTGCCATGACAGCAGCACTTCTGGGCATTTCTCTGGTGCAAGTGGCAGTGTAGGAGCGGGAGAGCTGTTGGGAAACCCAAAGTGCAGACAGTAACATTCATTGCTTGTCTCCCAGAGATGGATGAGGCTGGAGCTGACAAACCTGAGACTGTGATTAAAGTCACCGTACAGCTTAGGTTATCTGGGGGAACCCAGAAGGAACTTTGCTCTGTTACCAGGTTCCCTTCAAAGGAGAATTAAGGATTCCTCTATTACATTTACCACATCACTATAAATTAGGGGCTGACAGCTCTACAGAAGTGCCCGATTCATCTTGCAGATCTAGAAGTCATTCCATTTCATTATGAAGGGTACTGGGCTTTTATTATTTAGCAGTTTAATTCCTCCCCCAAATGTATCGGAGGAGAATTCAACTGTGCAGAGAACAATTTCAAATAAGTCATGCAAAATAAGTGTCTTTCCTTAGCTTGTGCCTGCCTTTATCTATCAAGTATTCAGTTCATACCAGCTCTGTCAGATATCTGAGAATCACATTGAGTTGTGTGAGGTGAAGTCAATTGATCCCCAAAATGAATGCGCACAGCTCAGTGAGCAAACAGGACCTGGCAAGACAAGGATGGCCTCACTCCATCGCACATGGAGCAGGGCTGTCCCAAGTACAGGAAGCCTAATTTATAAGTCAGGTATCCAGCAAATAAAGATTTTTTTTTTTGCAGAAATCTAGTTGACGTAACAAAAAATATCACCTCTACAAGTTCTAATAACTTATATGTGTAACGCAGCACGAGGTGGCACTGTTGTGTCCCTTAATAACAACCCACAGGACTATTTTCCAACCTTGGTCAGAAGCAGGTGCTTGGATAAGTGGAGAGTGATTGCCAGGCTCTCAGACTCCTTTAAAAGCCTCTCACCTGACTTTTTTCTCAGTGGAGCCCTCTGAGTTGTTTCATAAATGTCACTTCACCTGTGGAATGGAAGATGGGTTTATTAGCAACTTGCATTTGAGACACTGAAGGTGTGCAATAGATTGGAGCATGGAGTGGGCAAAAAGCAATTCTTCTGTTGCAAAATGCTCAGAAAGACCACAACAGGTCAGAATGTTTTTAGTACTGTGGATTCCTGTTTGAAAACTCTGGATTTATCTTGTGAATCATGTTTGCACACCTCACAATACTAACATTGCATGATGCCTTGCAGTGCCCTTGAAAGAATCTCACCGCATCCTGGTTGCGAATCACCATTCTAGACTCTTTCAAGAGAGTTAGGTAGTGAAAGACTGCTGAAAGTTTTAGGATTCCCTTTCATCTCTGTAGCTTTTTCAATGTAAAGATTGCAATAAATATCACTTTATTATTTAAACAGTTGAGTAATAAACTATCATAACTGTTAACTTATTCTTTAAACTGCATCATAACTGGTAACTTATTCTTTTCTGCACTGAGAATATTTTGTGAATACACTTTTCTGATAAAAACTGGTTATACAAATCAGCTGTTTCATCATCGCTACTTATTACAATGTGCAATATGCCATGTTAAGCACCTTTGCTTCCCTTTGTGATTGATAAAACCATCTTATGTATACCTCCTTATTACTAATGTTACATACTTAAATACATTTTACAACTCAAAACTACTCTAATTTTGTTGCCTAAATAAAGGAGTGTAGAGTAAAGGTTTGAGGCTGTGCATTTATTTTTCATTCAATTGTTGTTGTGTTTTCTTGCCTTTTAATGTCTTTGGAGATAATAATTTGTTAATAGTTTTAAGTGCTCTCTGTGAACACCTTTTTTTTTTTTTTTAAGGTGCTGCCTTAAAAGGAGGAAGATCTCACTGATCTCGAAGTGAATTTTTCTTTTCTTCTTGAATGTAAGTGTAACAATACTCTTTGATCAGTCTTTGCCTCTATAGCTTATATGGTCCACTATCTTGCAGTCATCTGTAAGCACTCTATTCCTGAGAGCTATTGAATTCAGGAGTAAAGCCCACTTGCTGACTGCAGTGTGTGTGCGTGTGTGTGTACATATAGTCATGCATGCACACACGCAACTAGCTGTTGTCCATTCTGGTTAAGTTGGTTTAAAACCGGAAACCTCCTCTGGGGTTTTGCAGCAGTCAACTTCAGGACAATTCAGAAAGGGCTGATTCATTTGACATGGAAACTCCTACTGCTTTAAGGTGCTGGATTGTGGAGCAGTGCTGCACAATTGGGCTGTTGTTATTATTATTATTTTGTTGTTGATAATATTTTACCAAAAATGAAAGTACCCCTAAGCAGAAAAGACAGTTCAGGGAGCGTTGTGTGGATGCTGCCAATGAGGTGTATCATCAGTGAACATGGGGTGTTTTGTATCTTGTGCTTTACTTGTGCCCTTCTGAGAGGGGTATGGGGGAGCTGCCCCTTCAGGCAGGAAGGGCTGAGGTGACGTGCAGCCCGGGGACAAGGCAGGACTGGCCAAACCAGGGAAGCTGTAGTGGCGAAGCAGGGTCAGGACTGAACTGGCTTGGGGCCGGAAGCGCTGCAGCAGCTTGGAGGGGGAGAAGCTGGCCATGCCTTAGAAGGGCCTGTACCCTGGTGGCAATCTTTGGCCCACTGATAATGCCTGTCTCCTTGTCCTTGGCGATATACAGTTGCCAAGGACAAGGAGACAGATACAGTTCTGCTGCTTTTCCTCCAGCTCCTTGTTCCAGCTGCTCCCGCCCCCACCTGGAACAGATGCCTCATTCAGTGTCCAGCTAAATTAAGAACCGCCTGACCAGCTTTTCCTTCCCTCCCTCCACCAAGGGGGAGGGCACCGAGTAAACTCTGCTCCAGGGCGGTGGGAACAGAAGAATCCAATGTGGAGGTCAGCATCTTAGTTTTCCACTTCGGTTTCCCTTGAGCCTTGGGCCCCTTTGCTGACTGCATCAAGGTTCTGGTTTCAGCTCTGTAATGGATTTGCTTGGGGACACCTAGCATGTTGCTTCCCCACTGGGTGTCTCTGTTCTTCCCCTCCGATCCTCTGTCTCACCTAGTTATATGGGAGTTTCTTAGGGTAGAAACTACCTCTTGCTATATGTGTGCCTAAGGCCTAGTGGACTAGGACCCCTGTCCTGATTGCAACACCAACAGCAATGTGTGGTGTGAAATCTGCTGTTGGGATTCTTTCCTCAGTGGGATATGGGGCTGGGTGGAAAGGGATGTCTCCAGTTCTCACCTGAGCTCCCTGTTTCTGTATCGCAGCCTGGCTCTTGCAGAATCCCATCATGGAAGATGCATGGCCCTGCCTGATGGGGCCATGCCTCTGCCTTGCAGAGGTAAAGCAGTCAGAAAACAACAGACGCTCTCTAAGTGATGCGTCTTGGAGCAAAAACAGTGGTGATGTAAATTCTGGAAGAGACTGGGACTAGGAAGGAAGAAGTTGAGGGGAATATACACTGTTCCAAGCGTTCACACTGAGGTCCGCTCTTGCAATAAGATCTGAGTTTCCAAGATCAAATCGTTTAGGAAAACTTTGATGAGAAAATGCCTTTAGGGATCTGATTTGTTTTTTTAGAACTGTATATTCCCATCCCCTTCAGGTACAAACTTTATTTCACTTCTAGACATACTGAGATGAAACAAGGAGCCACCGAAAGTCTCTGTTACAAGCAAAAACAGTTTGAAGTTATGTGACTGCAAAAGCCAGGCAGTTTTAAAGCAGGAATCTTTATTTTTCCCCCCTTCCACACTTAGCTAATTTAAGGCAAATGAAAATAAGTAACTTTTAAAGAGCAAGTTTTGCCTCAAGCAAATTTTACAGCAAAGTTCCAAACCCCCTGAAACCTTTTGAAATATAGTTTTTCCATTGTGCGGCTGTGACACTATAATTAGACTGCTGCTCTGGAGCAACATCTAGTGCCACTGAGAACAATTACAAGATAGTTTCCTTTTATCAGGATGCTGCTTGACCATTGCGAGTCCCCTCTGCTTACACCAAACCATGAATATCAGTGTTCTGCTGCATGAGAAGAGAGCTGCAAGAGAGTATATGGTGCAGTGGACTCATCTAGGACCTGATCCTTGCTCTGCCACTGACTCCTACTGTGGTTTTGGGCAAGTCATTTAATCTTTCCTCTTGTGCTTCCCCCATCTGTAAACCGAGACTAACCCCAAATGCAGGCTACCGTTTCCTACCTCAGAGGAAAACTGGGAAGGTGAATTCACATTTTGCAAAGTGCTCTGACCATGTAACCAGTATATAAAGGCTGCGGTTCAGTTAGCTAGGAGACTAAGGGAAAGTCTGTTATGCTATTGAACAGTTGAAGGTGATTGTTCATGTTTATATATCTCACTGGCTTAAACCTAGCCCAAATCAGTAGTAACCCAGAGTCATTCTCAAAGTTTCTTGGCAGTCTCTGCAAGATCTGCTTCCTAGTGGCCAGGTCACTGCTGCATCTCTAGAAGCTGGCCAAGGAGGCAGCTCCTGCTTGGAGCTGAGGACCATGGGTGAGGTCTGCATATTGAAAGGACTTCAGAGCCCCGTGCTGTCAAGCCAGTGCCTTCCAACTTGGAACCAGGCTATATGCTTGAGCCTTGCTGTGTTGGTCCCAAGGACAATGGGGAACTGAACTAGCCCAGTCCTGCCGCTCCACTCCGAGCCAAGAACCTGCCCCCAGCTGTCCGTTGGAGAAGCAGCTAGCAGTGCCCACACACAGGCTCAGGCAGCCCTCTCTCCTTGGCTCCACCTCAGCATCACTCTGAAATGGCACATGTCACCGCCTTCAGAAATATGAACTGCAAGCGCTGGGGCTGCTCGCCTTTAAAAAGCAGCCTTTCTGTTTCCATGGAAACCCTGCTCCGCTCAGCTCTTTCCAGTAGCAAAAGCTCAGTGCTTGAGCAAATTGATCGTGCATGGAGATTTCCAGCAGCTTTTCCTTCGTTGGCTTCCTCCGTGCTTCAGTTTCAGGTGTCTGTTTGAATAGAGATGAAACAGTTGGGGGTGGATGTCATTTGTGCAGTAGCCCCGCAGTTACGATGCCACATGGTGCTGGGCTTGACTAATTAGATATGTCCTGCTGGGATGTTGCTGGCTTCAGTCTTCTCGGTAGGCGCCTTCCTCTGTAAATGACCCTGTCCCCTCTACCCCACTGCTCTCCTCCCACTTGCAGACTCCAAAATAGCTCTTGTGTGCAAGACTCCCTGCAAAATGTCTCCCATCTCCTGGGTCTGCTGCCAGGGACCCCACTCATGGTGGTTAGCTTGGTTGGGACTCGCCTCTTCTAGGTCTGTAAGAGACAGGAGTGTGACCTGAAGTACCTGTGAGCAGATGGAGCTCTGTACATCTAGGGCAGTAGCATTCAACCTGCAGCCTGGGGGGCTGGTTGGAAGAGCAGAGGCAACATCAGATGCTGCCTCTCCTCCTGGCTGGCTGGCCTAATCTCTGCTCTGCTTCACCAGATGAGTGCACAATCCTGGGAGATGTCAGGGGCTTTTGCTGACATCCTTAGCCACTAAGTGCTGCCAGGGGCTAGCTGTAACCACAAAGCTGGACCCTTATAATGGGGTCGTGGTGGTAATGTTGGAACACCGGTAATTCAGGGCAGTGCCCCGGCTGTTTCTAAATCTCTGGCTAACACGGCCGCCAGCGAGCAGCAGCCCCTTTCCGTTATCTTTCTGGAGCTGTGATGGAAGGAGCCACCCAGGGACAGCTCCTACTAAATAATTAATACCCCTAATAAACTAATGATATCTCCAGCGGTGCACAAACCGCCCGCCTTGGGTTGGAGGCCAGTGAGTAATGCACACAGCACAAGTGACATCTGCGCATATTTGTGTCTCCGCGAGTGCCAGGGTGCCGCGGCGCTTCCCTTAGCCGCCGGATCCATCTGCTTTGCCTGCGACTGATGCTGGGGAGTGCCCGGGAGCTACAGACCCCAGTTTCAACCTGCCCTGGCTCCGGTAGTTTCTTAAACCCAGCCGGCAGGCAGGGGAGATGTAAACCCCAGTGCCTTTGCCTGGGGCCACCTGAATACAGATGTGCTGACCCTGCCCCCAGGCCGCGCGAGAGGCCCTCAGGGCCCCCGGGATCAGGGGACGGCCGCCCAGGCCCCCCAGTATTCGCCACTGCAGTGGTAATAACAACTAAGGCCCCGCCAGGCCTGCATGATCAGGCTTGTATGGAGATGCTTCCCCTGCAGCGTCAGGGGGGGCAAACGGAAAATGTCAGGCCATCACAGCGACGCCTGTGAGGGGGCCCAAGGGCCCGGGCCAGCACTGCGGCAGGCAGGCGGGGGAGATGGACGCCCAGGTGTCTTTGTCTGCGAGAGCAGGTGGCCGCGGCAATACAGACGCGCGGAGCCGAGCCCGGGGCGGCCCGGAGCCGGCTGAGGGGAGGCCCCGCCTGCGGGGTGGCCGCACCTGCCCGCCCCGCCCCGCCCCGCCCCGCGCACACGCGCCCGCCGGCTCCTCGCCATGGAGCTGGCCGCGGCGGCGGCGGCGGGAGGAGGCGGCGGCGGTGGCGGCCGCCAGCCCCGCTAGGTGCGCGGGAGCCGGCAGACAATGCGGAGGGGACAGCCGGGCGCCTCCCGGGCTGCGGGCCCGGCCTCCAGGCTCGCAACCTGCCTGCCCTGACGAGGGAGCTGGGGAGGAGATCCCCGCCATGGCTGAGGGGTGAGGGCCACCCCCTCCCCTGCACCTGCGGCCTCCGGAGAGCGCTCGGATTAACCCCCCACCCCTTTCTCGGCTGGACCCCACAGATGCTATGAGTGGGAGATGATGATGATGATTGACACCCAGGTGAGCTGCCTGCTGGCTTCCTATCTCCTGGCCCTGGCGGCTGCTGCCAGAGAGGGCATTGCTGGGGCGGGGGAGGAGGGCTTTTGTGGAGCCCCTGAACCCGGGGAGGTCGCCCGGGCCGGCGCTGGGCAAACCTGCGTCAAATCTAAGCGGCGTGACGTGAGCCTGAGTTGTCCCCAAACTGTCTTGCCTCATGCTCTGAGTCGGAGGAAATGTTTCGTGCTCACTTACGGCAGGCTGGCATGCTCGTTAGGCTGCCTGCCGATAGCAGCTCGCAGCCGAGCCAGGCAAACGACTCTGCCTCCATAACCGCTGGAAGCCGGCGCCGGGGTTTTCAGCAGACCTGGGTTGGACCCGGTCGTAAAAGCTGCGTCGTGGTTCTCCAGCCCCTGTGTTGGGATCGGCGTGGGGGACAGTGAGCGGAGGAGGTTTGGCTTGCACTGTTGACACAGTAACAAGTCGTTGCGAGTTGGGCTTGGCGCACATGCTGAGGAAGAGGGAGTCACCTTCCCAGGGGACTTTGGAGTCAGGGGCTGCAGCTGTTGGGCTCTGTGTGAAAGAACAAAGGGCCCCGCGGTTGCTGAAGGAGGTGGGTGGCTGGAAGGTGGAGGCACCGGTCAAAGCTTGGGACAAGGTCTATGCATGCACGAGGGGCGCTGGCCGCTGCTGAGCTGAGTGGCTGGTCCATGGCCAGCCAGATCCCAGACTGCCAAACCCCAGCTCTTAGATTGACGTGGGAAACACCTAAGGCCAAAGGCTGTGTGAAGGTGCCTACCCCCCTCTGTGAACTCCCAAATGCCCTTCGTCACCCAGCACGCTTCTGTGGGGCCTGATCAAGGTGGAACAGGGCACAGGCCAAACAGAATCGCAGGCCCTCAACTCCGGGGTGGTATTTCTGGGGAAAGCAAGTTCAAGGAGGCAGGGCACAGGACTGGCGTTAATTATCAACTGACTCTTTCCTTTGACCCTCTCCACCCACTGACTAATCCCTAAGAACTCAAGCTTTTGGATGGACGCCTGACCTGCACTTGTACCCGAGAGCCTGATTCTCCTCTCGCCTGTGTGTGGCTGGAAAAGAGAAAAGAAATCCCCCAGCGCCTGTCCCCTTCCCTTGCTATCTTGGTGGTTCAGTTATGCAGTAATCTGTGTCCTTCTCATGGAGAGCTGCTAGGGATGCTGCTGGTTTCAGCTCCTCCATGTGCAGTGGAGTTGGGGGCTCAGTGTCTCAGTGCTGGAGAGTGTGACAGGGTAGGGGTGACAGGTGTGAGCAAGGGCTGGCCCATGCACCCCTGGACTGTGGCTGCCTTTCTAGGAGCTTGTCTGAGCTGGGAATCTGTGCCTTGTATGCAGCTCAGGTGAGGGATTGTTGTGTCATCTTGAACCCGGGCAGAGTGCTAGATGCCTCTGTTTCCCCATCTGGGAAATGGGTATCTTAATACTCCCTTCCCTGCTGAGTCTGGGCCCAAATGAGCCCACCACCACGAGACCCTCTAATACAAAGGCACTGTAAGAAGTGTACGTCCAGTGCTGGCTTCAGCACAAGACCCGAGTTGCAGGCATTAAGTTACTGAATAGCTGTTAAGCAATTTAGACCTCAAAGCCTTACAAACAGCTTGTGTATTTTTTTGGAGGGAGGCACTGCATATTAACTCATCCTGATGTGGGTAAACTGAGGCACGCAGCTTGTTTGTAACCGTAAGCTGACCCACAATAAACAGCTTATCGGGTGACACCATCCAAGACGCGTAACTGGTCACTTGAGCTAATCTAAAGGTCCCATCCCCTTGCGAGACTGAAACTTCCTTGCTGTTGAAAAGGGACACGATCCATTGGGCAACCAGTCGATTTTCAAATCCCAGCCGAAAGGACATAGTTTTGAGCCCCGCAGCCGCTCCCCAGGCCCCACCCTGCCAATTCCTGCGTCTGTCGAGCTGCGTTTGCCTGCCTCTGAAACGTCTCTCTCTCCCCGGTTGCTAGGTGCGAGTCCCACACAAACAACGGGGAGCGCTGACTGAGTGCTGTCACGTTCCCGAGGTAAATAACCTGAGCAACAAGGGAGGAATTTTGTTCTTTCTCTCGGGTCTGCTCGTGGGTGGTGGTTGGCACGACGCTCGGCAGAAGAAAATGTTCAGAACGGAGGTGGGATTTTAAAATGATGCTGCCTTTTGCAGTGTGACATCTGCCCTTGTCCCCGGCTAGCAGTTCACTATGCAAACCCCTTCGGTCAGGAGATGAAACATTGGCTGCATCTCCTCTGGTGGCTGCATATTATGGGCTTTTTGAGGGAGGAGAGCGATATTGCACTGACTGCTAGGAACAGGATGAGCCTCTGATAACCACAGTGGTCTCAGGCCAATTTCCTTTGGTGCCTTTTAGTGTTGGTCTGAACTTGCAAAACTGAGCCTGAAGTGCCTTGGATCCCAGAACTTGGCCTTCACATGGTTTGGGGAGTGCTGTGGCAGCGAGTGCTTGCTATACAGGAGTCTGCTGGCATAGTCATGGAAGAAGCAGGCAGGGAAATAGTCTTTCCCAGCCAGGTTCAGCTGCTGCATCTGGCACTCTCACCTTCAAGCCTAAGTGTATGGGTCAGGGACCACGATGCCTCTTTATCACTGATGTACCCCTCAGTTAGAGGGAGACAGCAAATGTTGAAGGCTGCGATGTCAGTCTGTGCCGTGGCTATGGTGACGGTTGATTTGCTAATGAACTGTAACCTACTTGGGTTTTGTCTCCGTTTCCTCCGCAAGGTCCCCTTGGGGGTGCGTCATAAAGCTGTGGCCTTCCCAGCATCTTTGGGTTTGTGTTTCTTGCTATTATTCAGAGTAATTCTCCTGTGTTCCTTGCATTAACACCTGGGTGTGTGGCGTTTGGATATAGTTGGGTAGAAGCATTCCCAGCCCTGTATAGTAATTGTAAAAAAATACGCATCGACTATAGGCTCTAGTTGAGCTTCCACTACCTTCCCATCTTTATAGTAGCATTTCACCGAGGGGACACCAGCATGCTTTCCAGACTGTGTGCAGAGCAATTGAATTCACCTGAATTCAAGCCACTTGTAAAACTAGAGTTGCTAATGAGCTGAGGGAAGTGAGAGCAGGGGTTTGGAAAGGTGCCACAAGTCTACAGTGTAGTTCACTGAGAGTACAAGGCAATTGAAATAAGCCAGAGGTGATATCTCTGGAAGTGGGGTGCAAAATGTATGCTTGCACATGATGCCCCAGGACTTGCCTGCTCTCTTGGAGCTGGTCTGCTACAGACACCTTTGTGCATGGCTGTGGCTGAATGGGAGCTAGCAGTGTTTCCCCAGTCCGCTCTGCTCCCTTTGCCTTGCACAGGGGTAATGAACCCTGGGAAATCTCTTCACAAGCCTCACCCCTCTTTGGGCTTTGTGTCCCCCGCTCCTGAAATTTCTCTGCAGGTTTAGAGGAGTAGAAAAAATAGGACCCAAAAGTGGTGTCTAACAGCAAGCAGATGAGCAGTTATTTATCAGTCCCACCTTGAATGGCAATTTCCCCTGGCTAAGCAGGTGTGGTACGTGGAAGGACTCTAGACAGATGGGAATAGCCTAGGTGACTCAGTGGGGTGCTGTTTGCTCCGCAGTGATGTTGTATGAATGTGTCAGAGGGCAAAGAGGGCTCTTCTGGGTGCAGTGTAGTATTCCTTGACAACTTCTGGCTCCTGATCCTTTGAAAGCTTACGGTTTGTACGAGTGGATCAAGCCCCCCCCCCATCGCTTAAGGCTTTGCCTCTTGCAATATTATGTACAGCTCTTCTGGCCCAAACTGATTTTTCTCTGGATGGTAACAACTACCATGGTGGGGGCTGGATCATGCAACCCTCTTAGACCCAAACCTCTGTCCCCTCTTCTCCAGTACTATCTGAAAGGCAAGCGGTAACATGAGCAGGTGTGCTTCGTCTCCATGAATGACCCACAGTCTCCACGGACCCCGTTCATCCCGTTAATGAGCCTGACTACCCAGCAGGTGGCACCCTTGGTTTCTTTACCAAATATCGGCTGCTCCTGTCTCCTGATCATCCATCCAGGCTGGAGCTGAGCTTGGTGGACCCTGGGCTCTGCCCTGATGGCATCTGGAAAGCCTGAGTCTACCCAGAGGGGAAGCCTGGTTTTGCGGGGGGACGACTTGGGGGAACTACTTCTCTCTTTAATTCCTTGCTTCTTGAACAGGAGACTTGCTTTGTCGCAGATGGAGGTGATGAGCATATGTATGTCTGACCATATTCTCAGGAATGTGTTGAGATGCCCATCTGGGCTCGCCAGGATGGCTCTCTGTGATGAGCTGCGATCTGCATTAGCACATCTGCAGTTCAGGTTTGTTTGCTAGCATCTTATTGCAAATTCAGTTATGCTCGGGGGTTGCTTGTTCTCCTCTTGTGGGAAACTCAGCCTAAGTATTTACTGGAGGCACAATGGGAATGGTGACCCATAGCCTCTTGGAGGGTAATAACTAATACAAGGCTGGATTTATTGAGGCAGGAGGTTTCCTTGCCCGTAGCTTTTCCTTTGCAGATGCAAGTTGTAGTCTCAGTCTTGCCACTGATCTGTCATGTGAGCTCAATAGCTCTGCACCTCAATCTCCCCACCTGGAAAATGGGTATAATGACCTTTCTTCATAAAGTCAATTGAATAGGTTTGCAGTCTGCTCATTAGTACCTTCCATGCCAAAATGCCACTGAGTGCTCAGTAAAGTAGGCATGGGAATTGCTCAGCCCAGCACAAAAGTGCAGCAGCCTCTCAGGTGTGACCTGGTAACCACTGAATGCCTAAGCAGTGTGAAGTTCAGGGCAGGAAATGAATAAGAATCCTGCTTCCAGCTGAAACTGCAAGGACGATTTAAGTAGGTGTTTAAGGTCCAACATTGTGACCTACATTGGAGTTGAGCTGGGATGCTGGCACCCCAGATGTGTGTGAGAGAAAGGAGGAATGCAGACCAGACCCAATGGAGTCAGAATTTAGCCAGGAAATTCCTGCTCCAGGTGTTTTAGTTCAGCAATGAGGGACCTTTTCAGTACTTTTGGCTTGGTTTAGTTTTGTTTTTCCCTGCCTCAAGTGTTCATGTAGAATATTATGAACTGCCGACCAATGGGACAAACCCTATTCCATGCACAGGAATTTAGGGTAGTCAAAATCAGTACAAAAGGGGCAGCCCCAGGGGCTCATGACATCTCATTACAAAGCTGCTTTTCCTAAGAGCTTTTGCTTCCAATGTGGATGTTCAAAGTCCATTGAAACAATTTCCTTCCGCTATCCTCTTCCTTATAACGATCCCCCATGCAGTAGATACATTTATTTCCTTTGTTTTGTTATCTACACTTTATAAGTAATAAACTGAGGCACAGGCCGGCACAAGCTCAGAGAATGGGACAGCTGTAGAAATGAGGAGACCTATGAGTGGTGGCTTTTAGTCCCTTGCTGTGACTACAAGTGTTGTTAGAACCTGTAAATGGATGAAAATGGAATGGGCAAGAGTGAGGATACCCCCTTGGGTCTCTCTGACACCCACAACAAATGGATGTGGTATCCTCATGATCACCTGGGCTAATTTATAGAGAGGATGCATGGAACTCCCTGTTAAAAATAATGGTGCTCTTGTGTGTATGTCACATGCGCACAGACAATTGCAAGCTGACTGGAGACAACTGTGCTGCAGGGGTGTCTCTTCTTTACAATGCTCTGTTTGTCTGCTATCATCATCAAAAGCTGTTATGGGGTATTAGCCTCGGATACTGTTGTGCTCTTGTTTGTGTGGAGGGAAGAGCTCATGTTAGAGACCCAGAGGTTAATCCAGGTGACTGTAGGAGAGATGGAGATTAGGGTTCCCTGGTGATGATGATTGGATTGTGGCATTGGGTAAGGATCTTAGTTGACACTGGCCCTACTGTCTTGAGCGCTGCATGGATGCATAGTGGGAACTGGTCCATGCTTCGAGAAGCTTGCAGTCTGAGAAGCAGCAGCACAGGAGTGGGGAAAGGAAGTTGAGTCACAAGGGTTTAGTGGCATGTCTAAAATCTTGAGGCAGGTTAGTGGAAGAGCTGGGAATGAAAACCAGATCTTCTGGGGTCACTAGACGGTATTGCCTGGAAGAAAATTGATCTAACCTAAAAAGTGACTCAGAATCTCAGGACGAAGAGGCTCCTCAAGCTATGAGGAGGATGTCAAGTACAAATGTGCCCACGCACTCACTCATGCACACACACATACGTGGTTGACTTTTAACAGAGGTTGCTGTGAGGATAAACAGCTGCTGGCCATTAAAGAATCCTATCACCCAACATCTAGATCCATCTTGGGTGGTAAGATTCCTCAGTCCTTGCTGCTGCCTTTGAGCCATCTTTGGCATGGTGGTAGTGGACAGGCTAGCCAGGATTGAACTGGTCCAGTTCCAGTCTGTATTGATGACTGGTTCATCAGGCCTGTGCTGCGACTGCTGATGTGGTACTTGCTGCCTGGGGATCTGCACTGGTATTTGAGTAACTTCTACGGGCTCCATTTGCTCATAAAGCAGTCTGGGATGCTGGTGTCTTCATTGTGCGAAGAATGCATGTTGCCTTTAGGAGCTAGCCTTCTAACATCTCTGGCACTGTCTTTCTCCTTATCCAGTGTTCTGTATCTCTTCTTGCTTTTTGTTGCCCTGTGTTGCATGTTTTGGCCACTGGTCAAAGAATGTTTGGAGATGCAAGCTGACGTCAAGGGACGCTTGGTGACTGCATGTCACTGGATCACAAACTTCTGGGGCAAAGCTCCTCTCTGGCTTAGAAGGGCAGGGAGAGTTCATCCATCCTGGAGGCCCCTTGACAGACTGATGTTCTCCAGTGCCTCCTCTTGCTTGTCTCCTTGGGACATGGTTGAGCTTGCCAAGCTGAGTTGGAGAGAGCTATGCTAGTCCTGCAACCACCTCTGATCATGCGCGTGGCTCTCCTCTGGACTCTCTCAAGCTTCTCCACATCCTTTTTGAATTGTGGGGCCCAAAACTGGATGCAGTACTCCAGCTGTGGCCTCACCAAGGCTGAGTACAAGGGCAGAATGACATCCCGGGATTTGCTTGAGAAGCATCTATGGATGCAAGCCAGCATTTTTATTGCTTTACTAGCCGCAGCATTGCATTGCAGGCTCATGTTCATCTTGTGGTCAATGAAGACCCCCAAGTCTCTTTCTTCCGTAGTGCTAGCCAGCATAGCACTGCCGAGCCTATAAGGATGCTGCAGATTTTTCCTCCCAAGGTGGAGAACCTTGCATTTTTTGGTGTTAAACACCATCAGGTTCTCATCCGCCCATTTGCTGAGCCTGTCCAAGTCAGCCTGGATCGCCCTCATGTCTTCAGATGTGGATGCTTTGGCCCAAAGTTTGGTGTCATCGGTGAACTTGGCCAATCCGCTCCTGACTCCAATGTCCGCATCATTAATGAAGATGTTGAACAATATGGGTCCAAGGACAGAGCCTTGGGGAACCCCACTGGTCACAGGACACCATGACACTTGACTTCTATCAACTGCCACCCTCTGGGTCCGACCATGGAGCGGACCCAGAGGGTGGTGGCAGCCAGCAGATCATGGTGGACCCAATGCCACAACTGGCCAGTTTCTCTAAGAGATGATCATAGGATACCAGATCGAAGGCTTTTTTGAAGTCAAGATATATGACATCAATCTCTTCTCCCTTGTCCAGGTGATGGGTCACCTGGTCGTAAAAGGAAATGAGATTGATCAAGCAAAACCTACCCACAACAAACCTGTGCTGGCTATCCCTCAGGATGTTGGTGTCGGCCAGTCCATTAAGGATAGCCTCTTTAATAAACTTTTCTAAGATCTTCCCTGGGATAAAAGTCAGGCTTTATCTCCCTTCATCAAAGTGCCCCCATTCCCTTTGCTTCAGCTAAACATCTGCCCATCTTGGAGGCAAGGAGCCAACTCTCTAAGGCTGCAGCTTATGCAAAAGAAACTTGCCAAGCAATCGTGCAAAAGGAGAATGGGTAGACCTGGGATAGACCGTGGAGGGAAATTTTGGGCTCTTGTGTGAGTGGGGGGGATCATGTAGGACACTTGTGTTGGGCACTTGGCTTTGCCTCCCTCTCTTGGGAGATTCCCTGTTGCATGTTCCTTGCAGTGGCAGGAGGCTGCAAGCAGTGGCAGCCCCCGTGCAGTGGGTGCTATGCCTGCGGGCCCTGGCTTCCATCTTCCCCTTGCCCACAGTGAGGAGTGCTGGCAGGAGTCCGTGCCCATGTAAATAACAGTGACAGTAATTTGGAAGTGAACCCACTGTTGTGAACTGGTTAGAGGCTGGTGCAACGAGAGCTGTCTCCTTCCCCAAGAGCAGGAAATAGCCTATCCAGGGGATCTGCTCTGATGCAGCAGGAAACACCATCGCCCCTGGAAACAAGGCTCTGAATTATGAGTGAACAGGAATTTGGCTGACCCCTTGACCTCTGTCTAGTTCCTGTAGGAAAAAGCTATGTTTGACAGTCGGTGCTCAGGGCCAGGACAGCGGAGGTGTTAAACATGAGGACAGAGGTACCTCAGTAGAGAAGGGAGTCCCAGGGCTGGAATAGCAGCAGGAACAGATCCCTTGCCAGGGCTCCCAACCCTGGAAGAAATGGGAATGCTCCGGGTTGACTCTGAGGAGCATTGGCAGAGCACGGTGTAAGGGGTGCAGTGGGGTGTAGCAGGGGTGCGGGAAGCTGTAGGTTCACGTTGGGAACATCACGGTACAAGGGACTTCCCGGGCTATGACATCTAGTCCACTTGCTGTCTGGCAGCCATTTATCAGAGAGTCCTAAAAATCATCACTTCAAACCTTCACACACCAGGCACCAAACTGGTCATCAAGAACACCCTACAACATGCCACATCTTGCCATGTCAATGGGGGAATCATAGTTGGTTAATATATGCTCAAAGGATCCTAAGAAGAGGACTGTACCCTCCTTTGTGAATACTGGTCATCAGCTTGGCAGGAGGACCTTCTGGCCAAGTTCCTGGCAGAAGTGTCAATGTACTCAAGTCAAAACCCCCAGCCTTGGCTGTGGCCAACATCTAATGCTTCGAAGAGAGACCAGGGGGAATAAAAGCCAATAAAGCATTTGAGAGGGGTAAACATTTCTTTCCTGGTTCCTGCAGGCAAGCAGGAAAAGGTCTGAAGTATGGGATGGCCAGGCACCTGCCATGCTGCACAAGTTACCTCTCCTGAGGTGCATTGGGAGAGCCTGGGACTTAGGGGTTGGAAGAGAGGGGGCTGTGAACAGAACCGTGGCCTTGCAGCTGTGAGAGCACGAAGGGACCACCTTCACGTGGCATGACCGGGCAAGGCTGTGCTCATCTTGGCCAGCGGCACGTTACAGAGGAGGCAGAAAAGAGTGCAGATCAACAGATGCCATCAGGTGGAAGATGGGGTGAATGTCAGCTGGGTTTAAAAGTCCTGGCTAGCAGGGAGCCCACCTCTGCAGCAGCCTCTCAGGTGGCCTCAATACCCCAGCAGTTGTGAAGCCCCACATCGGCATGGCTCAAGAGCTGTAGGAGCTGTTATCCCCTTCCAGCCCTGGGAGCTGCAGAGAACGTGACCCTGCTTTGGTCCGTCTTGCTCGGGCAAGTGCGTTTGGCTCAGAGGGGCCTGTTTTGCTTGGCAGGAATTGAAAGTCCCAGCAGACCTCAAAAAACACCCCCTCATCATTTCCATGGCGACGAGGAAGAAGTTCCTGGCAGCTGCGCTGTCCTCCGTGGCAGAGAAATAATAAGGCTGGGCTGTGCAGCGCTTGGGTTTAACCCAGTTCCTGTGGCTCTCGGTCCCCATCGGGGCACAGGCAGGGAGAGGAGGTGCTCGGCCTCAGGGCCCGGGAATGGCCAGAGACTTGTGTGGTCTGGGGGCTTCTGGCTCACAGGCCTTGGCAGCCACGTGCACCGCCTGCCATGGCACAGCCCTGTATCCGTAGAGCAGGTTGAAATGCAAAGGATGCCCCGTGGAGGTGGACTGTGCCTGGTCCCTCGCTCCATCAGGCGCTAGCAGGAATGACTGGAATGCCAAGTCCTCTGGCATCTCTGCGGGGCGTAGGAAGACCAACCTACTCTGTATTCATAATGCACGCTGAAAAGTATTCAGCATGGCTTTTTCCCAGAGGAAGTGAATAACTAAAGGGGAAAAAATCCAGTGGATGCTTTCCAGAGGGTGGACGTGTTTATTTCCATTGAGGAAAATGTGGGTTTTGGTCCAAGTGAGCCTAAAATCCCTCCTCCTCAGGCCCTGAACCTTCTGGTCTCCGTCGTCGTGCTGTCGCAGCCTGAAAGCGGCAGCAGGGGCTCGGCAGGGAGCGCTCGCCGCTTCTGGCAGCGCGGTCCAAAAGGGAAGGTGCGACGCCTGGAGGGCTGCTGCTGCTGGGAAAATGCATCCATCTTGCTTGCTGATTTCCTGCAGTTACTAAAATGTCTTCAGATGGCACCTTGTGGAGGAGCTGGGCATTCGCCCCAGTGTGTTAGCCAAATCTCAAGTGTTGCCTTTTACCTAGCAGCCCTTCTTGTTAATCGGCTTGTAGCCAGGGCCCCGCATCCCAGTCCCTCCAGTTCTTTTTTTTTGGGTGCAGCAGCAGAGGCAGTGGCTTTACCTGTCCATAGTCCGCTCTCTTTTGGAGTTGGCCTACATGAAATCTCCAGACTTTGACATCTGGCTTTGTCCCAGCTTGGAAGGAAAAGTTAGGTCTGGAATTTTCATTTGCAAAATTAAATGTTCTGGAATATATATCTTTTCCTCTCTTCTTAAAGCACTTCTATTTCCTGTCGGAAGCATTAATGCAATGTATACTGTCCTGTGAAATGACCGAGTCTTAGTCAAATTGGCATTTTTGGATGGAGCGAGTATGTCAGCAGTTCTCCTCGAGTCTCTGCAAGGTGGCTGCGTTTCAGAGCCGGGTGAACCGAGCCAGTTCCACTGCACGACCAAGAGCCCAGTCCTCCCAACTCGTGTGCGTGCGAGTTGCCTGTACTCGAGCCTAGAGCCCTGCTCACACAGTTAGGGCCATTGTTTGAGTTTGGTGTCATGTGGCAGTAGCTTTTATCCCTGGGGATCCCAAAAGGTGCTCCAGGAATCGGGTGCTGGTGTATATTAAATCCCTGTGGGAGAGTGGAAGGCTGCAGCACTAGGAAATGGCTGCAGACTGCGAAGACGCAGGAGGTGCTAGAGGTGTTACCTTGTACAGGGTTGGGCTCCACACTTGAAATCTCATAACCATTTATCCCCAAGGTGCCTTGTACCTCTTTCGTGACTAACTGTCTTGCAGCTTTTTGAAGCATACATTTCCTGGGCCTGGTATGTGCCAAAAGTGGCCTGGGCTGTCAGCAGAGAGTGATCCAGAGGCCTGGAAACATGTCTGAGGAGAGGCCACGCTTCTTGAGGTTACAAAAGACCCTGGGATGCGTTCCACCTTAGACTTCACCCAGGCTTGGAAAAGCAAATGCTCCCAGTTCTCTGGCTTGGGCATCTTGTGCTACTTGCATGACCCCCTTCGCTCAGCCCCCATCCCAATGCTGTTTGGAAGGCTGTTTGGCTAATAGGATTATAAACCTTTCATGGCATTAGACAACAGTAGTCAATGCTCAACGCCTGCGGCTGAGCTTTGTAGCCGACACTAAGTGCAGCCAGTAGATGGCCCCAAGCCCCAATCCTGCTCTTTACCCAGGCAGGGTTAGGGAAAACCCCGAGTGGAGAGCACCAGCTGGGGGTGGGGGCGGAAGCACGAGGTTAAAGGGGACTTTTTGGAGTGTGTCTTTCCCTTAACACCCAGGGCTTGGGTTGAAACCTAAGTGGGAGCTTGTCCTGTCTGCAGAGCAGGTTGTGTGTACCTATGGAGTTTTTCCCTGAGCTGGTGCTCCCCAGTGCCTGGGCAGAGGTCTCTTGCTTGGTGCTGTCCTCTGTAGACCAGACTCCCAGATGCGATAGCTCTGATTTAGCTGCGCTTTCCCAGCCCTGCCCAGCGTGCAGTTCACCAGGCCCTGCTCCTGGCAACAAGTGCCGTCCACGTGGTCTCGGTACTTGGGGGGGCTTCCGCTCTGTACAGTCCCTGTTGCTACAGTGGCTTCCTCCCACGGCACTGAGTCCAGCAAAACATGCCATCTCTTCCTGTTGTCGTGGGGAAGGTGGATTTCCTCCCCTCCAAGCCTAGCAAATGAGCTGTGATATCCCATCTTGCTGCCGAGCTGGAAAGTCTTTCCCTTCCCTTTGCTATTTGCGCCTGCTAGTGCCATCACTGACCTGGGCTAGTTAACAAAAACCCACCAAGTGTTGAATGTGTGAGCAGCTGCAGACCCGGCATGTGACGGAAGCCAGGCAGTGAACCAAGCTCCTCGGTGGCAGGCTGCATTACTGTACCCCAGCAGAGGCCAGGCCTGGGAGGAGTGAGATTTGACACCAGCTGTCAAGGAGGTCGGGAAAGGACCTCTGAAGGAGCTGGACCATATCCATCACAGCAGACAGTCCTCTGGCTCTTTGGATTCCTGCTCTTATATATGCTTTCCCCTCTCTTCTAACACCGCCCTCCCGGGGAGCGCAGGGACGAAACCAGGCTGTGTGGGGAGAGGAAGGGATATGAACTGCAATAGCCTGTTCCCTCCTGATCATTGGATGTGGCTGGGCCAACTTGGAAAGGGAGAAGTTTGCAAAAGGGATCGGCTTCCCACGCAGTGGAGGAAAAGGCTCTGGCAACGGTGGGCAGAATGGGAGGGCGGGAGCTGGTAAAAAGCCACCTTTCTAGTATGCCGGGAAGGAATGTCATGAAAAGATCAATGTTTTTGCTATTTGTATAGAGGCTTCATGCCTGCTAGTGCCATCCCTGACCCGGGCTACTTAACAAAATCCCAGGAATCTGCCTGTGTAGTGAAGGTTTCCCATCTCCCTAGCTGAGACCAAACTCATAAGGAGCGCTGTCTGTGGAAGGGCAGACCTACACAGCAGGCACCAAAGTGACATGGGGGGGTTGGAAATGAGAGAGCTTTAGGGTTCATTCTGGATTCAGGCTTCCTGTGTGGTATGGGGCAAGCCTCAGGACTGCTGCAGCCCTGAACACACTTGCTGCCAGCACCTACTGCTCCTTTTACACACTTACCAGCCCCAGGAGTGAGGTGGCAAAGCTGCTACATGACCCTGTTGCCACTTTCAGCTGTGCTGGAGAGACATGTCTCACAGTGGCCAGGGCTGTCCCCATAGGGCTTTACCATCTCCTTGCCAGGTTCAGCTCGTGTGGGACCTGGTCAGAGGCAGCATTCTCAAGATCACTGAAGAAGCAGGCTAAAAATTGTCCTTAATTTCGCTGTGCCTCACTTCCCTGTGGGTGAAATCCCTCAGCACTTCCAGGAGGACATTATCTGCTCCTTTATTTACAACCAGTTCCTGCAGGCAAGCAATGAACCTACACATCATGCCTTTCATCAAGAAAAGAGTTTCTTCTCCCCTAAGTTGCGGGCAATAGCTAGAAAACAGGATGCACCGAATATGAGAGCTAAGGGTAATAAAGAAGAGCCCAGGTTGAGGTATACATGCAGGACTATTTATTGATCCAGTTAGGACAGGGTGCAGTTTGAGATTAGCTGGAGTCTCAAACTAAGGTTCAGTTTCTGCTGTGCCACAGACTCCCTGTGTGACCTGGGGCAAATTGTTCAGTCCCTTTGTGCCTAAGTTGGCCATCTGTGAAATGCTCTTGGGTGGTACTGATATTGGCCTGCCGTCAGCTGGCACATGTGAAGCACCAAGGTTGTGCAGGGGGGCAGGTGAGTAGAACTAGGAGGTCTGGGATGAAATATAAGAAAAGAGTGACTTAAACTGAGTATCAGGGAAAGTCCTTCCAGGCAGGTGGGCTGGGCTGTCTGATGGCCTTAGGGTGGAATGGTAGCAGCCTCCCCATTTGGTCAGTTAGACTTAACCTTGGAGAAATGCTGATGGGAACAACCCTGCCTTGGCTGGGGTGGAGAAAAAGGTCCTGTTCACTCTGCTGTAAGGAGAGGCCCAGGTAAACCCATTGTTCCCCGCGGGGCTGGTGCTCGGTTCCTGTGCACAGACACAGGTCTGCACCAGCGCATGCTCATGCAGGTGCTGTGCGTGCAGACGAATGTCCTTGCCGTGCGACAGGCCGGACTCTGTTGTCCCAGCATGCTCTGTCACTTGGTATTCAGGGAGTGCTGCTGTGTTGGCAGGTGGAGTGAGCCCTCCAGAGAAATTCCAGTGGGTAACTGTGGCGATTGCAACAGGTTGCTGGCGTCCTCAGTTCCCCCTGCCCCAGGGCTCCTCTGATGGCTCCAGCAATCAAAAGCCAGTGCCTTGTTTTGAGCCAAATAAGCTCTTGGGTCCCAGCCCCTCCTGCTGGGTAAGGGTGGACCAGTGCACATGTTTGTGAATGCATTGTTCAGATCTCAGTGTTGGGGCTTCATCTCACTCAGCTCCTACGTGGGCCCCAGCAGGTTAGGTCACTGAATAGTAACAGTTTTATAGGCTGTCTTTAACCCTGCCATTGTTCCTGGCTTGTCCTGCTTTAGTAACTCCCACTGCCCAGGGCCCAGGCAGCAGGCCACCACTTATGAGCTACTTACTGGCCCCTGTACTGGATGTGCTTGGCCTCTTAGCTAAGATCAAGTGAGACCGAGGGCATCTGAACCCCAAGCCCTCCAGGCCTGGGGCTTGCACAATATGCCTGCTTGGATTTGGGGAGTATCTGAAGCCCCAGACAGATGGGTCTGGAAGGGAGGATGCTTGCTCGGTGGTAGACCGCACAGACTCGATGATTGAGCTCTGCTCAGTTGAATTTTGGAACTGATTTGGCCTTGAACAATTCAGAAAAGTTGGTGTGGGCCAAGCGAGGGACTGTGCCTTTATTCACCAGCTTGATACATGCAGCTGTATGATCTCTGCTCTTGACAGCTTTGGGGCTTGTGGCTCAGTTTCGCACCCATCACTTGGCCGTGCATGTACGTATGAGTGTGTTTGAGACTATCCACTCCTCTCCACGTCTGCTGAGATCAAGGATGTTTCCTGGTTATGTCTAGTCTGAGCATCCCCAGCCAGGGCAGGACAGTCTCAGTTGGCTAATCACTTTAGAGCGCCTGCTCTGCCTTGTCATCTACTACTTAGTGACCTGTCTCCTGCACAAAAATATAATGGGAAATCTGATCCCAGGGTCTCTGATGGGGGTTGTGTTGTGCTGTTCATGCTTGTCCACATGCCATCACTAACAGTGTGTGGCTGAATGTGCATCTGAGTTCTCAGGACCCTCCTTCCTCATGAACAGTGCATATGTGCGGGGGCACTGAACAAGAGCTGGGAGACTATCTGTAAGCTGGCTGGAGGAGTGAATTTGTTGCGCACTGCAGGTACCATCCATTTGCTGCTGTTACCTGTTGCCTTGCCCATCTGGTGCCTCTAGGATGCTGCCGTCGGCTGGAGAAGAATCGAAAGTGGCACGAGGCTGGGGGGCAGCTAGCAGAGCTGTAATGCCAAAGCATTCCTGTTTGGTTTGAGGAGGCGAGTGAATGAGGTGCCCCTAGTCAGAGCCCGTGGAGCATGAGGCAAGGCCAGCATGCCCAGCAGTGCTCCCATGCTTAGACCTGTGTTGGGGGGTGCTATGCTAGGAGGAAAAGGCAGGCAGGCAGTGGGTGGTGGGGAGCGCTGACTGGCATCCCTCCTCCCCTGGGCTGGGCCGGATTAGTCAGAAATGACGCAGGGCCCTGGAATCCTGTTTATCCCTGGCTCTGGGAATGCTGCCTGCTCTTGATGGGGGATTCCTCTCTGACAGCTGCCATATAACCCAGCGGGAATTGCCTGGGCGGGCATGTGCGCAGGGGAGGGAGCCAGGTCGGCCAGAGGGGACAGGTCAACTTGTCTGACCTAAATTCAGGCCTGCTGGAAAGTGGCAGATCTGGTGCCTTGGCTTGCACGCTCTAGGTCAGCGGTTCTCAACCCAGGGGTCGCAACCCAAAAGTGGGGCGCAAGAATATATGAAAGGGTTGCAAACAAACCTTTAAAAATGGATTTTCCTTTAAAGGAGAAAAATGTATATTGTGACTTTTTGCTTGCAGGCTGGCAGAACTCCAGGCTGCGAGGGGCTGCGAGGGGTCCCATGCCCCACACACTGGGTGGCTGGGGCCTGGGAGTGGGGGGCAGCAGGTCGGGACTGAGGGGCACTAGGTCAGGATTGGCCATCAATGTTTACAAATGGGTCCTGGTACAAAAAAGGTTGAGAACCGCTGGTCTAGGTCATGTTCGGACTGAGCAGAGAGGGGGAGCCAGAACATGGTCTAGTGAAGAAACAGATCTGTGCTGGGCGTAGGATGCCTTCTGCCAGCCCAGCCTTGGGACATGGGCTAATCCCTGCCACAGCGTACAGGCTGCCACAAGGTGAAGAACTTGGAGGACTGGATTTACGGGCCATGAGGGGAAATCCTGGGTTTAAGTTCCAGGATAAGTAGGGGACTGGGAATATATGAGCTTGAGGGAGATTCATGAACCTTGGTGAAGGACCCTGACTCATCCAAGCTCTCTCTGGTTCTTGCCAGGGGACCAGTCCTATCCTCCTGCACCAGCGGATGCAGCTGTGAGGGGCACCATCCTGCCTGCCAGGGGTTGTCTGTGCCAGACCTTGCACCCTGGGAGTAAAAGAGTAGGGGTTAATCCTGTCTCCAGTTTGAGAGGGAGAGGGTTGCAGATAGCCCAGTCAACAGTATGCCAAAGAGCAGGCACCTTTGAGTGACCTGAGCAGATAGCTGACTTCCAGGTCAACACAAAGGTTGTTCATTTCCAGCTCCTCCCTTGACTGCCAACTGCACCTTTAGTGTCTCAGCGCCCTGTGAGCCAAAAGCAATCATGGGCATGCCTGGACCAGGCTAGACAGTCTCCTCAGGGGATGTGGGCAGAGTGCTAGGCGTGGAAGGGAAAACATACCCGTGCCTCCCTGCTGATGGCTGATAATAAAGGGACACACCTGATGTCTCAGCCGGGGTCCCACCAACCATGTCCGGAGGCCATTGCTCACTGAGAGCATCCTTACTCAGGCAGGCCTGTGGGGGGGTGAAGATCCCATGTTTGTGACAGTGCTGGGAATATAACCACAAATCCAGGGACATTAGGTAGAGTTGAGTCTTATGCAGTGAAGGTTGAAGCCAAGAGAAGTAACAAAGGCTGGTTCCTACATGTGTGATGCGACCATGTGGTGCCCCTTTGGAGCTGTGTCCACTGCATGGGCTTGACAAAAATCCTACCCTCTCTCAAGAGGCCTCTTCATGCTTCTGCCTGTGCCTGAGGCTTTAGGAGGGTTCTGGTTCCCCAAGAGGCTTTTAGGCTTAGGGAGCAAGCAGGAGTGATGGGGTGGGTAGTTGCACTCATTGTGGAGGGCGCAATGCCTACAAGAGCATGCACATGATCATCATGTGGCTAAGTGGGTTTTGACAGGTGCATCTGCCATAGCACGTGCGTGTCTAGCAGGCCGTATTCAGGCATGTGGCAGGCTCTGAGCGAGTGGATGGATGGAGTGGGATGTGTATGTCCGTAGTGTAGGTGAGCATGTATGCTGTGCTGTACAACAGACTTCTGAGACGGATGTTGAGTACAACCTGAATTGCATGCCCCCAACCTGAAGACACTCTGTGGCTGCACCCACAGGCCAAATGTGTCCAGCAGAAATAGGGAGCCGGTTGCAGAAATGCAGATTGCAAGCTCATCAGAAACAGGGTTGGGTTTTTTTCCCCCTTTGGAAATTCAATAAACTCTGTAGCCATAGCAACCCCAAGTCACAATCCTCCCTCCCTCCTTGCTTGATGAAATGCACACCGTGACAGCTCAATATTACCAGCTCCTGGGGGATTTATTTCAGCAGGATAAAGCCCTTTAGTGTTGAATAAGGGAGTTGGATAGCAAGCAGGAGAGCCTCTTGCCGCCTACCCCCTTGCTGGTGAATGAAAATGTGCTTAAAAGCAGAAATGAGGCCTATATACACCTGGCATTCCCTCCTCCTGCAGGGACCGAGGCAATCCCCCTGCCAGCTTAGTGCTATTTTGAAATCCCCCCTGACAAAAACAGGCTGCTGGAGATAGGTCTGTGTCTGCTTTTTGGTTCCTATGTTAAAGTGTTGTTGCATATGCCTGTTTCCATGGAGACAGAGCCCAGCTCTGCCATTTCCTAGATACCCATTTGATTGATGGAAAGCAAAACCAACAACTCATTTTCTGCTTGGGATTAAGTCATGACAATGACTGGGACCTCTGCTGTGTTGGGGACCTGCTGTGAAATTCCAGCCCCCATGGGAGCTTAAAAATGGAAATACGCCAAGTGTTCAAGGCGTGGAGGAATCCTGAGCAAACTAATTGGTTTCCCCTTTTAATGCTCATTAGCTGTTCAGCTGGCATTGATAATTGTTGCTCTGTACCTATTAAGAGCCTGGTTAGTGCTTCTTAAGGTCTTGATTACAAATTAATTTTGTGTGTAGGCCTATTCTGGGGAGCCGGGGAGTTGGCCTGGTGCAGGAAGCTGTGTCTGAATGACAATGTAGGGCAGCAGGGCACCTTACTGCTAGAGACAGAGATGGCCAGAGGTGAGGGGTGAAGACCTCTTGGGTATGAGCAAGGGTGATGTTTTTCAAAAGCATGTCTTAGCCACTGGGCACTGACAGCAATGGGACTTGTACTTCTAAGTTATTTGTAGCCAGGTTTATAAGGTGTAGGGGTACCTATTTTATAGACATTAGGGCTAAAAGGGACCCCATGAGATCACCGGGTCCAGCCCCCTGCCTAAGGGAAGGAAGTCAGCTGGGCTCAGATCCCTCCCCAGCAAGGTAAGCATGTGAGCATTTCTTAAAGGCATCCAGAGTAGGCGCTTGGACCACTTCTGGGGGCAGTCTATTCCAGACTCTAGAGACTCAGATGGTAAAGAAGGTTTCCTTGCATCCAGTCTAAAATGGTCTTCCAGCAGTTCGTGACCGTTAGACTTTGTCTTCTCTTAGGGTGCCCTGGTGAACAGATGTTCTCCCAGGTCCTGATGCACACCCCGATGTACTCATAGGTTGCCACCAAGCTGCCCTTGAGCTTTTGCTTCTCCAGGCTGAAGAGTCCCATGGCTCTCGGCCTCTCCTCATAAGGCCTGTTCCCTTGACCTCTAATCATGCGTGTGGTTCTCCTCTGGACTCTCTCAAGCTCTCTGATGCATACCCAGCAGGACTTCCAAAAGCACTTCACTCCAATGGCAGCACAGTGGAAGCTTGAGATTTTTCTAAATCCCACTAGGTGCCTGTCTTCCCCTTTGACTTGGGGCAATTCTTTAGCTATGCCACCAGGTTCAGAGTTCCCCCCTCCGCATTACTGGTGTGTACAAGGGGGATGAATTCTCTTCATTCGTCATGCTGCTTCAGTTCCTTGCCACGTTGCCATCTGCTTTAGACAGTGAAAACAACCAGGTCAGTTCTGCGTTGTTTCTCATCCGTGGCATATTCTCCTGTCCAGGCAGGATACTGCCATGTTTAAGTCTTAGACAAAAGTGGGAGCTGCAGTTTCCTTTGACAAACAAGCCTTCTATTGTCTTGGAGAGATTTCTTTAACTTTATGGAAGCCTTTGATGTTGTATTTTTGCTGGGGCTGGATAGTGAGAGCCTTCTGCAGGCCAGACTTTCCTGAGAAGCCAGCTTGAGTGAGCCCCTTGTCCAGTTGGGACATCTTGGCCACCTGGTACATCTGTGCCATGTCTTTGCAAACAGTGTCTATGCTAAAGGTTCGCATCCTCATGGTTGCACTGGTGGCCAAATTCCTAGGGTAAGCAAAGCTTAAGGCCCTTCTTGTTTACAAGCCTAATTTTGGTGCTCCAAATTTGAACTGGAGCAGTGTAATCATCACGGTGCAGTCGCTTGGTTACGCTCTTTGTGGATCTACTAGGAAATCCTCTACAAAGCTGACAACCCAAACCCATGTTCCTTGCAGATTGTAGGAGGTGGTGACTGTCCTGCCTTGGGAGGGGTGCAGAGCTGTTCTGTTTCTGCAGGGCATTATGCCTTAAGGAGGTCCCTTGCCCCTCCGTGAGCACTGAGGCTTGTAAGGGTAATGCTTTGTATTTGGTACATGGCTGGGGCTGGTGTGATCCGGATGGTGATGCCTGCTTTAGGCCATACCATAGTTCTCCAAAGAATCCACTTCAGATTTGACTCTGCCCCCTGTGCATGCTGAGCTCCTCAGTCCCATAGGTAGGATCATGTAAACTTATAGTCCTGTCACTCTGCTATTGACTCCCAGGGCCCTGATTTAAGGAGCTCTCAGGGACACTGGGTTGGCATGAGGATGGAAATCTGTCATGGGCAGGAATTGCCAGCTACTGTCCAGTGGCAAGGAGCTGGACACCAGGCAGTGCCACAGGATCACAGTGCCAGGATGGGAATGTGCATGAAAAATGGCTGAGAGTCCCATTGCTGGGCTTGCCTGGTGTCTCCCTGGCAGAAGAGACCCCTCCCCTTCAAGTCCCTTTCCACCACACCAGTGGCCACAGGGTCTCCTGCTCCAAGCTCTTCTGTTTTATTTGGGAGCAGCCTCCCCCTTGGCCTTGTCCTGGAGACTTTTGCTCTTGACCTTGTGTTTTCCTTTCCAGCTCTCTTGCATGACTGCTGACTTTTTTTCCAGAGAGGTTATTTCCCCTCTGGCATCTTTATGGCTGCCTGGCCAGGAGATCATGGAGCCCTGCAGCAGAGGCTGGCCCTTTGCCAGCAACATGCTGGCTCAGAGGTGATACTCTCTGACGTATCTCCCTTTCTGCAGCCATCTGGGGCTGGGAAAAAGTTGGTCAGATGCATCCAGCCGGCAGACATTAGGACTCCCCTTCCTTCCAGATTGACACTTGCTTAATGGCTCCATCTCGGTTCCCATGGGAAAGAGCAGAGGCTGGAAGTGCAGGAGGAAGGAACTGAGAGTTTGGACACTGTTGCCCTACTTAGAGCATATTGATACTTCCTCAAGCCAAGGTGCCCATTGTACCCCAGGGACTAGGGTGACTTGGCCTGTGTCCAGGCCTGCTCCAAAAGGTTCAGCTGAGACCATTAGTACATCTGCAGTGTAGCACCAGCATGTCCTGGCAGGAGGGATGCATTTGAGTATGGTCAGTCTTTCCTGCCGTTTGCATGTGTCAAGCCCAGACATGTACCAGGGAGGCTCTGGGCTTGGCATGTGTGATCAGGGGCAGGTTGGAGAAGGGATTTGGGGGGCGGGGGGGAAGGGAGCTCCCTGCTGGGGCATGCTACTGTCATGGTATAGATGTAGCCTGGGAGCCTGGGCATGGGTCTATGCACACAGAGTCATGCTGTGAGGGAGCTGGCACTTAGCCTGTGTGGTGCTGGAGTGACTGGGTGGAGCACATCTCACCTGTGCTTGTGGCATGGCACAGAGGCCATGCAGACAAACAACCCTGCAGCACTTTTCCTTCTGCAGATGCTGTTTCTGCCATCATCTAAGCACCCTGATTCCTTGTAGATCCAGGAGGGCCCTATAGGGAAGCAGGGCCTGAAAGGTTGCCAGAGAGCTGCACCATGCTCCCCTGTTGGCTATTGTAGGGTGGGACAGGTCAATGGGACTTAGGGAGAACAGCCAGGAAGCAGTCAGCCCTGCCATCAGGTGAGGGGGGCCTGTTGAGGTCCTGCCTGGGAGGTCTGCGAAACACCCAGAATAGGAATGAAAGAAAGGAGGGACCCTGGAGCTTTTTGGAGAATGAATTTAACCAGCAAGGGTGCAGGCAGGACCAGGGCATGGCTGCCTGTTGTGGCCCTGCCAGGTGAGCAAGTGCTTGGCTTGCATGGGCTTTGTGGGGTAGGAGTGAAGCAGAGCCAGGATTTGAACTTGGGTCCTGTGAGATGAGTCTAACACTCTGCCCCAGGCATCTGCTCTTCAAGTCTGCAACTTGATCTCTAACCAGAGGGGAAGGGAAGCAAAGACCCACTTAAACAGTCCTATAAAGAGAAATCCAGTCTGGCTTGAGCTGCTAAGAAGGAGGTGCCTGTCTCACCCTGCTGTACAGCTCCGTGCATCCCTACCTGGGTCCATCTTAAGAGCTGGGAAGGCCACGTCTCCTGACTTTGATTGCAGCAGACACTGGCCCTGCGGAGGCTTAATGGGGAGGGTCTGGCACAGACGCAGACTCCACTGAGCGCTGGCCCTAGGTGTGACATTAAATCCCACTCTCTCCCCTTAGCTCAGGCACAGAGCAAGCAAGTTGGGCACAGTGACATAGCGGAGTCGCTCTGGGTTTCTTTGCAAGTAACCAAGAGCAGGCTCTGGCTCTCGGTCCCCCCAGCTGCGCCATCGTTTGTGATGCTCTGCTGTAGTCGGGCATACAGCCGTGCCTGACACAGCTTAGCTTCCTGCTGGAATTGCCCCAGCCTAGAGGCACAGGACTAGAAGGGATCCTACCACCAGGCTCATGGACCCCAGTCCTGACTTTCCTGGGCCGGGCCATTGGGACATGTAGAGTGCTCAAGCTCCGTGTTGAAGTTGCCTGCAGCACACCTCCTGGGAGGCTATCCCACCTAGCTTCTGCTGGCTAGAAACCTTTGTGTCCTTTCTGCCATGACGTGCACCTGGCCTGTTTACCGTGGTGGAGCTCTGTACCTGCCTTGTCCATTTGCGAGGGCGTGGACATCTCCTGTGGCTCATGTGTCAGGAAGGGAGCAGGAATGGATCCGTGGCTGGACGCCGAGCCATGCTTGCAGAGGCCCGGTTACCTCATGCTGGAAGAATGAGAACCCCCAGGAGGTCTCTTCTGGAGCCATGCATGTAATCTTCATTTGTGACTCTAGGCTGGGCTGAAGCCCACAGCCAGCTGGGTGGATTTGGAGCAGCAGGGGCACAGCTGCTGCCTTGTGAAGGATGGGAGATTCACACCCCCTCACAGGCCCATGCTGCGGGCACAGAGTATCAGGGCTGCCCCATCAAAGGATCCCCCATCCCTTCCCTGAAGTGGCTTCCCTGGGCCTCTGTTCCACATCTCCCTCGGGTGAAGGTTGAGTTAATTAGCCCATTAGCCTGACTTCTATCCTGGGGAAGATCTTAGAAAAGTTTATTAAGGAGGCCATCCTTGAGGGACTGGCCCAGGCTAACATCCTAAGGGATAGCCAGCACGGGTTTGTTGCGGGTAGGTCTTGTTTGACCAATCTCATTTCCTTCTATGACCAGGTGACCGATCACCTGGACAAGGGAGAAGAGATAGATGTCATATATCTTGACTTCAAAAAAGCTTTTGATCTGATATCCCATGATCACCTCTTGGCCAAACTGGCCAGTTGTGGCGTTGGCTCCACCACGATCCACTGGCTGGGAAACTGGCTCCGTGGTCGGACCCAGAGGGTTGTGATTGATGGCAGTCACTCATCATGATGCCCTGTGACCAGTGGGGTCCCCCAAGGCTCTGTCCTGGGACCCATACTGTTCAACATCTTCATTAACAATGTTGACATTGGAGTCAGGAGTGGACTGGCCAAGTTCGCCGATGACACCAAACTTTGGGGCAAAGCATCCACGCCAGAAGACAGGCGGGTGATCCAGGCTGACCTGGACAAGCTCAGCAAATGGGCAGACAAGAACCTGATGGTGTTTAACACCGATAAATGCAAGGTTCTCCACCTTGGGAGGAAAAACCTGCAGCACCCTTATAGGCTTGGCAGTGCTACGTTGGTTAGCACTACAGAAGAAAGAGACTTAGGGGTCATCATTGACCACAAGATGAACATAAGCCTGCAATGCGATGCTGCGGCTAGTAAAGCGACCAAAATGCTGGCGTGCATCCATAGATGCTTCTCGAGCAAATCCCGGGACGTCATTCTCCCCTTGTACTCAGCCTTGGTGAGGCCGCAGCTGGAGTACTGCGTCCAGTTTTGGGCTCCACAATTCAAAAAGGATGTGGAGAAGCTTGAGAGAGTCCAGAGGAGAGCCACGCGCATGATCAGAGGTCAGGAAAACAGATCTTACGATGACAGGCTGAGAGCCACGGGAATCTTTAGCCTGGAAAAGCGCAGGCTCAGGGGTGATCTGATGGCCACCTATAAGTTTATCAGGGGTGACCACCAGGATCTGGGGGAACGTCTGTTCACCGGAGCACCCCAAGGGATGACGAGGTCAAACGGTCACAAACTCCTGCAAGAGCGTTTCAGGCTGGACACAAGGAAGAATTTCTTTACTGTCCGAGCCCCCAAGGTCTGGAACAGTCTGCCATCGGAGGTGGTTCAAGCACCTACATTGAACACGTTCAAGAGTAAATTGGATGCTTATCTTGCTGGGATCCTATGACCCCAGCTGACTTCCTGCCCTTTGGGCAGGGGGCTGGACTCGATGATCTCCCGAGGTCCCTTCCAGCCCTAATGTCTATGAAATCTATGAAATTGTTCTCCTTTGAACAGCTTGGCCGGAGTCGAGGTGCTGGACTGGTGGTCTTCCCGCACCCAGTGGTGGTCCTTTTCCCTGCTCTATCTCCTTCTTTGGCCAGGGAGGTTTCAGTCATTTCCACCGCATGTAACTGATGCAGATAAAGACAAGAGAGCCAGCCTGGGGACTTGGCACTGGCACTGAGTGGGCTTGCAGTTTTGGAGAGGATGCTGCCTGCTGCAGGGCCAGTTGCTGAGCTGTGCATGACAGGAGGGGCAGGGAGTGTGGGGAGCAGGATGAAGGCTGTCTGGGGGAACAGCCTGTCCAGCCGCCACCTTTCTGGCCAGTTCCTGCCACTTGCAGCCACCTAAGATACCCAAGAATTGGGCAGAGGTGTGCAATCGGGCCCTGTTCTGTGATGAATCCATACAGTAACCAGCACCCTTGTTCCATCTGGATTTCAAGGCTGCAGGTGGTGCAGTCACTCATGGTCACCTCCATGAGTTGTGCTTCTGATGGGGGTAAGCAGAAGAGCCCTAGAGATGGGCTTTGCTGGACAGGAACTTGCCTCCAGAGAGAACATATTCACAAAGGCATTGAACTCTCTGTGGCCTGATGGGGGGTGGTTCCCACTGACTCCATCCTGTCACTGCTGAGTTGAGTTTTCATGCCTCAAACCCTCCTGGCTCTTGTGCTGCCTCTATTTCAGTCCCATCCGAGTACAGCAGACTCCACAGCCAGGGCGGGAGCCTCATACTTGGTAGCACCTGTCCCTTGGGTAAAGCTTTCTATGCAGAACTGATAGCCTGTCAGCTTGTTGCTATTCTATCACCACTGGATCCCTGAGCACTCACTGGGTATGAATTATTTCAGCCTCATGGTGGTCCTGTGAGCATGAGGAGGCACTGGTTTGAAACAGTGTCTTAAACAATAAAAGGAAGGGATGGAAGAGAAGAGAAGGGGAGGCTCCAGCTTAGATCACCTTCACACACCCAGCTCTGCTTGCTCGTTTGCCTCGACCGCCACAGGGAAATGCTGTAGCTGCTGCAGGCGCAGTTTGATCGTAATCAGAAATCAACAGCAGGCAGGACCTGTTGTGTCTTTTGAGACAATGCACAGGGTTTGTGAGTGCCATGCATGTAGATGAGGCTGGAAACCCCGTGCCGGTACAAGGCGACAGTAGGAGCTAGCAACCTAGATCACACCGAGTCAGCGAAAGGAGGGGAGGTTGGAGGAAAGGAGCATGCCGTGGCACGCCTGCAGAAAAGGACTGTTTCTCAGATCTCAGGAACATCGCTGGCTACAGACACGGACACAAAGCCTCAGTACAGCTCCTCGACTCTTTGATTTGCAAGGAAGGAAATAAGCCCTCTTAGTGCAGCAGAAGCAGCAGCTGTTGGCAAGATGCGCTGGCAAAACTGAGCGAAGGGAGATCTCCCATCTGCTTCGTTGCCTGGGTTGGACTTAGTCTTAGTCTAGGAACTGGGAAGAAAGAAAGAGCGTATGGGCGAGCACAATCCCTCCATCCTTGGGAAGATGGAGGCAAAACCTTTGTTCAATGTGCAGAAGGCGCTGATGCAGCCCGTGCAGATGTGCATGCTGGATATTCCCCTCAGTGTCCAAGACGATGATGTGAGTACAAAACCAGGGGTGTTCTGCTTAAGGGATGGGGGTAGGGAGGTGCTTGGACCACACCCCGGCCAGTCTGCAGTATCCCCAGGAGTGGGGAAGTTCTGGTGAAGTTGGAGCTGCCCAGGGTGAATGCAGTCTCCAGCAGTCACAGTTTCCCTGTCACCTTCAAATAGGTTCATTTTGTGGTGGATTGTGTCTCGCTGTTGCGAAATCCAGAGCACCTGAAAGGGAAGGGAAATTAAATTCCTGGAGTAAGAAATTCATCCTGCCACTTAGAACAGGTGGAGGTGGTTGCTTCGTGACATGGGGCTCACCAGGATAGTCCTACCGCAGGCCTCCCCGGGGTGGCCCGTGTGTGTGATGCTTTGTGTTAATGCAGGGCAGGTCTGGGGTGGAATTGCCTATGCAGAATTCAGCTGCAAAACTACGTTCTCCGCTGCAGACTTGGCTTGACAAGCTCTATCTCCTAAACTCTTTTGTTGTTCAGTAAGGGGCAGAGCCTAGTTTTTCTGACTCGAGACAAGCCATACCACAGTGGCATAGGGAACCTAGGGGCAGGATTTAAGGCTTTTACAACAATCCTATTTGGATGCAGCATCAAGGCAGAGATTACTACATGTGATGAAATCCGGAAATTCATAGTAAAGGTTCCTATGGTAACCTTAACTGTGCCCACTGCACAAGTACTTCCTAGACCTGATTGCACAGCAAGTAGGCTATATGACCAACTGGTCTGCTTGATAACCTGATTTAGCTACATCTCCCTTGTGCTTAGAGGGGCATGCATGGTGTTAGATCCAACAGTATGTTGTGCCATCATGTGGGCTCCAGGCTGGTCCTGTTGCAATCCAAAGCCCCTGAGCTGAGTTGGGGCAGAAGTCTGATTCTTGGTAATACCCATGTGGGAAACAGCATTTCTGCTGCAGGGACCTTAAATCTAAATTTCCCAACCAACCTCAGGACTAACCTCTTCCTGTTCATGCCCCAGTGCTGTTGATACCAGTTGCACTCCCATGCTTTGAAGAGGCAACAAAAAAAGTGGGGGTGGGGGGGGGACACAAATCAAAAGGAGCTTGTGTACCTTGGTGGTGCAGTCTCACTGCCAGGAGGGCTAGGGGTGAGTCCCAGCAGGAAGGGAACCCAAACTTCCAGCTCAGCAGATGGTGGGGGTGGGGGGAAGCATCTCCATAAATAAAGGTGGCTAACACAGAGTCTATAATTGGCAACACCCTGGGGCTTTAGCCAAGTCCTGCTCATTGGCTGCGGTTGCTGCAGTAATGAGGATACCTGCATCGGTGCTGACAGCACCTGCATCGGTGCTGACAGCACCTGCGCAGCCAGCTGGCCCTGCTGGAGCTAGGTAACATGCACTGCATCAGGCGATGTGGTGGGTGTGGGAGAGCATGAGTGCCCAGTGCCTAGCACCATGTTTCTCCCACTGAATGAATAAGAGTTGAGGGCAGGGCGTGCTGCTCCAGAAGAGGCCAGGAGCGTGGGACAGAGCAGAAAGACATGTGCAAGGACATGCACAGGTGGGTGAGAGAGCCAGAGCCACCTTGCCTCACTCCCAGCCCCATTCTCCTGGCATTTCTGCTATTACGTCAAAACTTGGCTGGCGCCTTAGCCTTCATCATTGCAGCATCCGAGCTCCTGATGTGCCCATGGATTCAGGGACGGTTCTTTCTAGCATGTTGTTCTGCAGTGTTTCAGGGCTCTTTAGGACCCAGGGGCTTGTACAATGCTGCTGAGCAACCTGCTTGAAGAAGCCCATTTCTCAAGGCTCCTGCCGTGCAGAACCCGTTCCTGCTGGGTGGGAAGATCCAGCACTGGATTTATCCCTGACTATTGCAGCGTTACCTAGGGAAGTCTGGTTGCCTCAGACAGGTTGAGGATTCCCTCTTAGCTGGGTGAATCATGGAGGATAACAAAGAGGAAAACCTGACCTGGATATCCGTGCTCACCTGAGCTGGGGTCTTGGTATTGACTTGGGGAATAAGAAACCCTGGCCTGGATTTTGCTGGAACAGCTTCTACTCGTTAAAACGATTCCTGGTTTTATTGTTGGAAGTAAAATTTCTGCTTTTTATTTTACAACAGAAACACTGTGTTTTAGGAATTGTTTCCATTAAAACCATCAGCAGCTGTGCGTGTGTTAGATGGAGTGCCATGGCATACCCTGGTGGTTTTGGGGGCATTGGTGGGATAGTGCTGCCTTCTGAACAGCTGCCTGGGTTTAATTCCTGGCCAGTGAAGTAGAGGCGTTTGTATGGGGAAATCTTAATGAGGTTGTAATAGGGAAAACAGTCAATTAGGATGCCTAATTTAGGTGCATGTGGAATAATCAGGAAGAATGGGAAGTCCTGGTATGCCGCCCAATTTATTGCATGACTGGAATAACAGACTTGGTGGGATGGCTCATAGGACTGGAATATGGATATGGATTCAGGAAGGACATGCAGGCAAAAAGGAAGGAAGTGCTTCCATGTATATTGAAGACGTATGCGTTTGTTCTGAGATCTTGTGTGAAGTGGGTCATGGTTGTATTTGGTAGTCCCTGGTGTGAGATCAGAGGAAAATCAGAAAGGGCAGTGTCAGGGGTATTTGTGGTAGACAAGCACTTGGCTGGCATCACATGACCCCAGCACATTTTCCTGCCTCTAGCAGGGGGTCAGACTCGATGATCCTTCAAGGTCCCTTCTGACTCTAGTATGCATGAATCTGTGAATCGCACTGGGAAGAGGAGGTGAGCTTTTTAAATATATAATCTAAAGCATCCAAATCCTGGGACCTGGTGGTTATGGCGATCTTGACTGCTGTCTTGTCTGCTGGGAAGGTAGCAACAGTGCACAGACTGGCCCTCAAGATGTTAAAGCGGGAGTGAGCAATATGCGGCCCATGGGCTGGATCTGGTCTACCGAGGGATTTTGCCCAACTGGCAGTGGGTCTCTTGGGCCTGCCCAGGCCAGGTGCTGGGAGCTGCCTGGGCCGTGGCATGGGTGCATAGTGGGGCTAGGGCAGCACAGCTGGGCTTGTTTGCTGGCAGCCCCGGCAGTGGCAGCTCCTTCTGACTTCTGCCGCCATCAAACCTGGCCCCACTGCCCAGGGACCCTGGCCTATCTGCCCTGTACCCACCCGAGGCATGACCCACATGGGCAGGGCATGTAGTCGGGTGGTTGAGATGGGGCAACAGGCAGGTGGGGAGAGGAACAGGTAGGCAAGGCCAAGATCGCAGGGTGGTGACAGCGTGAGGCCAAGGCTGGGGCAGAACCATGACCTACTACCCACATGCCCCTGCCTGCACAACCAGCGCCCATGGATCACCCTGTGGATCACCCTGGCCCTGCATTGTCACCGCCCCTTGATCTCAGCCTTGGTCCCAGCTGCTCATCCTATCCCATTCCCAGCTGCCTGGCTGAGCACAAAGCAGAGTCACTTAAGGAGTTTTAGTAAACTGTTGTGTGCGGTGGGGCAATGTGTAGGGGGGCATGATGCTGACCCAGCCCACAACAGCTCACCAAAACTCCCTATGTGGCCCGTGGACCCAAAAATTGCCCACCCCTGTGTTGGAGTGTGCTGGAGACAGTTTGTCACAGGGTGGAGAAAACTGCTGGTGGAGGCAAAGAACTGAATTGTTTTATGACTGATCTGCATAATTTTTTATGACAAGGCAGCTGTGATGGGACTGGGAGCTCTGACTCCTTGATCAGTGTGTACAATGTGTGGAATAATTTATTTGCAGTCCCTTTGCTGGGATTTTGAGGAAAATATCCAGCAGCATGGTAGCTGTTGAGTAATCCCATGTTGTAAGGCTTCTGGTAGTTGCCAGTAGGGGTTGGGAAGGAATTTTCTTTTATCATGATTCATGAAAATGTCTTGTTGTATTGTGGAGGTTGTATTCCTTCTGAAGCACTGGGGCATTGGCCACAGCTAGGGCAGAGGGTTTTGACTGGAGAATGAGGATGTGCCTACTGATGCTTAGAAAAAACAGAGGTTCCTGCCTAAGGGTCATGTTCTTTGCTCTGGGTTAAACTGAGAGCCAGGTTTGGGTTCAGGGAGGAGTGTTTTCCCTAGATCATACTGGCAATGATAATTGGGGGTTTTGCCTTCCGCCGTAGTGCAGGTCAGGTCCTTTGCCTAGGATGTTTTCCAGTACAAAGTCCTCTCCTGTTACTGCAATGACTGGGCATTAGTAGTGCCCTTGTGTTCCTCCTTTCACCTTTGGCAATGGTGTGTGTTGTATGCTGTTCTTGGTGTTTCAGGTATTTGGTATCTTGTATGTGAGGACTTAAAGCAGAGATTCTGGGGAATTGAGGGATAAACAATGGCTTGCAAATGCAGGGGACTAGAATCAGTAGCCCAGGAAGCCGGTTTTAGGCCTGTGTTTTCAAATTGCTGCTTAGTAGGGAGGAATTGGTTGGGACATAGGTGACATAGTGACTGAGCACGAAATGGTTGTGTTCGTGAGCCTAAGAGAGGGGAGAAAGGAGAACAGCAAGCTAAAACTTTGGCCTTCAGACAAATAGATTTTAACAAACTCAGAAAATTAGTAGGCAGGATCTCATAGGAAGCAGGAGTCATGGATACAAGTGCAGGGGAATTGGTTGTTCCTTAAAGAGACAATATTATGGGCACATGACTATTGGGACAAGAACATATTAGCCCAATGCAAAGGAAGGATTGGAAGAATAGGAAGAGGCCAGCTAGGTTGAACCGTGAGCTCTTCTGTCACCTGTCAGATGACCAGCACAAGTAGCTTCAAGGACAGAGGGCAAGTCCTCAGCCTCGAGCAGGGGAAGAACACGTTACAAGTCACTTAGATAAGCTGGATGTTTTCTAATCCATGTGTAATTCATCCTGGTGTACTTGGGGAACTTGTGGAAGGAACTGCAGAGGAAATCGGCTTCTTGCTTTGAAAACTCCTGGAGGTCAGGTGAGGTCCCAGACGATTAGAAAAGAGCATATACAGTGCTCACTTTTAGCCATGGAAAGAAAGAAAATCAAGGGGATTACAGCCCACTCAGTCTAACTTCCATATTAGGAAAGATAACTGAGCATAAGGAATAGATTTACAAGTACATACAGGCTGAGGAGGTGGGTAATGGCCAGCATGGATTTGTCGAGAACAAGTTGTGTCCGGTGAATCATATTTCTTCGTTGACAAGGCAGCAGGTCTTACAGATGCAAGGAGCAGTGGATGCAATATACCTTGACTTCAGGAAGACTTTTGACACTGCTGCCTGCAACTTTCTTAAGATTGAACTAGGAAAACCCAGTCTAGGTGAAAGTGCTTTAGGATGGGTCCATAACTGCTTGGAGGATTGTGCTTCAAGAATAATCACTAGTAGCTCAGTGCCAAGCTGGGAAGAGTAGGTATCAAGTGAGTTTCTATAGAGGTCTGTGGAATACTTTCATTGATGACCTGGAGGTTGTAGTGGAGTGGACATATACTGAATTAGACATCAAGCTGCCTGGGGTTGGCAGAACAGGATTAGGATCCAAATTACTTGGGCAAATTGAAAAGAAGACCTGAGATAAATAGGATGGCCACAGCTTCTGTCCCAGTATCCCCATAGGTACCTACATTTGAGGTTTTCACCGTATAGTGTGTAGTTTGTGCTTTGCCTTTTCCCATAAATCTCCTATTCTGTCACCTGCATGGCAACCATGGCACTTCCTGGCTTCTTGTCCTTCGTGCTTCTAGTACAGAGTACTTGGATTCCCACTGGGGAATGTCAGCTGGCAGCATCCGGGAACAGACTGTGCAGCCTTTTAATAGAAGAATTAGCATCTGCAGGTTGGGGACAGACTTGGGCTTGTTGTACATAAACTTGTCCAATTTCCCCCCCTCCATTCCCTGCTAGCATGGGAAATACTAGCTCTGCCTGTCTACCCTGGAGAGGAGGGGAGCAATCTGGTACATGTATGCTCTCGGCCACACCTGCCCGCAGGGCTGGCATCTTGTCTGCTGACAAAACTCATGCCACAGTGGAAACTCCACTTGGGAAATCCAGAGCTGCTTTTCCCTCTTGTGCCAGCGTGGAAGCTCCAGTTGCACAAGCTAAATAGCACACTCTCTCCTTTTCTGGTCCACAGGTCAGAAGGAGTTCATGAGTCCTTGCTTGCCTTTCCACACTCATGCATACATATCTCTTCCATCTCCTTGCAACGCTATTGCACACCTGTGCCAGCACTGAGAGGTTTAACCTGGTGTTCCCTGTGTGCTGGGGGTTAAAGGCACACTGGCTTCTGCAGCTTCCCCTTCTCCATGGAGTCAGTTTGAGCAGATCTGGAAACATTTTGAAGTCCTGAAGCATTGGATATTGGAGAGAGGGCATCTTTAACGTCCCTCATGTCCATACCCAGCCCCCAGGAGGTTTCAGACTGCAAGCTCCCCATTTAAAAGAAGTATTTCTGAGGACTGTTCGTAGGCACTCATTCCCAGAGCATTTGTCTCGCCTCCATCCCTTGCTCCGTCAGTCTCTTCCACCCACTTCTGATGCGGCCACAGTTCAAAATTCATCTTGCAAGCGTGAAACGAACCTGTTCACATAGTCCTCAGTGCATCTCTGTTTGTAGCATTAAACTGCGCAGTTCCCAAAGGGCGCTGGCTGCACTGGTGGGAGGGACTGCAGGGGCTGCTGAAGGTCAGGGCTGCGGGGCATTGGGCAGAGCTGCGTGGATGAACACATCCTGCACCTGTTTTTGCTTTATAGGGCACTAGTTGTTGAAAGCTGGTTCTTTGCTTTCCCAGAGCTGAAATTCATCCAGATGTAGTTGAAAAGAATGGACAAATGAATGAATGCTGGTGTAACACCGCAGTGGGCTGGCCCCAGCCCAGAACTGCTACCCGAATCTGCTAGCAAGGGACAGCAGGATGGTGTGGGGGGGGGAGATAAGAGGAGAGAAATGCGGAAAGGGAGGCTACATCTTTCCCAGCACTGCTGGCCTCAGCCTGTGCTGCCACAGCACCGAGTGCACAACCCTGAGGCTGAGTCATGCACCCCTTAGGCTGCCTGTTGCTCTTTCCCAGAAGCTCCCCAGCATGCCAGGAAATCTCTCTGGTACTGGATGATCCTTTTTTACCACTCCTGTCCTTGCAGTGGCTACATGGATCCTTTTGCAAAATCAGCCTAGCCCATAAGCAGACTGCCCACCCTCTCTCAGGATGCCGCGGCCCCCATCCCAGCCGCTCCTCCTTGTAGCACCCGCATTTCGCACCACAACTAGCTGCATGTTTGTGATGGGTGAAAAAATACCTGTAAACACAAGGCAGAGCCTGTTTATTAGCCAGATACTTTCCATGTCCCTTCTGGGGGGTAACCAGCAGGTGCTGTGCAGACTTTCAGGGTGTGCAGAGGAGTGGCAGACAGAGACGGGACTGATGCAGGTGGGAGCAGGAGACCTAAGTGCAGGGATCTGGGAAGAAGCTGGCCAGGCTGCCTGGACACTGGAAGGATTAGAGTGGGACAACTGGACACAGCACCGGGAGGAGACGTGAAAAGGGTGGCCTGAAGCTTGGGAAGCAGAGCTCCCATCCTGCTGCGGCCTGCATTTCTGGCTCTGATTAGTAGTTTGTTCGGTGTGATTTGCAGCCAAGAGAACACATCATTCTCCAGGTATGCTGCAGTGATCTGCCCAGGCCCATCTGGGGATAACGTCATACAGCCCCTCTCTTGTCTCTGGTGGGAACTCCTGGCCCGGCTCCAAGCTTGGCCTCCTCCACCAACTGGGGAGGGGAAGGGGGGAGACAGACGATTGACTTCATGTGTGCTTAAAAAATGAAAGCCGGAGCTGTACTTGGGGCCCTTCACTGAATGGGGACTGGTTCGTGCCCTGCGGCTTCACCCAAGCCTCTATTGCTGCCCCAGAGTTGGAGCAGGGGAAGATCTCTCCTTCCAGTGCCACTCCTGGAGAAGCGGGACTCTCCCCATTACCCTGGAGCCAGCTGATGGGGCAGGCAAAACTGGAGAGACTCCCTCACCTGTACAGAGTGCGCAGCTACAGAGGAACTGTTACCTAGTGGTTGGAGTGCACTAGGTAGACTGGGAACTGTGGATTCCCAGAACTGGCCTGGCAGACTGGGAACTGTGGATTCCCAGAGTCCCTACCCTGTGACCTCAGGCAGGGTACTTTTGCCCCACCAGCTTGCAGTCGTTAGAATGGGGATTGCTAGCCCCTCTTTCCCAGGTTGGGCGTTGGGAAAGGTAATTATATTATGTTCACAATGCTCCAAAGGGTTCGTTCTGCAGAAAGTCCTGATCTGTCAGAACCAGAACTTTAGATGGGAATGTACCAGTTTGGGCAAAGCTCTCCGTAGAGAAACCCAGGGGGGAGGAAGGAGAGCCTTTGTGAGCCTGGTGGTCCGAGCCCTGCCTGAGTACAGGACAGACCCTGGTTCAAGTCTGTCCTCTTCTCTCCCACGTCCTAGGTGTGTGCCCATGTCACCTGCCCACTCTGGGGCATGGGTCTCTCTCTTGTGCGGATCAGGGGGGAGGTGGTTATTTTGAAACCTTTTTCAGAAGGTCTCGGTATCGTTTTTCAACCATCAGGATTTCATGAAACCGCCTACTCATGGCTTCTGTCAGCTCTGCCCAGATGTTAAGACCGCTGTCCTTGCAGGTTATTCTAAGGCCAAAGCAATGCGCATTCAAGGTCATTACTGCCTCTAGTGCAGTGGTTCTCAACCTTTTCAGTTCTGATAGAGTCAAGGCGCCCCTAGGAAAATCTCAACTCTTTGTCTTCACTTGTTTTTTGACTGGAGAAAAATAATAGAGCATTTTTTTTTTCTGTTGGAAAGAACTCAGAAAGGCCACAACAGGTCAGAACATTTTTAGCACTGTGGATTCTTATTTGAAATCTTCTGACTTCGTCTTGTGAATCATATTTGTGGACCTAACAGCACTAACATTGTGTGACACCTTGAAAGGATCTTAAGGCGCTCAAGGGTGCTGTGGCACCTTGGTTGAGAATCATTGCTCTAAAGTTTCAGACTAAACCACTGGCACCTGCAGTTACACAATCACTTGAACCCATGGCTTCCTCCCAGTGTAACCTAGCCCCTTGGGCTGCCATACCATTGTGCTGTAGGTCAGGCAGAGGGGTACTGGCAGGGTTGAGCAAGAAGCTAGCTTGCTTGCTGCCTACCCTCCCTGGTTGCAGATAATGCTATCGGTCCCTGCCTTCCACAGCTCAGCAAAAACCTTTGCAAAATCCACCCCCAGAAAAGCAAGAAAGGCAAAATGGGAGGTGATTTTCAGAGAAATGAGAGAGCTTGGCTAAGAAGAGTAATGGCTTTTGTGCCTGTGAAAGCAAATCTAAGATGGGGAAGTCAGTGTACCGAATACAGCAAGTGACACAAAGTGGCTTGCGTGGCATTCTTGTAATTCCTGAATATGATGGAAATTTATGATGTTCTGGTCTGTTAGCTGAGCCAGCAGTATCTGCAACCAGAGAGACAGCTGGAATCCACAAGGTTGGGAAAGACTGGCACAGCATGTCCTGGTCTAATGATAGCGTTGTGTGTGGCGCAGTGCAATGTGGTGCAGTTCATTTACCCCATGACTAGTTTGCAGTGCAGTCAGTTGAGTGATATGCGCCACTACAAAGCAAGGCACTACAGTACGGTGCAGTCCAGACAGGCCAGTACTGTGTTATAGACTAATGGCTGATAAAATGTAGTGTGATGCAGGTAGTATGCGGTATGTGACCGTTCCCAGGACAGTGCAGTTTCACAGCAGCCTGACTTCTAGTACACTCTAACCCTTACCACTGCAAGTCATCAGGGTGTTTGACAGTTACCTTGGGCCGTTGCAGAAGACGGGAACTGAAGGAGAATGCAATTAATGGGGGGAAGCCAAAGAACAAGGTCAGATGAAGCAGGAAGAGACAGGGACCCTTCGTAACGCCTGGGAATTGCAGAAGACCAGGTTCTCTTGGCAGCGGTGGCAGAAGACGTCAAGGTGTATTTTCAGACACAGCTAACCTCACGAAATGGCGATTTTTGGCGCTGTTCCGTGACGTGAAGCATCATCTTCTGGTGAAGGCTCCTGAGATCCCACTTGTGCACAGTGGATTTGACTTATAGGTTCATCTCTGCTTGACCGTCCATGACAGCCTCCTGAGTGAGGGGGGGCTGCCCTGTGAGGCACGGAAATCCAGGGACCTGCAGCATATTCCAGGCACATTGGAGTGTGTTGCAAATCCCACTGATCTCATCAGGATGAGGGGGTTGGTGCTCGGGGCTGGGTGGCTCTTGCCCCATCCCACTGTATTTAGGGTAACAACTCTTTTCTGCACCCCATCTCCCCCTTCACCCTGCCCCTTGTCCTACTTAAGAGAGCCTTCCCTGCACGTGAGCACATCTAGCTCCTTCCCTTTGTGCGACTGTGTTCATATGTATAGGTCTGTACATGGAGAGAGCAATAGGCAGCAGCACAGACAGGTGTCATCTGAGGGCCAGAGATTGGCTGCACAGGAGTCAGTGGGAGCTTTTGGTTAGTGACTTCATCAGGACCTGACCAAGCACTTTGGAGGTTGGCATAAGTTGTAGAGATCATTCATCATGCGTCTGGAAGGCAGCTCATTTTTGAGCACGGAGCCTAGTTCTCTGGGTCTGCTTAAATCATGCATTTCCCTGCGCCTTCTGAAGCCCCCAGTGCCATCAGTGGGGCTGGGATTTCAGCCAGAGTGTTTGCCACCTGCCCTTAACCCACCCCGTGCTCCTTCTGTGCAGTGAAGTGGATCTACCTGGGTTCATTAATAACTAAACCAGGGCAGCCTTCCTGTGTGGGGACTTCTAAATCTTCCACATGTGGATGAGGGCAAAGGGAGTGGAATCTCCCAAAAGCAACTTGGGGAGAAGTGAAGGTATGAATTGAAGTCACCGTCTCTCCCCGTGGTGTCGTTTCCCAGGTGGGCACACACATTCTGGCATAAGAAGTCTATTTCTAGCTAAGTGGATGTCACTTTGGAGTGGGGTTGAGCTAAATCAAAAGAAGTCACCCCCATATCAGGACCTGTACTGGTGAGGTTACAGCCAGTAGAAATGTTTAACTATGCCATTAGCATTGTACTGGTGAATAGGTTAAACCATCTGCCTGTTGACCAGCCTTAGGTGGCTAGGGAGCACAGTTCCTCAGAAAGCAGATGTTGAACTGGGCTCCTTTGTCACCTTGATGCTTCTGTAAACCCCACCTTTTTGTTTCTCTCTGTACCCCAAAGACCTGAGGGTGGGTCTCTTCCTTTTTTCATTCCTCCTTCTTTCTCAGACGTAGCTTCTCTGTTTTCTTCCCCCTTCTCTCTCAGATGTAGCTATGTGTACAGCACTATGTGTACAGCAGGTTTGACTTCAAAGAGCTAATTAGTTAAATTATATTTCACATGCTAATTTATTCCTTTAATATATTTTTCACGGCACGTTGGAAACTAGATGCGGATAAAAGCTTAGTCTGACCTTTGATCCAGACTCCCAATCGGACGGGGAGATGGGGGAAGACTTCTAGGTTCATGTTCTCCCTTGTGTGGGATGCTTCTCTGCTGTATTTATTCAGTACTGAGTCCAGTTCAGCTTTAAGCATAGAAGCTGGCAGCAGCCCTGGGAACCTGGAGTTTAATGTCGCCCTTTGGCACGTACAAGAAATGTTTTCAGAATGGCTGGAATGTGCTATTAATTTACTGCTTTGCGCTTACTGTCAGCAGCACTTTGCAGCTTCTGAAGTGTCGTGTCGGTGTCTGCTAATTACTCCCCACCAGACTCCCAGGTGGAAATGCCATTCCTCCCATTGCACAGAGGGAGGGAGGGAAAACATGCACAGATAGCCACACACTACTCATGGTAGCCCAGGAGCTAGCCAGATAGAGTTTTGTCACATTCCCTGTCTGTAGGTAAAATGCACTTAAGTTTTTTCCACCAGGGAACAAGCAGAGAAACTAAACTACAGCACCCGCTTGTCCATGCAGGCGCTCCTTTCCACGCCGCACTGTTCCTGCTTGGCGGAGCCAGTGTGGGAGACGCGTTCACCTCTGCTCTGCATGCACAGCTCATTTTTCAGGGCTGTCAGGCCAGCACCTTCCCCCAGGGCTTGCTGGTCACACTTCAGTGTCCTCAATACTGCATTGGTTACAGAGTGGTCTGGCACTGGGACCCAGAACATCACAGGGCTGCGACACTGTGTGTGTGTGTGTGTGTGTGTGTGTGTGTGTGTGTGTGTGTGTGTGTGTGTGTGTGTGTGTGTGTGTGTGTGTGTGTGTGTGTGTGTGTGTGTGTGTGTGTGTGAGACCATCAGCATTGGAGCCATGTCAACACCACCAGCGAAGAGCCTAGGAGAGCTGCTGAGAAGCCCACATGCCCCGGTTGCTTCTCCCCACATGCACCAGTCATCTGAAATTTGGCCACATGGCTAGCTGTGTGGCCTGAGTTATGCCCAGTGCCCCTCTCAGCTCCTCTGTCTCTGTGGGGGGCTTTCCTTGTCATGCCCTTAGGGCTGCTGTAAGCCAGCTATGCTGCCCAATTTCCAAGCTTGGTCCGTTTCTGGGGGGAAGCGAGTGCAGGGATTGTGCTTTGAAGGGGTGCTGCCAGGCTTGCCAGGGGGACACAGGGTAGATGTACTGTAAGTGCCCCCTGCTTTGCTCTGCAGTTTATGCCTGCTTGGTTTTTACTCTGCACACATGAGCAGAATGGAAAAATCGACTGACGCATGAAGCGGCGTAGCTGAGCATGGGCTTGGATTGATTGTAGACTTAAGCAGTGTGTAGATGGTTTGGTTGAACTGATAGTCGCAAAGAGCCCGGTAATGAATCAAAGATGCTGTCATGTTTGTGTTGAGAGCTGTTTGGTTTCCACAACCAGTGCGCTATAGATGTTATCTGGAGGGTGGAGCCGAAAGCTTAAAACTGGGACCGTTTCCTGACAAAGGTTACGGTTCAGATCAGCAAAGCCTCTCCCTTCCCTCCCAGCCAAACAAGCACCAGACTCCTGTGAGACAAGTGGTCGGTTTGTCAGAGAAAAATAGAAATCACAGAAAAGATGACCCAGGACAAATGCTGTCCCTGCATCTGGGAATGTAAGTCCGGAGGGAGCGCTGTGAAGCCAGCGGGTGAGAGCAGGATGCGACTCATCAGACACTCAGTTGTACCTGTGCTGCAAATTTTAGGCCTGCCTTGTTCCATTGTGTGAATGGGCAGGATGGTTATTTTTTTTAATGAATTTCCTCCAGCCCCTGGAGCAGCAGGGAGATGGACCATTGGGATGCAGCATGTTGAACAGGCTGCACAGTCTCTCTCTCTCTCTCTCTCTCTCTCTCTCTCTCTTTTTTTCCCAAGACTCAGCAAAAAATCATCTGCAGCAAATGCCAAGAACAACCCCTCATAGCTCTTGCTGCCTTTCATCTTCAAAGCACTTTGAAAACATTAGCCAATCCTATTAAATGCGAATGTAATTAATAATCCCAGACAATCCCTTTGTTTGCTCTTGGTTAAGAAAGGCTGCTCTCTGCAAGGGACTTTCCGCTGTGGAGTCTTGGGGTCTGAAATAGTCCAGGTTTCCTGGTTGCCTGCTGGTATCTTTTTGCTCAGGTTTCTGAACCAGGGAGGCCCCCTTGGACTGAGTGGGAGTTTTCTCTTGTTCAGAGAGGGGCGGTGCTTGGTGGTGAATGGGCACCTTCTCCGCTTGGTGGTACAATCACATTCACAGGAGACAGCTGCCCTGGGGGTGTCTCAGAAAAAGTGCCTCTTGCCTGTTTGCCAAGTGTGTAAATAAGTAAAACAAGGCTGCTGCCATGCCAGTCCCAGCAGCACATGCATTACAAACTGAATGAGCGCCAGGCGCTTCAACAAGGATTTATTGGCTTGAGTGCTGCCAATGGGACGGAAAAGGATGTGCACCCATCTGGTATCTGTCAGGTGGGGATGGTGCCCTCGGGACAGATCACAGGTTGCATTTGGGTTTGAGCCCATCTGCCCCTTTGTCATTCTTGGCCCTTCTTAACAGAGCCTGGCAACCTCCTTTCCCCACTGCTTCCTAGTGCACCTGCAGGCTCTTCATCTCTGCAGCAACCTGCCTTGCACTGGCCGCATAAAACCTCTTCCCCCACACGAGATGCATTGCCCACGCTGGTTTCCACTCCCTCTGTCAGGTATCCGACGGTTGCTAGAGCCACATCTGTTTCCTATAGTCATGTGCACAGCAGAGTCAGTAAGGAGCTGTTGAAGGCAGGAGGCTGTTGCCCTCCTCAGTTTAGTCTTGGTGGAGTAGGGCCAGGCCTTCCCTTTAGAGAACTCAGGGAGATGGGCATGAGGATGCCCCAATTGGGGCAGCAGTTGTTCTGCTGCCAGTTTTCCACCTCTCCCACCCCTGGCTAAGATGGGATTTGGTCCAGTTGGAACACGGCATGACCAAGCTGTCCACACTGTGCCTGTTTAGTGGGTAAGAGAAGACATCACCTTGGAGTCATAGAGTCAAGGGACTGGAAGGGATCGAGTCCAGTCCCCTGCCATAGGCAGGAGGTTGAAGAGCTCAAACTAGCTCAACAAAGTGCTTATCCAGCCTCCTCTTGAATACCTCCAAGGATGGTGACTGCACCACCTCTGCTGGGAGTGTGTTCCAGGTTCTAGTTACCCTATGGAGAAGTTCTTCCTTATGTCCAGCCTAAATCTTCCCTCTGTTAGTTTGTGACCATTGCTTCTCGTCCTCCCAAGGAGTGCCTTCCTGCAGAATTGCTCCCACAGATCCTGCTGCCCCCTCTTCCCCCCCTTCCCCCAACATATTTGAAGGTGGCTATCAAGTCACTTTGCAGCTTCCTCTTACCCAGACTGAACAAGCCCAGCTCCCGAAGTCTCTCCCCATAGGGCCTATCCTCCAGGGCTGCTGACACATCATCTTTCACCAGTGCTAACGTGGAAACTCATTAACACACCTAATAGCAGGTTGCATTGGAACGGGTCTTGGCAATACAGGCCATCCTAGTGCAATGCATCAGAGAGGCTCTTTGCATCAAATCCCCCTTTTTTTTTTTTTTTTTCCTTCCACTGCTTTATTTCGTATCTGTGGGTAGTATCTAGAGCATGTGATGTCCACAATCCATAGGTCCATCCACAAGGGCCAGTAGGCTGGATTCCATCTCTGAGTCCTTCTCTGAGGATGCAGGGACACTGGGAAGGACAGTGGACCGTGCCCAGCTGAGGGACCCCTGTACACATCTGCCCCGGCAAACAGCTTTCACTTGCAGCAGTTGAAGTCAGTTGGAAGGTTCTTCCTTCTGCTGCAACAGAGCAATGCTGCATTCAGATGAGCCACATTGGCAGCGTTCAGCTGAACAAGTGGGATCGTTGCAGTTGGAGCAACTTGAACTCTGTGCATTGTGAAGTGGGAAGGAGCTGGCAGTTCCTGTAAGCATCTGATCGATCTGCTCGCCATGTACTTCTGTAAATGACCTCGCTTGATTCGCAGAACAGCTGCAGTGGGAAAATGACAATGAAACTTGGGTCAAAAACCATGTGCCAGACCCTCGGCTCTGGTAAATCTGAGGAACCCCACTGACTTGAGTGGTACTACCCTGATCTATGCAAACTGAGGGTGTGGCTTGATGTGAACAACTCTGCTCCCTCTTCTTCTCCATCCTTCTCTATGTATCTAGTACCTAAAAGGCAGTTCTCTCGCTGTCAGTATGACAGCCTTCTTCTCTGGAGCTCCTGCTCTTGCCTTTCCTCTCTCTCTCTACCCCCTCTGCTTTCTCTTTTTCAGCTGCAGTGATTCTGCCTTTTCCTTGCTGCTCCCTCTTTGTTTCTCTCTCCCCCTGCTCTTGTGTTTCATTTTCGCTTTGTCATGGGCTCATCTAACTCTGTAAAGCACGTAGCGCCGCAGTTTGGGAGAGAGATGAGGATCTGTAATGGAGCCCCGTTGAATTGCGTGGTATCGGATTATAATGAGCTACCTCTCTGAGCACTGGCATTGGACAGAGTAATTAAAAGTGGATTGCCTGGGGAATTGGTGGACCCAGAACGGTTGCTGCTGAACAGCTACGATCAATGAGAGTCTGTCGATACCACTTGCTGTTGTCCTCTGTTGGCTTGCATCAAATGGGATGGGGGAGGTCAGTGCCCTTAGCAAGGCGGAAAGGCCAGAAGTGTGAATTTGCTGACTGAGCTTGCAGCAGAATTTGGATTTGTTTCCTGATTTTGGTCAGTTGTTCGGGGCTGCCTTGCCCTGTGGGCTGTGTCGGTATGCAGGAGCTGAAGGGCGCTCTCCCACATCTGGATGGCCTTCCCTAATCCCTGATGCAGGGGCATTGTGCACTTGTTCCCTTCTCTCCCATTGACTAAGACTTCACGTTCCCAGTGTGCCACACTGCCCATAACAGCAGGGAGGGTGTAGGGCAAGAGGGTAGTCATTGGATACCCTAATTTAACTGGGAAAGGCCATCAGCCAGTTGCTTTCAACTGGCACAAGGGGAAGGTGGGGCGGGAACTGTGCTTCCCTGGGGTGTGCTGTCTTTCCTGGGCTCGTTCTATAGGGACACATCTCTGTGATAAACCCATGGGTGACTCCCCCCAGTAGAGGCCTGAACTAGCTGCTGTTGGACTCTGGGGGGACTTGGTTGGGTTGGTGAGCAGTGCTAACCGGCGTGAGAGCCCAGAGGGCCAAATGAAGAGAAGAGCTGCTACTGTTAAACTGTGGTGTCTCACCTCTCCTGTGTCCTGGCCATCTGCGGCTCCATGCTGACCAGGTTTTCTGCGCAGCAAGTTGAACGTGGCCCTTACACTTTGAGGCCATGTCCTCCAAAAATGCTGCTGACTGCTCCCCTCTGAGGTCAGACCCATGTGCAAAAGGGAAAGGCGCTGGCCAGGACTGTGCCTCTATGGGGAAGATATGAGCAGCAGCGGTGGGTGGTAACACTGGAGCTTGGGTAATCCTGTCTGCATCGAGTGATCAGTTAATTGAGATGAAATTGCATCTGCCGGCCTTACAAAGTGACTTGTGCTGTGCATGCAGATTGCATCTCCTCCCGCTGATTCAAGCGTTCCTCTCGCAGTTTAATGTCACCAAAACCTTTCAGTGACAATATAGCCAGGAGCAGGACATTTCTGTCCATCTGCTCCAGTGCTGGCAGCCAACGTAGTTGTGTTCAGCTCTGATGGTGCCAACTTACTCTGTGGCCTTGGATGTGTCATCTAACCTCTCTCTGAGCCTCAGTCTTCTTAGCCACAAGGCAGGGATACTCCTCCTCCTTTCTGAAGGCCCAGGGAAGCTATTTAAGTGCTTCACATTGTGGTCATGATTCACTATTGAACTTAAGCATGTGTTTAATTTTCAGTGCATGCCTGAGGAACAGTGGTGCTTCCTTTTAAGCACTGCCTTTCTGTTGGGAGCCCTCTCCCCACCCCCCTCCACTGATCTCAGTGTGTCTGCTTGCACAGCAGCATGGGAGTGAGCAGAGGCAGAATTCAGCTCATTAACATTCCCTTCTATTATAGCATGTAGTGTTTTACTCCACACGTGGTATCCAGGCCAGTGCTGAGAAGTTTAATCTCATCCCACCCCCTAGAAAACACCTTGTTTCACTAGAATCTCAGGTCCTGTCCAGCCCAGAGAGATTCGCACGCCTTTTATCATGCCACCGTGCTTTAAAACATGGGGCAGGAAATCGCCCAGCTTTGCTAACGGTTGCAATATTGGGTGGCTGTCTTAAAATCCAGCTCCCGGAGTCACGTGAGATTGCATACTCCTTGGGGCATGACCCATTCTTATGCTACTTGTTTGTTCAGCATGGAGCTCGAAGGAGGCTCAGTCCACAACTGGGACTCTCTTTATTAGGTGCTACCTCAGTGCAGATAACTCTGAGTAATCCCCTGCTGGAGTGTCCGTTTGCATTAAGCAGCAAAAAGTGTCGAACCCTTGTGAGAATCTCAAAGGCCAGAAGTGAATACAGAAGCCCCAAGGTGGTTTGATTGTTAGACCTGTGTGCTTTTCCAAGGCACCCTTGTGATGCCTGGCTGGGAGCAGTGTTCCTCTGGCTTTCTCCAGTCTGATCTCTAAGGGAAGCCTGTCATTGTCTGGGTGTTGTGACAACCTGACCAGTTGCTCTTGACTTGCCGCTGTCTGCTGCAGTGTTTGTTCAGATGAGTGCCACCCCCGCTTCTTGTCCCTGCTGTGGTTTTGCTTGGGGAATCCCTGCTCCCTTCTGTTGATAGCTACCAAACATCTACTGGGCTTTTTCAGGGTCAGGGCCAGATCCTGCTGGTACTCCACAGCTCAGGATGGAGCTCTTGCTTTGGAGAGGTTTAGAAGCCATTTGAAAAGAGGCCTTTGAACTGAGCCATATGACAGTCTCAGCAGCATCTGGCTGTGATCATGGCAACTAGGAAACAAATGCAGAGCAACATCCGCTTTATAGCTGGCAAGCCGAGCAGAGGGGGCTTGCTGAGCTTCATCCTTGTCAGAAAATAGGATTGGAGCGCAAGGCAGTACTAAAATAGCCCTTCCTTGCTCATCCTCACACCCCCTTCCCCATTTTTTTTATTTTATTTTTTATCTGCCAGGCTCCGCTTGGCTTTTCTTCTCCCATCACATGGATCTGCTGTATAAACGCTTAATTTTCAGAATGGGAGGTGAAGTTAATGGCTTCACATGAGTAACCAGAGCAGGGAAGTGCTTCTGGTCCACATGCTTCCTCCGAGGAATAGGGCTCTCTCCAACTGCTGAAAGGCACCCATGGGATTGTGAGGGAGCGGTGGGAAAGGCGTCTGCTCAAGGTGAGAGGAAAGTGGTATGGAGACCCGATGAGGTCCCCCAGAACTTCCCCCATTGCCTGTAGCTGAACAGCATCCACGTTCCTTCTCCATGAAATTGAGCTCTGGGTTGACCAGCTGTTCTCCTGCTGTGCCACTGGAGTCCGTGCACAAATGCTGGCCAGGGCGTCTGTTTACTAACCACAGTCAAAAGATGCATCGAGACTGAAGAGCAGTTACGGGGATGTGGAGGTGAACTCAGCTGGAAATCCAGGGCCTGCTCTGTTTGGTATGTGGATGGCTCAAAGTACCTCTAGCCAGTCTCAGCTCAGAGAATATAAGGGATAGGTGGGTCCTGGGGACATCCCCACCCTACGCACAAGCACTGGCGCCTGCATATGCACCTTTATTTATTTTTATCTGTCACAAACATCAAAGAATCCTATCCCCAGGGTTAGGGCCTGTGGCAGCTGGTAACACACTCCAGCCCATTGCAATACAGCAGCTATCCCCATCCAAGCCAGCAAGGAAACAAAACGCAACCGGATTCCCTTGCCCCTCCGATAATGGAAACAGTAGCCCCACCCCGTGCCCACACCCCCACTAAATACCTCTTAAAATTAGGGACCTTGCAGCAGGCTCTGAAGGTCACCAAGAGGGAGCCTGCTTGGAAATCCCTGAGCACTTACCCTGGAGGGGTATGACCTATGCAGCAAACCTGCCATATGGGGCCAAGCTGGTGCCTTCTGCCTGTCGGCCTCAAGCGAGCTCTTGCTGTTGAGCTGCAGAGCCCTTTGTATAAGGGAAATACTGACTGGGTTCTTGGCTACAGCCTTGTAAATAGCAGCATGGTAATTCACTGTATATAATGTTACCTGTCTGATCTAAGCAATAATCCTGCATCAGGCCAGGCAGCTCAGAAGGGAATACGAATCGGCACACCTCCCCACTGCTGGGAGAGTGGAGCTATCTGGCCCTGCTCATCTGAGAGCTTCCTCTCCAGAGCAGGTGCAGCCATCTCCAGGCAATGGGGGGGTGGGATCTCCCATGCTTTCCTGCCAGTGAAAGTATGAACAGCCACGCCATGGTGGGAGGTGAGAGCCCTGATTCTGTACTCCTGAAAAAAGCCTTAGTCCCTACTCCTGAGAGATGCCAGGAGCAGCAGCTCGGCTTGGTTCTTCATGCAACCCCTGGGAGATGGACCCCCTCTGTTGTGTTGCTAACTCCTAGTATTTAAAGATTGTGAATGGGGCTTGGGGATACTCCCCTGTGCAAGATGAGGTTTCATTTCTACCTAAGAGAACTTTTAGAACCTTTGAATTCTCCTTTGCCTGAGGAAGGGCATTTGGGTCTGAAAACTTGCAAAGAAAGAAATTTTTTTTTGCTACTTTTTAGTTAGTCTAATAAAAGATATTGCCTCTACCTCAAGAGTTTTGTCTGCCTATGAATTGGGCCCTAAACTCATGCAGTTAACTGAAAACCCAATACAGCCTGAGTTGTTTCCAGTTGCCTTCTGGTCTGTGAGCCATTAGGGTGCCCTCGGGTCATGTCTTCAAACTTTTCTCTGCAATAGACACTTTGGGCCTCTTCACAAAAGCCAAGATTCCCCTGCGTTCATGTGGCTCAGGCGCTGAAGCTTTCAAAGAAAGGCATAAACCACAACACTCTCAGTGGTCGTGAATTGAAAACATTGCATCTGCCATTCATGCCATTGATGGGAATCAGTGGCATCTCATTCCCCCAGTGTGCCTGAAAGGTAATCTTGGCCCTCTGTCACTGGAGGAGAGCACTGTTTGGAGGATCCTGAAAATAAAAAAGTTTTGCTGGCAATTGAGATGAGCTCCATAGGAACTTCCCCTCCTAAAACAATACGCCTTGGAAATCTGTGCGAGTGCCAGTTGCTGGAGGGGAAATCTCTTTTTTTCAACATCCTTTGTCTGTGTCACTAACAATACCTGGGAGTATTAGAGTGATTCTTATATTCTTAATTGACTTTTCAGCTTTGGTGCTGTTTGTTTAATTTGCATAATGCTCAGCATGGGGCTTGGACAATGAAACGTTCTGCTTCCTTTATGGTGCCCACCAGACTCCCTGCCAATCTCCTGCGCTAGACAATGATGCTGTGTTTGGGTCCTACAGGGCTTTGGGCTCAGCATCCTCTTCTCTCAGCTGCTTGTGTTAAATCGTATCAGCTTTTTTTGCTTTTCAGTCCATTGAAGCCTGACACCAAGGTTTCAGTCTTCACTTCAGATCACATCAGCTTTCCTACCACAGGCTCTGGCCCAGAAACAAGGCAGTGGCGTGGCTTTACTTTTCAGTTGGATTTCTTCCTATGTAAAGTTGTAGCCCTGCTGAGATCTCCTTGTTCTTCTCCCCCCCACCCACCCCACTAAATTGTTTCTATGCTGTGCCTTAATTTGACTCATTTGACTTTTGCAAAGCCATTTGATTTAATGTTGCTGTGCGAAAGCCTGGCCTCCTTTAAATCTCAGGGAGCTTAGCGCTTATTGATTCCCATCTCGCTACTTCTCTTCATTACAGGTTCTGATTTAGAGTCTCATCAAAGTTTTAAATCTGTCGTGTCTTATTCCCACGTTGGGCCTAAGTCTTCATACTGAATTGAAACTCTACATAGGTCCATTTTATTGTGCTACTAACAGTCCATAGCTCCCTGCTACAAATCAGAAGAGCCTTTCAATCCAATTTATGGGGTAGGAGGGCTCTCTGCACTTGACCTTCACTTCTGATACAGTTTAATCAGGTGCCCAGCTGCAGTTACTGCACTGAGAGATGAATCTTTCTTTTTCTGGGACTATCAGAGTCCTCACATTTGTCTCTGCAGGGGTCTGCACCCCTTGAAAGCTTATATCAAGGGTTCCCAGTACTTCCTAATAATTGTCCTGCTTGAACCTCGCCCCCCACGGGCCAGTGCTGGCTGCTCAATGGGTAGGCACAGCGCCCCCAGCTCCACCCTCAGATTTCTGGAAACCTGTAAATGCAACTAAACATTGTAACAAAACTACAGCAATCTGTCACCTTTGCTGTTCCCCTCATTGTCACCTACATGTGTCTGGATTAGGACTGACATAACACTGGCTGCCTGAAGGGCCCCCTTTTCCCCTCCTGCAGCTGGGATTCAAACAGGCAAGTGGAGAAAGCAGCTAGAAATGGTGCTTGGTGGTATCTGCAGGTTGCGTGTGCATTTGCTGGGATGAAGTTCTCCTTGGCTGTGCTTCTAGCCTTGGCCCAGCAGAGTGTCTTCACACCCAGTTTGCAGGTGAGACACAAAGCTGCATCCCCAGCTCCATTTGAGAATAGAAAACCTGTTCCCAGAGTCAGTTCCAAACCCAGCGTAGACCTTAATGAAATGGCATCTCCCGGGGGGGGAATGGTGGCACAAGCCCCTGTTAACTTGAGGCATAATACTGATAGGTTTTCTTGCCCTCCAAGGATTTGAGTGGGCGAGCCGTCTCATTTTGTAAGCAAGAGGAGGGGCAGAGGCTGGGGAGATGGCCAGAGAGTTATCTTATTCCATGGCTGAAAAACTGAACCCAGATCAAGTCGCATAGATACAAGCCAGTCTGAGCCATCCCAAGATGGTTGCACTGTAAATTTCCTACCGCCCTTCATCTGCGTAGATCAGAAAGGACTTGAGCAGGGATAGAAAGTGTATTAGAGTGGTGCTGGCAGCCATGTGCCCTGCTTAGCAAAGTTTCCCTTTTTGTCTCCTGGGGTTTTCTTCTATTGAGCGGTTGCCAAAGCTTCTTGTTTCTGAGATTCTCCTTTTACTCAGTTCAGCAAAATGTGTCATTTCAGCTGGGTGCTGTTGCTGGGGGGTGGAAATGTACTCTCTGCCCTTCAGCGTATTCCTGAGAGGTGAGCAGAGCCAAAGCCTAGTTTCTCCCCCCTCCCTAGGCCCACAAGCCCTGCTGGGCACAATTCATGCTTCACTTCAGCCCCCCAGGTTTCTCTAATTATAACTGGGGTTGCACACTGCTGTCTGGATGCTTTGATCTTGGGTGGGGGGTGTCAGACTGAAGGCACAGGGGGAGAGAGAGAGAGAGGGTGTACGAGTGGGTGGATACTCCCCCTACAAAGATAACCTCACTGGGGTTCCCTCTACCATCCTAAAGCAAGCCTTAGGGGCAGGTAGCTTGTGTCAAGTTGATTATTGTCTCTGATCAGCTGAAAGACTCTGTCACCCAGACCACCAGCTGCTTTCACCTACTTCAAAGTCTGTGCTAAAAGCCCAGATGAAAGGGAGGATGCACTATGCAGGCATGGCCAACAGGAAAACTTAGAGCCTCTGGATATTGTTTTTCTACCCTTTTGATTTGAGTGGAGCTCCCCAAAGCTGGAGTTAAGGCTCTGATCTTCCTTCTTAACAAATACTTAGGGTTGCAGTTTATGAATATATGCCCCTCCCGGTGCCCGGTAGCGGGAGTGAAGATGCTGTGCTGTGTGTGGAGCCGTGGGAGTGGAACGATATGCATGGGGGCTTAGTGCAGGCCGTGGGAGATGGTCACCTAGTGACCTGCAGGGACAGGCCTAGCAGGTGGGTGTCAGTAATGGTGTCCTTGAGCTTGCTGCCTGTCTCCCATTAGAATTTGGTACGGCCAAGATATCCCCAAGCCAGGAATGTCTGCTGTGAGCTGTTACTCCTCCCCACCCTAAGTATGACTTGGAAAAGAAGGGATAAAAAATGTAAGCAAATCAAACTGCCTAGAATTGATCATAAAGAATTTGCTACAATTAACCTCCCCTCCAAAATAAATCCGTTTGCAGCCTATTGGATCAGCTCGGCCCAGACAGAGCTGCTTCTCTGTGACGTCCAGACCATCTCTTTCTCTGGACGGTCTGGCTCTTAGATTCACCTGGGATTTTGCATCTCTTAGCATGTTCAGTATTTCAGAGACAGTTAATCGTTACAGTCTTTGCTGTGTATGGGTCTATGTTTAATGTAGTGAGACAGGTTTGTGACACCATCAGTGCACATATTCCCATGGAGTTTAACATGAAGGAGAAGAAATAGTGACGTGGGTACAAAATCCACCATAGGATCCCTATCTCTGGAGGCTGGCAAGGGGGAAATAAATTATGCCCAGTGAATGTCCCCAAAGAAAGCCCAAGCTAGAGAGACACGAGGCAGGCTGGAGACAGCTTAATTTTTGTTTTGTGTATCTGCATAACCTCGTGGCCTTATTTTGTCTGTTAAACTAAGCAGGGTTGGGCATAGTCAGTTCTTGTGTGACATACCTCTAAGAAAGGCATGGGAGGGGCAGGACTTGGGGATGGGAAAGGGGTGCAGTTCCTTTGAGTTGGATTGCTGTCTCCCAGTGCGGTGTTAGGGGTGCTGTACTGTGGGAGGCACCACCATTTGGATCAAGCACAAAACTGAGATTTACTGGAGTTCCTTATATATAGACAGCACATCCTACATACTTGCCACATAAAATTAGCCTGGTTTCCATTAAAAGAACCGTCTCCATTTTCAACGGTCTTTGAAGTGGTTTTTTTTTTGGGGGGGGGTACTCAGACTATGACTGAGTCTTCCTGCCAGTGCTTTGTAGTCTTCTGGTCTTTATCCAGTACTTTTCTCTTCTTTGCTAGTATGTGAAAGACCCACACAAACAATAGGAAAACGAATTGAAGGACTGTGCAGGGTAAACAGTGAAAAAGGCTATACACAAGTCACTAAGCAACAGAGAAAAATATTTCTGTGCTATTTTCTTTCAGTTCTCATAACCTTAGGTGGTAGTTATTGAAAGGGCAGACAAAATTGTCAGCCAGAAGGGTGCTGAGCTAACAGCAACCTGTAAAGCCAAACAGTTGAGGAACGAACAGAGGTCTGCAGAGGAGAGCACAGTGTGTGCGTCTCCCACATAGGAGGCTGCAGCAGAAGGATGGCTGAACTCTGCATCACTGGAAATACATGAAATGCAAAGGTATAGGCACCTGGACAGCTTGCAATCAGTAAAAGATCACATAATACTTTTTGCTAGAGCAAGGCCATTATCTGGTTTTATGGACAAATTCCAACACAAGTAGCTACACTTGACCTCCAAATTCTGCATAGGTCTTCTATCAGCTGCAGTAAATTTTCTTTCTTCCCTAATAGCAATTGTGTTGCAGTGCATGGAAAACAGTTTTGTTAGAGGGGGGAATGTGCATGAAATGCATGGTGTAAAACTGCAGTGGGTTATTTTTTCTTTTTGCATGTCTTTGGCTTTTTGGTGATGGTGCTAAGTATTAGGGGTGGGTAAGGCTGGGGGAGGTTGGCTCAAGTTACTGATTAAGGAACGGCTGGAAGCTGGGCCATATTGCAGAGCGTAGTATTGAAACCTGAGCAGCAGAGAAGTTCAGAATAAACTGCAGCTGGTTCTTGACATAGAGGCACAAACTCTGTCAGGACTCATTTGGGTCCGTTTCCTTCAGCCCAAGTCATCTGCAACCTCAGCAAGGAGGTGTTACAGTCCAGCTGTGTGTAGGTGCCCAAGGAAATGAAACGCCATCAAAGGAGCTTTGGGTTCCTTGTTGCCTGGGGATGGAGTGAGCTTCCCTGTGCAAGTTCTGGGTCAAATATTTAGTATACCTAAGCACAACTCGGAAGGAGAATGGAGTTTCCTAAGCCAGTGCACATTGCTCGTGGGAAGGGGGGGGCCTGTGCTTCTCAGACCTGGAGGGCAGGTGTCACTGGGAGTGTCTACACATGCTATTAATGTGATACAGGCTTACTGTGCAGTAACATACTGTGCAGCAAGCCCTCCCTGGGAGCACGTCTACACATGGATCCTGTTGGGACCAAATCCAAATCTGCTCCCAGTGGGAGTAACCTGGTACAGAGCTGCTCCACCCCTGCTCTGCCCCCTTGCAGCAGCCAGGGGAAGCTCCAGGCTTCCCCAGGGTGCTAGCCTGGGGGCTGGCAGGGGGCATGGGGCTGGTCCTAATGTGCATGGGGTCAGGAGAGGGGTCCTGATGTGTGTGGGGCTGGGAGACAGCTGTCACTGTAGTTGGCAGAGCTCTCCCAGCCCTGTGCACATTGAAACGCACAGCTGCTAGGGAGCCCCATGCCCAGTGGGGCTTCCCCCCCATCGGGGGGGGTTACCAGGATCTGTTCCAGTCCTGGAGCAACAGCCAGTAAGCTTCTGGCTGGGCTGGGACTTCCTGCCCAGCAAGGGGCTCCCTGGGAGCAAGGCAGATCTTGGCTATTCCCCTGCTGGCAGGGAACCACCACCTGGCAAGTGGGTCCCCACCACAAGAGGGACAGCTGCCAGCAAGGGGGAACTGGGAGCTGCTCAGTACCGGGATGGGTGGGAGGGCAGAGAGGGACCCCTTCCCGGTGCTGATCAGCTCCCCACAGGAGCTGAGTAGCACCAGAACTGGGGACAGAGACCTCCCCTGTTGCCTGCGGTCGTCTGCTGGTGTGGCCAACCAGGAGCAAATTTGCTCCTGGTCAGCATCTACATGAGTGCTACTGTGCAGTACACAGTTAATCTAGTACCTGTATTTGCTGGTAGTCACTGGACTACTCCACAGTAAATGCCATGCACATGTAGACGGTGATACTTCACTGCACAGTAGATTAGTCTATTGCATAGTAAAGTGTCTCATGTAGGAAGAAAGTAAAATTCCCTGGGAAGAAAGGGTGGAAAGTCCAGCAATACCCACATCAGCCTGTTTGTGCAGTAACAGAGAGGGTTTATATTAGCTCTGGATTCAAAGGTGCGCTCCTGAGAACTGCTTTAAAGCTGATGAGGTGGGGGTGCTGAGCCACCTGAGGCAGAAGGCTGAGTAACTCAGAGCACCAAGGTCTGGAATAAACGGGATGAGACTTTAAAACTCAGTGGTTGTTCTGAATAGCTGCCCCTGGGGACAATCACTAGAAGGTTAAATGGGGAGCTGTTCTGGCCAACCTGCCAACTGAAGACCAGCCATGTGCATTTGCCCAGTGCTGGTGGCTGGGGTAGGAGTGTGTTTGGTAACAGCTTTTCTGGCTGAACTTTGACACTGAATCTTGCAGCCCTGGTTGGAGCTGGGAAAGGCAGAGAGGGTAGAAGCAGGACTCTACTAAGAAATTAGGCAACAAAAAGATGTGGTCTAGAATTCAGTTGAACAGGGCAGCCTGGACCAACAGCTGACCGTTCCTCTCACTCCATAAACCCTTGCCTCCAAAGTGCCTCAGGAACAATGATGGCTGTAGCTTCCCAAGACCCCTGTGATGCAGGGAAATGCCATTTATTTCCTTTGGGCTACCTCTCACTCTAGGGCTGTGATACTCTACGATAGCAACTGGCAGTATTTTGGGAGGTCTTGACCTAGGGCGAGATGGGATGTTACTTTTGGCCTCTGAATAGATAACTGGAACCAGAAGCTCCAGCTTCCCTATTTTGACTTCCCATCTCTTCTGTAGGTTGTTTTATTTTGAAAAGCCCAAAGGCAATGCATGTTGTATAACTTGGATACTAATGTATAATTCCCAAGGCAGCTGCTTGGGAACTCTTGGTATTTGTAGTTGCATGAGCCTACGTGTTGGGACTTGTCAATGCTAGTGTTCCTTGTGAAAAGACTGTTATAAATTGTGTTTTTTCTGGAGCTGAGAAGCCTTGGGCCTGTGGATGAAGAATTTAGGGTCAGTAGGTTGGGGAGAAGAGCGGTGGGGGAGTAGGGTTGACTTGGCCAGGGGATGTGTTGATATGGGGAACTTTTGGGTTCAGAGAAGGGCATAATAACCTTGTCATTGAGCCCGTGCTGCGATGCAAAGCCAGCCAGTGAAGGAGGAGCAGTACCTATGCAATCTGTTTGATCCTGTTTGGAAAGCCCTTATCAGGAATTGAGCCTGGGAGTTAAGAGCAGCGCAGGAAAGTCGGTGTGAAGGCTGGAGAACAAGTTTGTGTGGAGGTTTGGAGACATCACTGACTGCTACCAGGGCCCTTTTGAGCTGTATCCATCTCGGCATCCACTGACGTGATCCGTTTTCATCTCTCAGTCTCTCTCCCATCCCCACCAATGCCTATTTCTGAGTAGCAGGGCAAGGCATCCCCAACCCCTCTGTAGTCTATAGCTACATGGTGTGGAGTGTGCTTGCCTTGCCTCGGCAGTAATATGTGTTCATGTGTGTGTGCCGGGGTTTGTAGTTCAGTGGTTTGATCACTAAACTAGTACTCACAAGACTTGGCTTATTGACTAGTGACAAGTCGCTTCTCACCATGCCTTGGTTTCCATGTCTACATTTGTGAGATGAACTGTACTGGAGCAGGGGATTAGTGCTGTTTTGTGTAGTGCTGATGATTTCTTCCTGCCAATCAAACAGAGATGCTGTTCCTGGCAACTGGGGACCTGGCAGGGCCATTCCTCAGGTCACTGCAGGACATTCTCACCTCTGCTTGCCAAATCAGGTGGGCAGAAGCAGATGGGAAGGATCCATCAAAGATCGCACTGAAGCTGAGGAGAATGCAGGACAGGCCATTCCCAGCAGCATCTGTGCGGCTGTCGGGTCAACCAAGAGGGGCTGAGCAGTGCAAAGTGAAGCCTGCTTAACTTCTCCTCTGTGGAGTGATGACATCCCAGGCTTTCAGGGGTTGGCTGGGATATGATACAGTCCCTCTGGAGGAGGAGACCAGGGCAGTAATCATTGTACTGAAAGCATCTGTTGGCCTGTGATGCACTAAGCCTCGTAAGCCCTCCTCCCCTGGAAGGGAGACCAGGATTAACATCCCATTCTTACAAAAGTAGCTGCTGAGGCACTGATGCTACAAGGGACAGGGCCTGGATTGTATAGTGAATCTGGCGTAGAGCAGAGACAAGACCCTGGGCTCTCGCTCCCCTCCGAGCAGTGTGAGTGCAGGAGACATTGTTCCTATGCACCTCCCTCTCTGGCATGCCGTTAGGGTGTCAGCAGATCAGAATGCAAGCTGCAGAACAGGGCGGATTGTGAACTGTAGGCGGAGAGAGGAGGGCTAGGATGGGAGCCTGGAAGGAGCCAGCGTGGGGGAGAGGAAATCCCCCAAATTCCTAACCTCTCCAAAATGCATTGCTACGTAGTCAATCACCTGCAGGTTGGCAAGCGGGGCTCTGAGTTTTTGGAACGTCGTGTTAAAATAACCTCCTCAAATGCTGCGACTCCGGCCAGGGTAAAGCCTGACGTGGGGGAATTGGAATGGATGTGTTGATGGATAGAGCCTGCAGAGTGAGTGGCATTTCCAGGAAGCTGGTGTAGCCTTGGAGCCCAGACAGGTGGGCAGGTAGTGAGGTCAGGCAGAGCTGGAGGCACTGAGGTGTCCTTTGTATTGATAGTAGGCTCTCAGTTGGTATGAAGCCCTTCACTAGGGTGGGCTTTGCTTTTGGAGTATTTCACAGGAATATTTTGGTGCTTTTTCACATGAATGACTCCCCTGGGCTGGAGGGCCCTGACTTCTTGATTGCTGTCTGCTGGGGATGACTTTACTTATCACCTTGCCAGCTCTGGCAATGAGTCCAGTGCTTTAGAGAGGCAAGGAACAAGAGGTGGATGGGTGCAGAGACATCCAGAGGCTTGGCTTAGGAGTTGGGTGGTCTTCGCTATCCATCCTTGCCCTATTACTATATTGGTTTGTGCATGGCCTTGAGTGGTTCTTGGTGACTCAATTTCCCGCCCTTTAAAGAGAAGGTGGCAGTTCCTGCTTCGAAGGACCACGTGAAGACCGACTTGTTATGGCAATGCCAACAGTGGCTATTACTAGTAATGCGAATCTGCCAGCCCTTTCCATAATTCCCCCGGGTTCATTCTGCGGTGGGAGGGAGACCCTAGTGAATTGATGAAGACGAGAGACCATGAGGAAGGGAAGTAGAGAGTGGGGATATGCTGGAAAGAAGCCAGGGAAGGATGGGTGAAAGGTGAAATGGTAGAACAGGGTATGGATTTGAGTGGCAAAATGGCCACGGAAGCAGGAAGGGGTTACACATATGGGAGGCAGGGAGAGAAAGGAGGTAGGGAAGAGGAGAATAAAATACGCAAGTGAAAAGAGAAACTGGAGTGAAATAGAGGGAGAATAAAAGGAAGGAAGAAGTGGACGGGGAGAGCGGCACTGACCCAGCCCCAACAAGGATGGTTAAATGCTTTTCCAGTGCAGAATACACGTTGTATTTGCCAGGGAGACAATGCTGCAGGCCCAAACTATGAATTTCTTGTGCAGGAGAGCCTATCGCAAAGTAAGCCAGGGCGTGAATTTAAAGCCTGGTAGCCATTCTGCACTAACCCCAGGGCTGATCTGAGAGGATTATGATGAACTGCACAGAGGCAGTCTGAGCGTGGAACTAGAGCGTCCACCCCGGCAGCTGGGACACATGCGGTGTTCCAGTTTGTCTTCCCATGTGGACAGGCCCAGAATAGCCTGTTGACTGGGGACCACAGCTGTCTGTGCGTTGATCCTGATGTGATCTGCCCTTGGACATCCTAGTTCTACTGTTGATGCCAGTGGGAGAAAAGTTAGAGGCCAGAGCATTTCCTGGGCTACACAAACTTTTCCCTGAGGTTGCTGTGCGTCTAACTCAGGGGTAGGCAAAATGCAGTCTGCGGGCCAGATGCGGCCCACCAGGCTAATCTATCCGGCCTGCAGGGCTCCTAAAAAATTTAGAAAATTAATATTTATCTGTCCCTGGCTGCCTGTCATGTAGCCCTCGATGGCTTGCCAAAACTCTGTAAGCGGCCCTCTGCCCAAAATAATTGCCCTCCCCTGGTTTAACTCTTTCTTATAGCTCTCACATGCTTGCATCGCTTTCTGCAAGCCCCTGGAGTCCTGTGAATATGTGGGAATCTCTTTGGGGAAAATTGTGTTTCCTTAGGCCTCATAATTGAAGGGGAAAGGAAATGCTGAGCTAAGTACATCCCCCAGGTTCACAACCAGGAGCAAGTAATAACACCCCCATGTGTGCAGAGTTTTGATCTCCTGGTCTTTGGGGATCTGCTCCATGCTGGTTGACTCCTTGGGATTGACCTTTATGATCCAATGTCCTAAGCTTTGACTTGTGACTGGGCTTGAAGTGTTTTTGTTTTTCAGGCCCAGGAGAATGGAAAGGAAGCTGTCTGGCTATTTTTACAGCCGTGCAGTTGGCTTCCTGGACTGTATTATTTATTGTCCATTATCATTAGTGTTATGCCAGTGAAAATGTCCTTAGTGGTCAGCCAAGGGCCCAGCCAAATGAGCCATCTGATCCAGCTGCCTTTTTGGAAAGGTCAGGCAGAGCTGGAGGGTGCTGTGGGCAGGGGCTTGTCTCCTGGAAGTGATGGTCCCTGTTGTTTGCTGTTTGCTCAGGTCATGCACAGGGAAACCATCCTGCTGGGTGCTAAGCTCAGAACAAAGGCCGTCCTGACCCCTAAGGACCTGCACTCTAAGTAAGATGACTTATGATTTCTGTGTATACCTCAGCCCTAAAGCTGCCTCCCATCTCATTTGATACGAGACGGGATGGAATTTTGTCTTGAGCTGCATGAGAGATGAGGGGATGCTGCTACCCTTCTTTTACATCTGGGGAAACTGAGGCCCAGAGGGATTTGACCAAGGTTATATGCAAGTCTGGAACAGAAGCCAGAGGCCCAAGTCTGCTGCTGGAGCAGGCTTAAAGGCAGGGATGGGATTGAGAGAATAACTCCAGGACAAAGTAGTTCATTTGACCAGTGCAGACCCCCTAGGAGTGTAAGAGGTGGGGAGGGGGTCTAAGGCACCCTGCCTTCATCCTTTTGTCTCTTGGGTGTCCTTGAGGTTAATCTTACAAGCAGGGCCAGGCAGGCCTCAACTGCTATAAGGATAGGAGGGAAAAAAGCATTGGCCACACACTCCCCACACTCATTCCTCCTCCAGGAACAGGACCCATGGTTTAGATCTCATGGTTCCCTGCTCCATCCATTCTCCACACCCCCATCCGGCTACCATTGATGGCCCTGGACCATCAGAGCAGTCACACATGGGAATTGCCAGCTCTTTCTGTTTAGCTGTGGAGCCCTGACTGTATGTTAGGCAGTCTCCCTTAACTCCTCCGCTGCGTGCCTGTATGCAGACACCTGTAAAGAACGTCCGAGGAGTCCAGAGATACGTCTCCATTTGTAGCTTCCAGGTACTGTTAGGGGCTGAGTTCAAATCCAGAAATGGGGAAGGCTACTGATGCTGGAGGTTCAGGGTCTCTTCAGGGTTTTCTGCAAATTGTGCTGTATGTTAAAGCCCTAAATTAGAGTTTAAGAAAGCAAGGGAATTGCCTCTCCCTTCAGTGTCTGAACAAATCACCTTCCAGAGTGTCAACTGATAGTCCATTGTCCTCTTGAGTCCCCAGATAGACTGGGACAATAGGGTGGATTTCCCTCATTCATCTCCCTGGCCAGATACCTTTCAAGTTTAATCATTATCATTTAAGCATTGGCAGCTTAACCCGTTCTTAGCTCATCTCCCAGGCAGAAGCTTCCAGCTGCTGGTGCACTAATCCAGCTGCAGCTCAGGGACTGATCTCAGCCTGCTCCTCTCACAGATAAGACAACTTGGGGGGGCAGTGAAGACGGTTTGGGTGCTGGTGCATGTGACTTATGAGGAGAGGCTGAGGGAGCTGAGCCTGTGTAGCCTGCAAAAGAGAAGACTGGGGGGAGTGTGGATTTAATAGCAGCCTTCAACTCCCTGCAGGGTGGCTGCAAATAGGATGGAGCTGGACTGGTCTTAGCAATGGCAGATCACTGAACAAGGAGCAATGGGCTCAAATTGCAGCAAGGAAAGTTGAGGTTGGATATTAGGAAAACTTTCTCACTAGGCGGGTGGTGAAGCACTGGAACAGTTTACCTAGAGAGGTGGTGGAGTCTTCATCCCTGGAGGTTTTTAAGGCCCAGCTTGACAAAGCCCTGGCTGGGATGATCTTGCTGGGGCTGGTCCTGCTTTGAGCAGGGGGCTAGATTAGGTTTGAGCTCCTGAGGTCCCTTCCACCCCTCACTTGTTATGATTTTTAAATAAACCTGAGAGGGGCTCAAATATCTAAGTCCTGCTCTGTACTGCAAGGTTTTGCTGGTGTACTATGTCAGCCAGGGATATCGGGGCAGGAGGGGAGGGGACAAGGGCACATTCTTCTCACCTTAGCGGTAATAGAGACAGGTAGTTAGTTAGCGGTGTTAATCATGTCAGGTAGAAGGCAGAGTAGAGTTGCACCTTATGCATCTCTGATTCAGTTAAGTCTATAAGCTTTTGTGAACAACAGCTCACTTCACCAGATGCTACAAAAGGAGGGCAGAGAGTAGGCTATCACTCCTATTTGATAGCCTGCATTGGCAGCAGTAGTTACAATACATGACCGCCTGTCTGGGGATACAGATCCACAAGCCTCCTCCCCTCTCCAAGATCACCAGCCCTATACAGGGCCAAATTTGTCTTCAAAGCACTTGTCTTCCGTCTGTTTTTCAGTGGATTTCTTGCCTTCACCTGCAGCCTTTTGCCCTCTGGCTCCATGACCTGTCAGGCCCCCTGCCATGGTTGTGGACGTGTAGGAAAGGCCAGGCCAGATTAGATCAAGGATCCTGTCACTGACTTGATGTATGACCTTGGGGAAGTTGCTTCATCCCTGTGCGTTTCAGTTTCCCTGCTGAACAATGGGGTCAGTGACCCTGCCCCGTCTCAGAAGTGGTTAGCTCTGGGTCATCTATGGTAGCTCCTGACCTTGAAAACACAAGGTGCAATCTAGGGATGAAGATCTCACCCGAGGTTCGTTCCTATTACAAAGGTGGCACGGGTGTAATGAATCAGAAGGGAGGTTTGCACGGGGGTTTAGGTGAATTAATGCAGATGTACGTCAAGGGGACGGTGGTGATGGCCACCCCGAGGAATCCCAGTCACCAGCTGGGCCTTTGGTATAGGAGCTGGTGGCACCAAGACGGTTCCTCCTCTGCAGAGTGTCTGGTCTTGACTTACCACATTCACTTCCAGCCATGCCACCAAGCCTTGCATGGGGCTCGAGGGATTGGACACCAAAGGGGCTTGCTGTGGAGTGCAGGAGTGAGGGGCACAGCCTCCCAGTGAGAGCTGCTTCCACGTGAAATATTGGAGGGGCAGAGAGTGGATGCTGAAGGGGAGCGTGAACTGGGTTGGACCAGGGTGGTTGTTTTTTCCCCCTCCATTCTTCTCTCACTTGCACCCAGCAGCGTTTAAGGCGGGGCGGGCACTTATTTTGGACGAAGGGCTGCCCACTGAATTTTGCCAAGCCATCGAGGGCCGCATGCCAGGCAGCCAGGGCACATAAATAGTCATTTTCTAGATCAATATTAATTTCGGGGCTCGAATGGCCCGGTGGGCCGTGCTTTGCCCACCCCTGCTGTAAGGTCTAGGATTCAGAGGCGGTGCCTCACCCGCGCACGCCTCTGGCACTGCCGCGTGGAGCTGGTCCCCCTGTCTTGGAGCAGAGGCAGCCCCCGCCCCCGCCCCCATCAGGGTGGCAGCAGCTGGGGGCCCCAAGGCAGCCGGCCCTCCCTTTGCACGGCGGGAAAGCGCCGGGCATGCCCCCTTCCCCGGTGAAGGGGCTCCGGGGTTAATGCCGGCACAGCTGAGCCCCGGGGGGGCAGAGCGGCGCCCCGCGCGGGAAGGAGGGGCAAGCGCAGGAGCGGCGCTGCCGTGTAGCCCCGCCCCCCGCTAGCCCCGCCCCGCGCCGCCGCGCGCCGGCGACGCCAGACGCGGCTGAGGCGCCGCGGGCACGGGGCTGAGCGCGGAGCGGCCGCCTCCCTCCGCCCGCGGCGGCGGGGCGAGCCCCCCATGGTGAACCGGGCGTGGGCCGCGCGGGCCGGCGAGGATGAGCGGCCGCGCGGCGCCCCCGGCATGTTCGAGGGCTCCCGGCGGGCGCGCAGCCTCCTGCTCGGCGTGCGCCTGGAGGTGGCCGGCGACCGCAGCCCCGTGGTGCTGCACAGCTTCACGCAGCTCGACCCCGACCTGCCCCCGCTGGAGGTGAGGCCCGCGCCGCGGCTGCTGCTGCCCCCGGGCGCTTCTCCCGCTCCTCGCTGCCTCGGCGCCCGCCTTGCCGAGCCCAGCTCCCCCGGGTGCCTTTCGTTTGTCCCCCGGGTTCAGCTGTCACGGAGGAGGCTCCCGGGGTTTCCTTGGCGTGGGGGCTGGAAGGGCGAAGCGGGTCCCGGCAGGTTTGGGCTCCGCTCCGGCTTGCAGCGTTGCGGGTCTCGGCAGTGCCCCCTCCCCACGTGCACGGGGTGGTCTGTCTCTCCCTCCAGACACCCCCAGCGATGGCCGGCTGCCTTGGGGTCCCCAGCTGCTGCCACCACCCTGATGGGGAGTGCGGGGTCCCACCAGCCTCTCTCAGTGGTAGCCGGGGCTGGGGGGCTGCCTCTGCTCAAAGATAAGGGGACCAGCTTCATGCAACAGTGGCAGAAGCGCCTGCGGGTTAGGGGCATGGCCTTGGTATCCACGCTTCCGAGATGTTGAACGCTGGAGGGTGCAAGTGAGAGAAAAACAGGGATAAAAACCCTGGTCCAACACCGTTCGCTTTCCTCTCCAGCATCCGCTCTCTGCCCCTGCGTGAAACAGGAGACTGGGCAAGGTGGACTCGGGGTCGGACCCAGGACGTGGCAGTTCTTGTGTTCGTACAGATGTTGCTGCCCGTTGTGCGTGCGCTCTGTGGGCCGTGGCAGTGAGGGGCTCCCGGCCGAGCTCCCCGAACCAGCCACAGTTTTCCTCCCTGTGCCTTGCTGGGTTGGAGTCGAGAGTGCCCTCCTTCCTGGCTGGCTCTGCTCATCCCCGGGTCAGGCTATCTGTGATAGGAGAAACCGGAGAGAGCTCACAGGAGGGAGCGCCATTCCTGATTTCTTTGGGAGGTTGCTACATCTGCCGGTGCCTGCGGCACCATCCCAGCAGTCCCCGTCCTGCTACAAAAGCTTTGGGCCTGTCCAGGGTTCAGCATTTGGGCCCCAGCAGAGGGTATAGGGCTACTTGCTGGGGACAGCAAACACCCACCGTGCTCTCTAGGGTGTCGCTGGCCTGTTGTGTTGTGCTGTGCTGGCTGGCTGCAGCTCCCATCCAGTGCTCACCCTTGCAGCCTGGCTGTGATCCCAGGGGAAAGCCAGGCCCACAGAGTGACCCGCAGGGCACTGCCTGTAGTTCAGCAGCGGAGCAATGGGGCTTTGGCCTTTCACGTGCTAGAAACATGGGGGATGCTGATCAAGCAGAGTGCTTACGAGAAGTTCACTTTCACTAGCGAGGAGGTTCAGGGGACATTATGCATCTCCCGTAATGACGGGAAAGCATCAACAGGCACGTGTGACTCTGCTATAAGGCAGGGGTTGAAAAGCAAGGTCTGTTTTCACTGGGTTTTAGAGACCCCCTGTCTACCCTTACCTAGCTCTGGATACATCTGGATTTAAGTTGGTTACAGGGCAGAGCATTTAACACTGGGAAGAAGAGCCAGGGCCCATGGTGAAGGCATCTTCCTTGACCCCTCCTTGGGGAGGCTTGGCGCTTCCCGGTCAGGAGAGAAGAGGAGGGGGAGACTTCTTGGGGCTGTGGGTAGGTTTTATAGAGACCAGCTCTGTCAACACAGCAGAGAGTTCATGAAAGCGCCATGCAGCCTGTTTTCCTTTCCCTCCTCCTCCCCCTGCTCCTCTCTGGGGTGGGCGTACTTAGAGCACATCATCTGGTTCTTGTTATGTCTGGCAGGAAGTCCAGCCGTGTAGATCCCTTGGCGCTCCGGGAGCTTGCCTAGGCCACGCTCTTGGCAGGGAGCGCAAGGGAGCTGGGGAGGCAAAGGAAGGGAGGCAGTTCTGCACTTCTCAACTCGAGAAATGAATTGTGGAGCACGCTTGAGCCTCCCTGCGCTCTGGCCTAGGCAGATCGCGGAGCTTGGGACTGAGTTAGGCAGGACCCTGGAACCGGAAGGAGAAAGGGGCAGTTAGGGAACAGAGGTGTTTTGCGTAGCCGGCGGCATAGCCAAAGGAGGCAGCTTGCTGCATGTTTGCAAGCTGGGAGAATGACCATTCCTCCAGCTCCCTTCTGATCCTTGTGGACCAGCTTCAGAGTTTGCTCCATGGGCCTTGGTGCATCCTCCTCGTGCATCGTAGGGCAAGTGATCAGGGGAGTTCAGAACAGGGCCCCAGCCCTGTCATGGGCTCCCTCTGTGAAGTGAGGCAAGCCAGTTCCCTGCTGTGTGCCTCAGTTTCTCCCTTGGTAACGTAGCCCTAATGATCCCAATCCAAACAGGCTGCTGTGAAATAATGCTAATGAAAGCTTCGAGATCCACAGCAGGAAGCTGCTGTGACAGTGCTGCTTTCTGGGGCTTTATCGTACGAGGGTCTGCGTGTTCTTGGTTAAACTATACTGGAGCTTGTTTTGCTTTTGGCCATTAGAAAACACAGCTGGAGGATGGCAAAGTACCAAACCAGAAGATCCCTGTTGCTGTGACCACCTCCTTGGCAGCCATGGGGGTGCTTGTAATTGAGAGGCAAAGTTGTACTGCAGAATCTGCCCTATGGGACAGGGCTGGTTATTTGTGTAAGAAAAGTCCTGGAGCCTTTCCGGGCTCTCCAGACTCCCGTTGGCAGTATCGGTCTGTGCACTGCGGGACATGAGCATCCCCGTAACCTAGTTTTGAGTCTTGGGGAGACCTCGGCTATACCTTGCCCAGCTGCCAAGTCCATGCTAGGGTCTTATCATTTGGGAACCTGTGACAAACTAAGTCTGTTTTCCCAGGGGAGACCAGGCTGAAGGTTTGTATTGTTCTTGGCTCTACTTTTTTCCCCTCTGTGCTGTGCCAGAGTTTGTGTCACTTGTGCTGCTTCGCCCTGGCTTAGACTGCGGTCCTACAGAGGTGATGGGCAGCTTTGCATGACTCCTCCTATTCTAAGACACTGGTTTTCCTAAGTGGGGTGCACTCTCAGTACTCTGCCTCCTGGCTAGAGCCAAGCACCTGCTGCTGGATGCAGAGCCAGGACTGCTTCCCCTGATGGCACCTAACGGTGCAAGCAGGGATCCTTTCAGTCTAGCAAACTCTGCAAGTGATGGCACACGTCCCAGCAGCTTGTGGGGCGAGCATCCTCTGCTGGAATTACCCAGATGGCAATCTTGCGGCACCTTGCGACAGGTGCAGCCCCAGCTTTGAAGGCAGGAGCGGGACAGAAATGGTAATTATTACACATAAATGGCTTCAGAAGAGCAGGAATAGTAGAGGTGGCAGGATTTTTTTTTTATTCCATTAGAGTGGGGTGAGGGAGAGGCTTCTAAGTATGTTTGTGTAAGGATCGTGTTACTCAGAGATTGCTGCGCTGTGTTTCCATAGGAGCAGAAAACCTTCCGGTCCTTGGCTCCGTTTGAGGTTTAAGTGGACTTAAGGCTGGGTTGGCAGGTCTGGAAACTCAGACCATCGGTAGGACAGGCACACCCACCTAGCTCACCCATGTGCTACCGCGTCCCCTAGGACGACCACTCGGAGGGGTGAGCAGCGAAGCCTGGAGCGGTGGGAACTTTGCGGTTCCAAAAATCAGGCCCTGGGTCTGCTCTGGCCATTGGTTCCTTGGTTCCCAGGTGAGATAACAGGCCAGGGGACCAAATTGTTTCAGTGACATCAGGAGATCCTAGGATCCAGCCTGACACGATCAAACTCATTTTGTATTGGCCCACATCAAAGGTATCTGAGCTTTGGATTTGAAAGGGTGACTTAAGGCAGATTTTTCAAGGCCATGGATGCCAAAACTCTCATTGCACTAGGGGTCTGAGAGCCTGATCCCAAACTGATTGAAACTAGCAGAAGCCTTCTTCCCTTGATTGCATTGGGTTGGGGAACAGTCCAGCTTGTGGAGTCTCTTTGGGGCAGGGAATCCACTTGTTCTGTGCAGTTATGATAAGGCCTCCTCCATGCCCTGACTAACACTTGGCTTGAAGTTGATTTTATTCTTTGAAGTATTTGCCTTCCATGCGCCAAAATCAGATGGTAAATAAAGCTTGGGTGGTAAGGATCCCGACCTGCTGGTTATGGATGTAGGGTGCTGAGCGAGAAGCTGGGCTTCTGCTGGAGAAGCAGCTAGGAGAAGAGCAAAGTTTTGGGCTGTTTGTGTAGTGGAAGCCTGATGTCCCCAGCAGGGATTGTGTAGCAGAGCCTCCCTCGTGCCTCTCTAGCTCAGAGGATTTCTGTAGCTCCTTGAGGAAGGCCAATTGCATAAAAGCAACAGGGAAAATAAATACCGACTGTTAGCTCTTCTGGGATGGGATGGGCTCAGTATACAGAGATTTCTCAGTGAGAAACCCCAAAGCGGTGAGTGACAGCAAGCGGTCTGTTCTCCCTTGCCATCTCAGCTGGGCCTGACTGCAAAATGGTATCTCCACCAGCAGTCCTGTGCTTAATGGAGCTCTAATTGCCAACCTCCGTGTCCCTGGGGGGTGGCAGCGGTGATTAGGTCACTCTAGACTATGTTTAAAGGCTCAGCCCCTCCCTATTTGCTCTTTCTCCAGGGCCATTGCAGTCAGAACTGCCCAGTGGCTCTGTTTTTCAGGCTGTCGCATTCCTATTGCTTGTATTTCATGCTGTTGCAGTTCACAAATATTTCAGCATCTCCCATGAATGTAGCAAGGGGGGAACAAAAAGCTGTTGCTTAGAAACAGGATTTGGATATGATGCTGGCTGAGCTCGTCGCACAGAATGGGGAGAGCGTTTTTTGCCAGTGGTTTTGCTTTCTGTGGGGTGGGATTGCAGCGTGGAATTTGGGCATCCTTTCTGTCCGTCACCTGCAGACTTAGAAAGAAGGGAGTAAATGGGAATGTGCTCAGAGGGGGAGTTAGACCCGTTGAAGCGAGAGCCAGGGGATGGATGTCACATCAGTAGGCTAATTGTTTAACCAGTGTTGCAGCGTGCAAGTCTGTGGGTCTACACGGCAGCAGTGTCCCTGCCCCAGAGAGTTTGTTCGCAGTGGTTTTACAAATCTGTGTTCAATGCAGTTATCTGGGCAGCCTGGAGAACCATTTCTTTGTCATGTAAGGACCTGTGTACTGATTTCTAAAAAGTTGCAGGTCCCCCATTTCCCATCTCCTCTTAAAGGGCTCACTGAAGAATACAGGGCTCCAGGGACAAGCGATCCACTGAAATGGTGTCCACGGCCAGGCACAGACATTACAGTTTTACCAGCATAAGGGATAGGAAACCAAGCTATACCTGTAAAAAAAAACAACAAAAAAACAGAAGCTCGGCACATATGGGCCGATTTAAAAATGGAAGAACCCAATCTAAGATTTACCAAAGGGCAAATGTGTGTTCTGTTCACTAATCTAAACTATGCAGTTTACAGAAAACTGTATAACTGAGATCGATTCTACCTCTGGCTTTTTGAATGTTTGTACCTAGGCCATCGGTCCTACTTGTGAGAAGAAGCTGCTCAAGGCTCAGCACACAGGTAGTTAAGCAACCTTGCTACCGAAATTGCTATCATTCCTCTCTCCCCACGGCTCTGATTCTATTGAGATGAACAGGTACAGCACGTGCATCCCTGAGGGGCTGATACAAGCCATTGAAAGGCAATATAAATTTGACCTCCAATTGATTTTTTTGGATCCGGCTATTACAGCTGTTGCCTTATGCTCCTCTCAGATTTGGGAAGACCAGCTAGGAACACGGCTGAAAACAAATGCAGTCCTGAACTCTTGAGAACTTCCTGCCATCAAAAAGTGTTGTTAAATGCCAGCGCTTTATGCCTGCTCTATCCGAGTGCTAACCACCAGGCAGTAATCTGGCTAATCATCAGGCTCCTTTGCCATCAGGATGTGGTTGGACATTGCTCCCCAGGCAATTAAGGAAAATGAGACTCAGCAAAAAGGGAACATAAACACTACCAGCATCTCTGGAGTTTCGTGCTCTGTAAATGGCTTCATCAGCTGCTGCGGCGGGTTTCGGTCAGGCCGGACAGACACAGGAGGGGAAGTGAAAGCCAGATGCTGGAGCTGAGGGCTAAAAAGAGTGTTTAGATATCATCTTTCCAGCTTCTCCAGGTGGGAGCGAAGGTAGCAGAGAGTCTGTCCGTGGGGACGCGGGTGATCCGCGAGCGTAATTGGATCCTCTTAAAACTGTTTCCAACACGCACTTAGCAAGCTCACGAGTAACTTGGCTCACGTGCTGACTCCGATGGAATTGTTCATGCACAGGAAGGCACTTGTGTGCAGAGGCCTCTCTCAGAGCTGATTTAAAAGGGATGTGGCCTTGCTCCCCGGCTAACAGCAGGGGCTTGCTTCCCCACTAAGGCTTCCATTATGCCATGGAAATGGGCAGGAGGCAGGCTCCTTTCCAAACTAACAACTGGGAGGACAACAGCAGCAGTGCTAGGAATGGGCCAGGGGCTCTGCGGGGCCAGGACTCTTCGATAGGTGCCCGCAGGGGGCCTGGCAGAATGGGATGGGAACTCGTAGGTGCAACAGCAATGCCAATGAATGGGGACTTCGCACTAATGCTTGGCGCTTGTACCGCTTTTTGCAATACTTTTTCTGTGATGCGTGGCAAATGCTGATTTAGTTCGTGCCCATAGCGCTCAGGCTTCCAGGCATACGTTCTGTCCTGGTTTAACAGGGCGGTTATTTGTAGTCAGTAAGTCCCAAGTGTTTATCTCGCAGGTACTTGAGGATCAACAGTTATGTAACAGCCAAGTGTTGTCAGAGGTCCGGGCACACACATGCGTGTGAGCTGCCTATTCATCTTGCTCAGCTACACGGCAGCGTGTTTGTTTTTATTACTCAGCTGAATTTCCACTGGGTTCATCATCAGAGCAATAAATGACTGTACAGAGGAAAAGGCCTCTTAATGCATGCCTCGGCTCCTGGCCTGTCTTCTGAATCTTGCCCGGTGGCTGCAGCTGCCTGGCCCGGCTCTGAATCCTCCATCCTTGCCGTCAGCAAAGCAGGAAAAACAGCGTGAGTTTCCAGCCACCAGGCTGAGCTCTCAGAGCCAGCATCCAGGAGAGAAAAAAATTGTTTTGACTTGCAAATGGAGCAGATATTGCTAGGGAAGTCATTTGGTGGCTATCTAACTGGGAATGCCAAGGTGTTATTTTTAGCTTCTTTTTTTTGCTTCTTTTTCACTTAACCGCATTTCAATAAAGAGCCGCTGAGCTGAGTGCTCCTGTGGAAACCTGGGTTTAAAGTGTTTCCTACCCATAACACACAACGCCTTTCTATATGACGGAGCAAAACCACTCAGTGTTTTCCTCTTTCTTTACAGTGATCAGGTTTCCATGGTGACACAAAACCCGAGAATCAGCGCTGGCCTTCTTGCTGAAGCTGACATTTTGAGTGTATTAAAAAGATTGGTGTTTGTTGTTTTGTTTTGTTTTGTTTTTTTAACCTGAATTTGCTTCCTGGAACACATACACAAAAGCCGTCCTTTGGCTTTGTCCAGATTGATTCAACCGCACTGATTGCCTTTGGGTTGAGCCAGGGCTAGAACCGGGAAAGAAACCAGGCCCTGAAGCTAGCTATCACCCATTGATGTTGAGGAAGTTTGTGTCCCAGGCTGCACCCTTCAGCTCAGGCCACGAATCCCTGGGTGATTTGGCTCTCGGTGCCTTTTATCCAAACCCCTACCATGCTCAAAGATGCTTGGAATGTGCCTTTGGCTTTTTGCTCGTGGCGTCTGACTCCACACGCCAGACACTCATTGAAGTAAATGAGAAATCAGCACGTGGAGGCTTTGCAGGATATGACAGTTGCAGTAGTGAAGTGTGCGTTCAACACAGCAGACGGGATCGTTCACCAGTTATTCACCGTGTGCCACCCGAGGACGTCACTGAAACCAGGGCTGAGGATGGTTTCTTCTCCGTCCAGTTTGGCTCATTATAACAGTGGCAGAAGTCTCTTTGGAGTTGTTTCTACTAAGCTGCACTTTTTGGAAGCTGAAGGTTTTGTTTCTCCCTTGCCTGGTATCCCAGCCCCTCAGCTAGACCCCTTTGGGTGGATGATGCACTGGCTGCATTGGCACCTGTTGCTATTCTGCACTCTGGAGTTGGATTGTTTTCTCTAGACATAGGCATTTAGTGGCACGTGTCTTGGTTGCCTCTGCCGGGATTGGCTTTCACGCAGGTGCGGGCCTGTCTCCCAGATTATGCTGTGAAGTGACTCAGAGCATTGCTATGGGTTGCTATTACTGGGGTGACATAACGAAACACTTGTGCCATGAGGTGTTTGTTCACATTGCGTTGTGCCACAGAATTCATCTCGGAAGTTGGACGGCTCTGCAGACTGGGCTGCAACCAGATCCAGTGCGTTGGTGATGGGTGAGCTTTGGTAGCGTGGCGTTTGCAGCAGAATATTTCTGGGCTGAGCTCTAGTGGCTCCAAATGTCAGAACATCTTTGGGTTTCAGATCTGGGCGTCAAGCACGTCCACCCCTGGGTCCTTCCTGAAATCAAGGGCGCTCCACTCCTGGAGGAGGGAACAATTCAAGAGAGTGGTTCTTGAATCCAGTTTACGTGAAACCAAAAGAGCAGTGGGTGGAAGGTTGGCACCTTTGTCTCGTTTGCACCAACACCTTCATGGGTGTCACCTGCAGAGCCCAACAACCAACTAGTTCGTGGTCTTCCCCTCAACAGATCATTAGTAGAAATGTGAACTGGATTTCAGGCTGAGGGGATGTGCGTCTAGCGGGTAGCTCGTAATCCTGAGCAGGTGCATGGGGCACCTGAGAGGGAAAGCAGAGTTGATAGTGCAACCTTGGAAGGAGTTCTGGATGGCAGGAGCCAGCCGAGTTAAGCAAGCATCATGCCTGCACTGGCTTATGAAAGTGCTGTCCCTAGGTATGAGCAGGCTCTGCTTGGTGGTTCTCATTTTGCCTGCCACAAAATGGGAGCTGTACGTGCTTCGGTAATGTGCCTGATGGGCCGTCCGCTGTTGCTAATGGGGATTTGCCCCATGCTGGAATCCCAGAATGGAGACCCTTCCCCGGGGATGCCTGCGTCTCGTGTGTTGGTGATGTGCACCTGGTAACTCTCCTTCACTGGTGGCACTGGCTCTTCCTGCATAGCTTTGTAAAGGGGCTGGCATGGTATGGGGAAGAAGACAGAGGCTGCCTCACCCTAGGATTTTGGCTTCAGTGCCTGTTACAGAGCATTCCCCAGTGCTGCTTGCAAAGCACAAGCCCTTGGGAGGGCTCTGAGCTCGTCCATGCGGCGCTGACTAAGTGGAGGAGCACAGACGGGTCTGGGGCTCTGCTTGGGCAGTCAGCAGAGGAGATAGTCATCAAGCCACGGTGTCTGATGTCCTGACCCTGTATACACTGCTGGCTGCCTGGGTGCTCCTGGCTGTTTCAGCAGAGTTGTTCTTGACGACCTTCACGTGCAGGATCGGACTCACTGATCCATTGTGTGATGGGCTAGAGTCCAATCGTGCAGATCTGGGTGTTTTAGCATGTGAACGAGCGTAGCTTGTTCTCCCCCTCCCAAAGGTGCTGACAGACTTCCATGCTTTTTATCTTCAGCAGCTCATTGCGTCTCAAAATCAAGGCCAGCTTCACGTGACAACTCAGGTTCAGGCCCCAGGTGTGAACTTGTTGGCTCTGTCTCTGTTTGCCGGACTGCACTGTGCCTGTGGCTCGTTGGCACCGTACAAGTAATGCCAGCAACTGTGTAAGATTTTCCGAATTACAGAAGTATCTGATGTCACACTTCCTCCCCTCCAACTCTTCTCTCCCACCACAGAATCCACCCCCAAGGGAAGAGCCCCAAGAGGAAAATTTCTAGCTTATTGACATCCCCAGGCGTGTCTAGATTTCACAGCTGTGGAGCCAAAGGAGACACTGCAGGCCAGAGCTCTGACACGAAATCTGTGCAGTCGGGAGTCTGTAGGCAATAGCTGGGGCTGGGTATCGGGAGTCCAGGGGACGGGGAGGCAGGGAGCAGCTGGGGTGAGACAGGCTAGGGATTGAAACTCCCTGCCCGATGCAGAACGGCCCAGAAAGCACATCGGCAACAAATGGAGGAGTCATACATCAGCTGTGCCTGGGGTGGGGGTCGGGGAGCGTGGCTGCAGAACAAAGGCTCTCATTTTATTTCTCCCTTTTTTCACAAACAGCCCGTGATGGCGGCTGCAGCCCTCCCTTCAGTAGTCCATTCCTGCGTTTTCTCTGCTTCAGCTGTTTACTGGGTCACCCTAATAGACAAAAAGAGAGAGGAGGTTGACATGTGATTGGCCAGACTGTACAATGAGACCCTCTTTGCCTTCAATGAATACAGTAGAAGCTTTGAGTTGGGTTACCAGAGAGCATTGACCCCTGCTGTGCCATGCAGATCAGGGCGGGGTTGGCATTTGGGAACTAATGTTCTCTCCATTCACTTGTTCCTCACCAGGGCACGTGGGGTAGCTGAGAAGAGGGGATGTATTTCTTTGGAAATCCTGTTTGGTGCTGTAGTGCTGTGTTGTAGGGTATCTGTACCGGCTGCCTGGGAGAGGGGTGCGAATAGACACCATGTGTCCCTGATCTAGCTCCCATTGCCATTGTCCTTCTTGCCAAGAGAAGAGATGCAGAGCAGAAGATGCCAAATTTTCAAAACTGCCTGCTCATTGTGGCTGACCCATCTACTCAGAGGACAGCTTGGATTCCCATCCCAGTGCCCGAGGTGTTGAGCACTGTCAGCACCCATTGAGTTTTGGGTGGACTTTTGAGTGCTCAGTGGGCACGTCTACATGAGACGCTTACTGCGCAGTAGCCTAATTGAGATTCGTAGATTCATAGCTGTTAGGGGCTGGTGAGATCATCAGGTCCGGCCCCTCTGCACTTGGGCAGGACAGACCACTGGGGTTAGATGATGTTTTTTAAAGATCGGGGTATTTTTAAAGATCCCCGGGGTAAGTGATTGTACTGCGCAGTAGCATGCTGATCAAAAACCATGCTAATAAGCTACAATGCAGTGTTATTAGGCTACTACGCAGTAACCATCACCAAAAAACTGTGCACCAGTAATTGTAGTTACTGCACATTTATTTAGTACTTCATTAAGGAAATATTGAACTAAATGCGCAGTAACTACGTGTAGATGCACCCAGTTATCTCTGAAAAATCAGTCTGTTGGTGTCTCAGCTGGGACATCCCAAAGAAGTAGATGTTTGAAAACAGTGAACTCGGATATGACTGAAGCCAAGAGGGGCTATTGACCTTGGAGGTCAGGGTGTGAGATTTTTTTTAACCATGGTCTGCACTGGAGTGTCACCAGCTGATTTACGTAGGCCAGGGCACACCTACATGGGGACACTTCTGTTTCAATTTAACAGTAGCTTATTCTGGGGTAGAGCAGAGCAATTGGCTGAAATGACATCTAACTTACTGACATCCCCAGGCACATCCAGATGCCACACGAACCGCTCATTAACTGAAGTAAGAGTGGATAGTGTAGCTGCAATAAGCCGATGTGAGGTTGTGAGCGGACAGAGCCATAGTCCCTTGGAGGCCCTCTGTTCATCAGCATAACCCCGTAGGCCTTGGGAATGACAGCATTTAAACATGAGGTTCCTTCTTTTGCACTTCTCAGCTGCAGTTGGTAGCAAGGGGCCCAGTCCAGTCCTGGAGATGACACTGCCGTGTTGTGCACTGCAGCTTTGGTAACTAAGCCTGGAGTCGAGGCATCCAGTGGAGTTGGGGCCGTGTGTTTGTGTGGGACAGAAGTGAGTTCAGAATCATATGGTTAAACTGTTTGAACTGCAGCCAGCTGATGAGTTACAAGCTAAAGCAGATGGATTACTGAATAGATGGGTATTTACAGATTAGTTGAGCTACATTGAATGGCCGCTCTGGAATGGTATGTGCAGGGCTCCCATGGAATATCAATGGAGCATGGAGAAGAGGGGGAGGGATGTCCCCTGTGGAGACAGGTCAGGACATGTGCAGAGCGGGTGAACACCAGTCCTTTGGGAGGAGAGGAGGGAAGTTCCCATGCCATTCCTGCTCTAAGAGCTCAAATAGGACAGTGAAGCCAGCTGCACTTATAACTCCCCTACAACTACGCTGTCCCCTTGGGGAATTAGACACCCAGCCTTACATGTCACCCTGCAGCATTCTGTGCAGGGGACATTCTCCTGGCTGTAGGCATTGGTGTGTGCAACTCTGGACCAGTTGGTTGGCGCTGTATAATAGCTGCTCCTTCAACATGTGTCTCGCACCCAAATCCAGAGCTGCAGGTACACTGTGTGTGTGTGTGTGTGTGTGTGTGTGTGTATTTGCTAGACCTCAAAAAAGGAGCTAATGAGCAGTTAAGTTTATTTTTAATTAACATTGCAGTTGGCAGAATTGACATGTAGATCAGAAGTGGTGGGAAGGAGATATAAAGCAGAATGTCGGTGCTGGTTCCGTTTCTAAATGTGAATTTTCAGACTTGACTTCAGTGTGGATTAACTAATAGGTTGGTGCGTGTTGGTGTACTTACAGCCCAGACATGGAGCCTAGGGTTAAACCTGCTTAGAGACAAATATTTGTGTCCCATTTCTGCTGTAATTTAGATTTGCATTGGTCACTGCGTACTACAACATAACTGAAAGTGTATGTATAGCAACCTCTGGCAGGTTATTTTGAGGCATGTCAGAGCTAAATCCTGACTGAACTATTCTGTCTACCACACCAAAAATAACATTGAGTACAAAGGGGCCAGTTGACAGCGATCCAGGTTAATGCAATCAATAGATTTGTTGAGAGTAACATTTACTCTCCAGCGGCAAGCCCGCCGGTGCAGGAGCTCTGTCTTCCAATGTTTTTGAACAACGTGTATTATTACACGATGGATCGCTGGATGATGAGAGGCCCTTGGGGAGGACCCTAGTATAGGAAAAAAAAGCAGTCATTTCTGCTGCACCCCTCAGCAATATTCAATGCAGAGCTTGTCCATGCAGGTTCAACTCCAGCTCTCTTATCCTCTTGGCCATTGGAGTTAATTTTAGAGATGAGAAAAACCACAGGGTGGGGCTGGGTTATGCAAGGAGAAACAGAAATCCCTTGTCAGGTTGGTTGTGCAAGCTCAGCCTTTTGCCTCCTCTCTAACCCAGGAGTAATTAGGACCTGGTTCCTATTTAATAATAAGCCACTTTCCAAGCCTGGCAGAGGGATGGGGAACAGATAAGTGGTTCTGGTTTTGGCCGACACAGCTGCAAATAGAGATTCTCAGCACCTCGGGTAGCTCCGGGCTTGACATTGGAAGTCATTGCTGGGTTTTTCTTTTGTTTTTTGCCCCAAACCCACAATGGATGTAATGGAAATAGCAAACCAGGGCATGACTGGAGGAAAACGGAGAAGCCATCAGAGTTCTAACAAAATTAAGGAATTTCTCATGCTTCCACCACTGTCGTGTATAGGCAGCTGTCTCTCTCCATCCACAGTATTTGTCCCCTGAGTTAGGGGAATCAGATCTGCACTGGAATTCCCTTCAGCTGGAGTGATTTACTATCAGCTGCTCATTCTCAGTTTCATCTGATGCCAGGAAACAATTTTTTTTTTTTCGTGTAATGACTGTGTGGGTGCTAGGTGAGCTCACAGTGGTAGAACTGCTCTAAACCGGAGGCCGGCTGTGCCCCGTACGCCAGCCCGTGTTTGTGTGGGTGGCCTCACTGAGCAAGGTTGCATCTATATGTGGTCTCTGGAAATGCATGCTTTAAGTTAAGAATGGGAGGCTCAGCTAGGGAAATTGCTGTGTTGGCTGGATCCTTTGGACCAGGAGCTTTGAAGGGAACAAAAACATGCCGTGTTCAGTTTTTTTTCCAAACTTCAGCAATGTGAAAAAAGCACATGTGCCGGCATGTCAGCCTGCCTGAAGAAAGCATGAAAGGACTCCTACTTCTGCAGCATCTCGTGAGCCTGGTTTGTGCAGGGTGCAGTGGTGAAGGAGCGCTGGCGTGCACAAGTGCTGCAAAAGTCGTTGAGGACTCTGTGGGAGCCGAGCATCTTTGAAAAGGAGGCCTGTCATCTCCAGCTCAAAGGTGCTATGTGTGTGCGGGCATGATTTTGCACCTCTTCAGAAGGAAAACCAAATGAAATCGGGGAAGAATTCAGGCTCCCTGCTCTGTCTCATGTCTGGAACTAAGAGGCTTAATTCCTAATCCCCGCTCCAGTCACTGCCTCACTTCGTGTGAATCAGGAGATTCCTTTGTAACAGACCCTGGAGCCACAAGTTTCTCCTGTGCCAAAGCAATGAGGAGCGATACAGATGTTTGTGATGTTGCTTCCTGTCCCGTCAGCCAGACTGGACCAGGTGCAAGATCCATCCAGTCTTGTGTCCTGTTTTGGACAGTGCCCAGGACTAGATGCTTGGTGGGAAAGTGTAAGAATCTCATTGTAGGCAGAGGCAGGGTGATCTGCTCACATATGGGTCTCATCGTCATCTAGGGCTCAGAGCTCCTATGTTATATCTGAGGCCAAATAAAGTCCAGTCAATTGGCAGGTGGAATATCTGTCAAAAATTGTAAAATAAATAAATAAATTGCCAATAGGTCCAAATAATACTCAGAAAAAGTGCATTTTTTCCCTTGAATGTGTCAAAAAACAATAAAAAAGCATTTTTCTGTCAGGAAAACTACAAAAAATGTAGATTTTTTTGGTAAAATTCCTATAATCTTTGACCGGTCAAAAATATGCAGTCAATTGACAATATTTGACCAGTCAGTCGATCAGCTTACCAACTTCTATCATAAATTGCAAGGACAGCACAGTTCTGGTTGCAAAGAACTGGCAACCTGAATACAGATACGGGGTAGAGGGGAAACTGAGGCACACAAAGGGGAAGTGACTTGCCCCAGGTCATGCTTCAGGTGTGAGCAGAACCCAGGTCTCCTGGCTCCAAGGTCAACCAGCCAGCTGATGAGACTCATAGCCCTAAGGCAGGGTTTCTTGTTACAGTCTTTGTGTGAGAGGTGATGGGGAACTGCAGGAGCTTGGGTTAGTTACTGCTGTCCCCTTTGGGCCCACTGGCTGCAGCTTTGTCATGCTTCAAACAAAATAAGCATGAAGTGGGTCAGGAAATCCTGACCTGCAGAGCCAAGCAAGTGGCAGGGCAGTATGGGGCTACAGCAACTTGTGGCCTTGGTTTCTCCTAATGAAAACGCTTCTCCCTTTCCCCAGTCCATTTCAGTTCAGCTTTTGGCCTCTGTTCCATGCTTTCCTGTTGCCCTTTTGTAGTTATTTTTAATGGGACTTCAGAATTGCTCCTTGGCTGGAATGGCTCGGGGGCAGGAAGGAAGGAAGGCAGAGACTTGCGGAGCTGGAAGAATATACGTCCATCTGTTAGACTTCCTGGCGCTATTGTTCCAATGCACAGGCACTTTGCTCTCTAGGTTGTAGTGTCCAGGGGCTGCACGCAGTGCGCCGGGTGCTGCAGAAACGCACCTCCCACATCACAGACCTTGTGCCCATTCCTCCTTGGCTTTGGTGGGAGTGAGAAGCATGCAGCATTGCTCCTGAAACCATTTCACCTTTCAAGAACTACTCCAGCCTGGTTACAGGGGCCATCAAGGGGCTTGCTTGGCATTAACAAAGAGGTCAGGATGGAGCTGAGGTTGTGTTACAGCCTTTCAGCATTCGTCAGGGCCTGCTGGCCACAGCCTCTCTCGGTGCCATACAGAGTCCAGGCACTGTTTCCTTTCCCTGCCATGCTGGCAGGAGCGGGATTGAGGGCCAGATGCTCACAGAGGTGGGACAGGGGAGATGAGAACTGCTGTGCATCGGGCCTGGCTGCTGGTCCCCATACATTGAATTGCTGTTGTAGGTGATTAGGTAGCAGCTGGGCCTCTGGGGCCAACATGGCTCCACTGGGACTCCTCTGGTGGGACTTGCTGGGAAGGGGAAACAGCCGTGTGCTCAGCTAATCCAGATGACCCATGCTGGCTGCCTTGTGGGGACCTAAGAAAGAAGAGGGTCTTGCATTACTAGCAATGTGCAATCCTTGTCTACCACAGTTAAAGAGATTAAAGTAATTTTTTTGAAAAAATCTTGTTGGTCTAATGGAGGATATCATTTCTACTATAAGTCCTGATTGTCTACCACAGTGCACTCTAGCCCAACTTGGACCTGGCCAGTGTTGATACTGGAGGCCTTTGCCCTAGCTACCCGGGGCTGTTCTGCAGAGCACCGTAGTCACGTTCCTGAGCATGGCAATGGAGAGGAAATTGCCCGTCAGGGATTGTGAAGGGTTTGGGATTGTGTTCTTTATCAGGACCCTGGTGCCAGGGTTCTTGGGGGTTTTTTAATCAGGAAAAGGAAACTGTGCTGCCCTGCTGGGTTCTGCATGGAAATCCCCCGTCAAATGGTGCTGTGCTGCTTGTTCTTATTTTGGAAGAACGGGGAACTTCTGCTTTTGTGGTTTTTTGTCTTTTAAGTCACAGAACCAAGCTGTTTTCCTCTTAGCAGCGAGAGGAGGGGGGCACTCTGTTTCCTTCTACACAGTGTCACAGTTTGGCTTATGTAAGAAGCCACAGAGTTACTACAGTTCGTTCCAACAAACTTGACATTTTGCTGGAGTGAGCGAGTTTCGGGATCTGCGATCTGCATGTGCCCTGCGGGAAGTGGGCATGGGGGGGAGCATGCTTCTTCTAGTGGAGAAGCTCTGGTTTCGTGGAAGGACTCTTCCAGGTGACTGATGAACCAGCAGTGTTTCAGGGAACTGAAAATTCAGGAATCCCAATTCTGTTCCCTGATTTTCTTCTTTGGGCAGGTCACTCAGAGCCTGACTGCACATCCTGCTCAGTTGGAAAACTCCAGCTGACTGTCGTGCTCTTGGGATCAGTCTGTCCTTGCCTCCCCTAATGTTCAAGCCATCTATTGCCCATTGATGCCAGTGGTGCAAGGGGAGCTACGCACAGGATTGAATGCACCTAACAAAATCCCTGCCGTTGCCGGGGACCTGGGCACTTGTGGCACCGTTGGGGTACACCTTTCTTGGGGTACAGCATGGCATTTGAGGCCTTTGGTTGCTTTTGCACCGCAAGGGGTTGCTTTGTGGCTTGTGGTGTGGTGATGATGAGATGCTCTTAAGGACCTCTCTGGACGTAACATCTGTGATGTAGCTGCCTGTGATCCTAGTGACTACGCCCAGGGTAGCCCCTTCCAGCCCTGCGTTCCTAGAGCCCAGCAGCGAACACACCTGCTCTTAGTGCGGCAGCCTGAACCGTTGCATCGTCCCTTGCTGGGAATTACAGATCCAAAAATACCCTGGCACGGTAGTGACACTGCCCATCTCAAAAATGGATGATGCTGTCTCCTGGGGAGTGGTGCTAGGCTCGGTTCAGTGAAGCTTGTAAATCACTTTGAATTCCGCATCCGGAAGGTGTTAGAGAAATGCAAAACCTTCATATTTAAAACAACCCGTGACTAGGATGCATTGGTGAAGACCGCCCCGCCATCTCCTCTGCGCGTGTTGCAGGGTAATACCTTTTCTGTGTTGGTACTTACTGAGCATACCATGATAACTGATGATCATGAAAGCGGAGCTCTTAAGCCCTGAGAGTCTGTTTAATTGGTTGTACCTAATGTACAACATCCCTGTCATGCACATGGTTAAATACTATACTTCCTCTTTAGCTGTTCAAATGCCACGGTTGGTGATTCCTTGCAGACTGGTACGAAAAACCCAGATTGCCCAACACTGTGTCTTGGCTCAAGCTTTGGGATTTCTTTTAAATCTTTCTCTAGTTCAGGCACAAAGTTTCACTTTTGCTCTTCAGGCAGTTTCACGGTTTTCCATCCTGTTGCAATCTCTTGGTTGCCAAAATTGCAGGAAAGCGCTTGCTTTTAAACTGTTTCCACTGGAATTGTAGAAGTGGGAAATATTTTTGAAGCTTCATTTGAAGAAGAAGGGAAGGATGGTGTTTCTGCTATCATTGTTATAGCCCTGGCTACACGCTCCTGAGCAGTGGCCATTTCTTAAAGCCCTTTAACCCCCCTCCTCATTAAGCAAATGTTGGTTTCTGCCTGCCCCAAAATCTGAGACCCTGCAGTGATTAGAGCAGAGGATCACATGCTAAACTTAGACGTGCTGTGACCAAGCACCTCTGGTTGTCCTCTTGAGGCACCGCGGGTTTATTTTCCCAAACGCTGAGCTCTTCCATTTGAGGTCACTTGGAGCTGCCATGTTCAAGCAGAAAGTGTCAAAACATTTGAGACGCTCCAAATTCACGGCTACCTGGGGAAGAGGTTGTAGGAGTACTGGGATATATTTTTGGAGGTTCGTGGCTCTTAGCAACCTATTTTGATGGCTGATGCTTTCTTCTCGCGGTCCAGCCTCCTGTCCCCTACCTGCTACAGGGGAGGGACGGAAACCTCCATGGAGAAATAGTGCTGCAAGTGTCAGAGTGGGGCCTTAGCTTCTCTATGTCTCTGCTTGTTTTTGCTTCCGTAATTTTTTTTTTTGACTAACACGTATAAAACGCACAATCAGCAGGGGGATAAAAGGGAAATAACGAGAAAGTTAATGCCAAGAATAAGCAAATTTGAAAAAGACCCAACCCTAGCAACTCCTAGAGTGTTTGGTGTAAACCTGCTGGAAATCTGTACTCTTTGTGCGTGATCTGCGAACAGAGAACTTGTGAGTATTGTATAGGTCAGCAAAAAAAGGATGAATGAGTGAATGAATCTTACAGTCTTGGAAGTAGGAAGGAAATGGAGTTTGGTCATCTGAGCAGCAAAGCAGGGCATTCCCTCTGCATGTGACACCAACTGCAAGAACTGTACCCATTGCAAAACCGCTCCAGTACTTTCCATTCCAGCTGCGCGGTGGTGCTGCACGTGATTCACGGATCAAGCAGTGGAAAGTCTGTACTTGCTGGTGTGACGCTTTGTGTGTGGGGTTGTTTCATTCATTCCTACTGATCATTCAGATTTCTGCATTGTCACTTTGCAGTCCCGAGTTATGCTGTGGGCCGGATCCAAAGAGGTACAGAGCACCTCCAGCTCTTGTTTTCTTGTGCTGGGAGCTACTCAGCCTCTCAGGGGATCAGGCCATAAAAGTGGAGTAACTCAGTTAACGCCAGGCCTGAATTGGTGTAGCGAGATGCACTCTGAAGCTGGGATCATAGCGGCTACACAGGAATCCATGTAAAATGCTGCACATAATGATCGTTTCCCCACCCCATCATGGTGCAGTTGGATAGTTTCCTTCTGGGGTGGGGTTGTTTCCTCAGCAATTCCTGGTGTTATCTGTCTGGGGGAGGACATGGGCCTAGATAGTCCAGGCCTTCCATTTGATGGCAAAACTGCATGTTGGGAAGTGATTATAGGACACGTGTTTCATGGCAATAAAACACACAGCTTTGGATAAGGTAATCAGGTTGGAACAGCTTTTGAAACCTTGGGAAGGAGCTCCCTTTAGGTAGCCTGGGTCTAAGGGCCCACGTCAGCCCCCGCAGCACAGCAGAATAGAAACCTAACCTTTACGTGAGTGCAGAGTCGGTCTCTTCCATTGCCGGTGCTTCCCATCCCTGCCCCGCTGACCCTCAACTCATGGCTTGTGTGTTTGAGGAGCTTTTCAGGAACAGCTCCTCCAGAATAGGAGCATCTTCCTGTTTAACTTAAGCTTTGAATATGGACAGGTTGAAGGTACAATGAAGGGAGAAACCCTCCTCACATCCCCCTACTTGGACAGATCTCTAAGGAATTCCCGTGCCATTAGGGGCGGATTGAAGTGAAGGACCCCGGTGCATAGGCAGACACCCCTGCTCCCCCAGCAGAGGTTTTTAAGTCTTTGTTAGTGGAAGCTGTCTGCTGTGCTCCCGACTGAGCATCACAATGGCTCACTTTCCCCTTCAAGGGGCTGATGTATTGAATGCCCCCCGAGGACTGTGATGGGGTGGGGAGAAGCAAGGGCAGGTGGCAAGGGGGGATGGTTAGTAATACCTTTTCAGTTCTCAAGACGACCGTCCAGAGCTTTGGTCTCAGCGCTGTTAGATCAGTTGGAAGAAAGCTGGCTCCAGACTTGGGCACGTGCTTGTCTGTGCTGGCCCAATTCAGCCGTGTCCCTCTGCAGATGTGCTAAAGCCACATACAGGCTAGTGGGGAGACCATGGTGACCACAGGCATGTATCCTTCAGGGGTGTTATCTCCTCCTGGCTTACCCTCGTGTGTCCCAGTAAAGCCAGTGGCATGGAGTTTGCATGTACAAGCCTGGCACAGGTGACACTTTTTCCTGAACTGAAGGGTGGGGCGAGGTGGGAACTTGATCTGGCTGAGAACTGGGTGTGCTCATCTCATCTCTGTCTCCCTGAGACCTGTGGCTTTGCCGCATCTGGACTCCACCAGGATCCTCCTCTTCTGCTTGCTGCCTGCATAGCTTCAGTCCCAGTAGCTACTCTGGGAGGGGCTGTGAAGTTGGTTGCGGGCCACCTTGGCCTCTGGTTGGAAACGCTAGTGCCATTTCATCCCCAACCCGGGGTTTGGGTCAAAACCAGGCAGCATTCGTTGCTCAGCTGGGATGGGTGTATGTCTGAGTAGGAGGGCAAGCTCCCACGTGGGGGCCTGCTCCCGTGGAGAACAGTCCTGCCAGGCTTTCCTCCCTGCTGCTTTGGTTTCTGTAGCAGCACAAGGTATCTCCTTCTCCTGGGCAACAGGTTCTCGGAGCTTTCTGACTCGCCCAGCGTCCCAGCTGGCAGCTGGGATCCAGGCCAAGAGCGCCTCGCAGGCTGCTGCTGGAGCTGGCAGCTGCCCAGAGGGCTGGGGCCAGCCTGTTTGCTTAGCACGTGCTTGACCCTGGCGTCGCCTCAGGTGTGTGTATCCCCTGCAGAAGGCACGAAGGCGAGCAGCTGGCCCGGGTTAGATAAACAAGGGAGCAAGGAGTCCCCAGGGTAGTGTGCAGGAACTGTGTGCACGTGTGCTTGCACGTGCACACCCACATGCTAGCCAGGCTACGAACCCAGCTGCAGTGTCTCACTAGGCCAGTCCCATCTCTGGAGTTGCCCCTTGGAGGGCTCTTACCAGCCACAGTTTCTCCTAGTCGTTTCCTCCATCTCAGAAACATAGCTGCACTTTGAAGGGAAAAGCCATCGGTTGCCTGGAGAGAATCTCCAAGACCCCACGTGCGGCATCTCACCGTCTCTAAGCTAGCAGGCTCAACTGGGTCCTGCTGTCAGGCGTCGCCTCCATACGGTGAGCGTGGGGTTAGTGTGTGCTGTGCCAACATGGTTTGCTTTTTTGGTGCAGAGGAAAGGCTAGAGCCCCCAGGGCTTAAGAGGATCTGGATTAATCCTCTTAGAGGGAGCCTTTGACTCAGCAAATGGTGGAGCACGGCTGTAGCTGAGGAGTTGCCGTGGGGAGTGGTCCTGACTTACCATTGCTGATCTGCAGCGTCATTGCCTGGCACTTGTGCCAACTTTGCCAGACAGAGGCAGTTTGGACAAGCACATACAGCACCCAATAGTCAAAACTCCCAAACCCCAAGCGCGAAAGCTTCTCTTTGCGGGAGGAGATGGCCTCCTGCATGAAGACTTGGAACGTGGACAAGGCGGGTCGACTCCCAGCCGTGCCGTAACCAGGCCGACGTGCCCTCTGATTTGGGGTGTTCAGCTTGAACAAACTGAAGCTTGACTTTTAGAAACATCTGTGGTTCCTCTGCACCTCAGTTGGAGCTGTGAGTGCGCTGCACCTCAACACCAGGCCCAGGAACCCTAGTTAGGTGCCCCAAATGTCTGGGCACTGAAAAACAAAGGGCAGTTTTTCCCATTTGTGTGGATGAGGATAATAGCACAGGGTAGGTTTTATGTCGTGCGTGGAACTGCAGTCATGCTTGCGGAGTGCTTTTGAGCTCTGTAGCTGCTGCTAGAGAGAGAAACTGGTATTGGCACATAGATGCCTATATGCTGTGGTGATGGGCACAGGAGTGAGTTATGCCAGACCCCGTGACGTGAATCTGTCAGAAGTATAGTGCATTCACTGCCTCCCCCTGTGACCCATCGCAACTAAATCAGTCCCCTCCTCTGGGAGCTTTCCTTGCACTTTTTGTATCCAGGGCCGTCACACCCACTGGCCATTTTCTGGGCTCTCTCTGTCTCCGAGCTTCCCAAACTGAGTCAGCCTCTTGAGCACATTACCTGATCCAAGTTGCTGTCCCGGGCTGGCCCGTGGCTCGGTTTCGCTGCTGTTATGTGTTACGTAAGCAATGATGACACTGTCGAGCAGTGAGATAACAATGGCCGTATTCGTTGTGTGTGATCCTTGGAGTGCAGATTGCCAAAGGGACTTGGGATTGTGGTGCCACCCCCGGAGAGGGCAGGGCCTCAGGAGAGAGTGGGAGTGGGTGCTATAGTGGGTGGAACGAGTCCACGTTGTGCCAGCTGTCAGCTCCAGATCCCTGGGTAAAACCCACCGGGGAGCCCTGCCTTCCTGGCTGCCAGCAGAGCAAGCATTAGCTGCTGCGTGTGGGGTCCTTGCTCTGAACGTCAGCTCCTTCTGCATAGCTGGGCCTGGCATACAAAGTGGCTGAGCACCGAAGCTCAGTGTGGGAGTTGCAGTGCTGTGGGGCCAGGCTTTCCAAAGAGGTTGAATGCAGGGTTTCAGGCACTTGCCCCCCCATCTCTGGCTGATGCACAGTGTGCGTTTGGACAAGGCTGAGGGAGGTAGAGCAGTTGGGAGTGGGCTGGCTGTCCTGGCACCGCCCTGTGCTGCTGTGGGGTGTTGTGGTGTGCACTGATAAGGGGGAGTGGTTCCTGTTGAGAAGAGCTTCCTCACTGCACGGTGTCCACCCACCCACCCACGAGGAATGATGTCATCTGATTTGTGTATGTACCTGTAAATATGCAAACCCTGTCACCTCTCTGAGCCCTAGCCACTTCCTCTCTGGGGACAAGAGCGGAGCTGGGTGCCCCCTCCCCTGCTTCATGGAAATGACTCTCTGCTTGTTTCCCTGCATTGCAGAGCTCCACGCAGGAGATTGGGGAAGAGCAGGAAGACGGCGTGATCTACAGCATATCGCTCCGGAAGGTGCAGCTCCATCACACAGCCAACAAGGGGCAGCGATGGCTGGGGGTAAGCAGGGTGGGGGCACTGGGCCAAACTTCCCATTGCTTTTTTCCCCCACAGCCCTCCCCACTGAGCTCTCCTGGAGCGATTCTGCTGCCTGTGGCAGCTGGAAAAGATGTTGCCATTGCTTAGCCTGTAACCATCACTCTGTGGCCTCTCTCACTGTGTTGTGTGGCCTGGGTCATAGGGTGTGCGGTGGGAGCTTGACTTGGGAATGTGGCTGCTGGAGGCAGAGGTGTCCCACACTAGCCAGTGCAGGGGGAGAATAGCCCTGGGGTTTGGGGGCCCGGACAGGCGGGCTCAATACACCATGCCTGGGTGCTCAGCCCACCCGCTCCTTCCTTGAGCCATCTATGAGGGAGCGTCCCTATGCTGGGTTCTTCTGCAGGGCTCCTGATCCTGACCTGACCCCAGGCTGTAGCAGGAAGGGAGAGAGTGCCGGCCCTAGGCTGTGGGGTGAAAGGAGAGGAATTCCTCTTTCTTGCAAAGCCGGAAGAGAATGGAAAGCAGACTGGGGTGGAGCAGGGGTCTCCTGGGAGGTGCTGGATTCCCCCGTTTCCATGGGACACAAAGCTGCTGAGTATTCCTCGAGCCTTGGCCCTTTCTGTTCCCTAGAAAGGGTAGAGTTAAGGCTGCCCCTTCTCCCCATCTCAGAGGGAGTAAGACCCTTTTACCTTCAGCCTCGTAGAGCCCTCAGCAAAGCCTCTTCTGCTGTGCTGGAAACAGCAGGGCAGGCCTGGGGTGAGAGGCGGAGGTGGGCGGCCAGCCCACAGGAATGCAATATCGGGGATGAGTTTTCCGGCTGTCTGACTCCATCGCGTTCCCGTGTCTGCCTGGACAGGCAAGGAGTGCAGCAGAGCGAAGCATCCCAGAGCTCTGATGGCTCCACGCCTGGTTTTCCCAACTGCCCAAGGAGGGACGTGTCTGGCTGATGTGGGAGATGTGGGAGCTTTGGGGTTTGCAGTGACTGGAAGGGAAGAGGGGCCGTGCAGTGGTCATTGGGCTTCCTGCACTCTATTTTTCTTCCCCCTCCTTTTTATTTCTTTCCTTTTCTGCAACTTTTCTCTGCTTCCTGGAGTCAGTAAACACTTGTGCTGGGTGGGTCTGAGCCAAGCCTGGGGGGTGAGCTGGGGAGCTGCAGTATGGCAGCCCTCTGAGTGCAGGGGCAGTGGGGACCCAGGGGCAGAGAGTGAGGGTTGCCACGGGCATGTTGAACAAGCTGCATTTAGTCACAAATGGCTCTATCAATAGAGCATGGGGCTGAGAGCCAAGAATTCCCTGGTCCTGCCTGGGGGCTGACTTTGTCCCCCGGAGAGGAGCCCTGCCCAGGGTAAGGCAAAAGTGCAGCTCCTCATGCAGATGCATGTAGGGGCAGGTTCTCAACAGCCTTGCGGCGGCTGCAAAGGGTCTTCCAGCCTCCTGCTTGGGAGTGACATCTCTAGGAACAATGCTGGGCAGCTGGGCTATCCCCCAGCCCCATGATGCCATGCTTGGGACACCAGCTTTAGCGGGAAGTGCCCTGGGACTTGCAGGGGAGCTGTCCTGTTGAAACTCCATGTGTGTGTCCCTCTGGACAACAGTGCTCCTGGCCTCTGCTTGCATTGCTCTGTCTCGCCCCCAGCCTGACATGTCTCTCCCTCCCCACTTTGCAGTTCGAGAACGAATCGGCCTTAAACCTCTATGAGACGTGTAAGGTGCGGACCATAAAAGCCGGGACCCTGGAGAAGCTGGTGGAGTATCTGGTTTCAGCCTTCAAAGGCAATGACTCCACCTACGTTACCATCTTCTTGTGCACTTACCGGGCCTTTGCCACCACCAAGCAAGTGCTGGACCTGCTGCTCAACAGGTGATGTTGCCCCTCACCTCTGATGCGCCTTGAGGGGCTGGGGGCATGCCAGGGGGTCGGTACCCTACCCATCCTCAAGTTCTCATGAACAGTGCATGTGTTTTTCTAAAAGGATCTACATCCTCTCTTCCCTTCTAGCCCTGTCATGGCTGTCACTGGGTCACTCCCACCTCGGACCAGAATTCGCCCTCCCACATCCCCTGTGGGGGTTCCTTGTGCCCCTATCCAGCCTCCAGACTTCCTCAGGGTGGCTGGGCTGACTCCTCACATGTAGCCCAAGCGAGCAGGCTGCTTGCTGGTGGGGTAGGGAGGGCTTCTGCAGTGCTGGACTGGCCCACGTGGTCCCATCTCCGAGCAAGGCAGAGGCTGACATCTCCAATAGGGAAGGCACCTCTGCAGTCCCACATGTCCCAGAACCCTCCCTTCTGCCAGCCTTGCTGCAGCCGGTCCTTCTGTGCCATGGGGAGATGGAGCATAATGCATATAATGGGAAATAAGGGTAGGGCCAGCCCCTATGAGCTCGAAGACTTTGGCTTCTATGCCTTGAGCCCTTTAGCAAATCCCCCTTCGCTCTGCAGCTGGAGCATCTGGCCCACACCTCCCCCTCCAACTCTCCTCCACTTCTCTATCTCCTCGTGCCTCCCCAGTGCATTTGCTGGGCCTCCGAACAATGGGGCAGTGTTTGTGGGAGCGCATACCAGGGAGCACATGTCTCGCTTTTGTGCTTCGGGAGGTTCTGGCTGTCCTAGGGATTGTCTCGGCATTGTGCTATGCCTGGAATCCGAGTGGTGGTGGGTGGGGGAGCGCAGGCCTTGTGGACGAGGAGGCTCTTAGTGCATAGCGGGGATTGCAGCCAGGCTCTGCTCTACACGGTCCTCCTTACCCTCCCCACTTCCCAATGGCTAGCCAGCTTTGCCCAGTATGGAGATACCACAAGGCAGCCCCAGAGTGAACCAGGTGCTGTCCGTCTGCTTTCCTGCATCTGGTCATGGCCCTGCTCTCATAATGAGTCTGGTCAGTTGTACATAGGTTAATGCTGGGAGGGACAATTGCTTTCTGCCCCCCGGGGCTGTTGCTTTAGGCTTTGATGTCTGAGAGAGGGCTGCCAAGGAGTGTGTGCACAAAGCAAGGATGTAGCTTGAACTGCTCTGTCGTGCCCCTCCAGGTATGGCAAACTCCACCCGCAGGCCAACGGGGACCATGCCAGACATGCTGTAGATGAGCGGCTGGAGCTGAAAAAGTGAGTGTATCTGCTACCACTCCACCCAGGCTGCTCCTGGAGTGTCTTTGGGGAGCTGGGCCAGGGCAGGTGCAGCCTTCCCCAGGTGACAAATCCAGGCATGTGCTAGGTCTTGACCTCTGCAGTGGGATTGGGTGTGTAGGCAGGATGGCCCTGAGCTGAGCCTGGTCAATGCTTAGACATGGTTCTGGATTGGGCGGGTCCCCAGAAGCAGCTAGGAGTCGGCTTCGAGCCTCCTGCCCTATTCGCATGTGTCTAGGTCACGTTCCTTCCCCTTTCTTGAAACTGGCTGAGCTGTTTGCTGCTGCCATGCCCTGCAGCAGCAAGTTTCACAGGGTGATTGTACCCATGGTGGAGAGTGGATGGGATATCAACGCATGCGGGCTTGCAGAGGCTGGGTCTGCCTACTTGTGTGTGGCTGCTTCATGCATCCCTGGCACTCATGCTTGCCTCTCTGTGTGCTCCCCCAGCACCATCTCCTCCATCCTGGGTGCCTGGCTGGATCAGTACTCAGAGGACTTCCGGAAGCCCCCTGACTATGCCTGCCTCAAGCAGCTCATCTCCTATGTACGCCATAACATCCCTGGCTCGGACCTGGAGCGCCGAGCACGGATCCTGCTGGCCCAGTTCCAGCAGCAGGAGCGCAGTGAGGCGGAGGCCGAAGGTGAGCAGTGCTTCCTCCCCACGTCTGGTGCCCCCTCCTGCTCTGTATGGGGCAGGTGGATCTTGGGCTTCCCCAGGGGCTCAGATGTGGAGAGCTGCATGCAAAGACCCCCTGTGGCAGGGACGTGAATGGAGAAAGGAGGGTGAGTGCCTGAGGGATTGCCAGGGCTGAAAGAAACCTGCTGCACAGTCAAAGGCAAATTGGGGTGAAGTGAATTAAGGATGCTTTGGTTCTGAACGTGAGGGCTGATGCAGGGGGTTTGGGCAGATGAACTAGCTAGCTACCACTCCTCCTTGTAGTTAATCTGGATTAGTCTTCCCATATCAGTGAGGTCTGATCTGTCTTTCCCTGCGCTCGTCAGGCCCTCAGACCTCTCGCTGTCCCACAGAAGGGGCTGCAGGCAAGTTCAGGTGACAAACGATTGTCTAAGGCAGCCTCTCCAGCACCAGATCCCCCCCAGGAGGGTGGCATTCCTTGCAGAGACATGATGTGTGGGCACCTCCATCTGCCCTGCCAGTGTGTGTGGGATGTGTGTGGGTGTATGTGTGCCTGCACATGGGAGCGGGGGTGGTCTGGGCACATGTGCAAGAGGAGCACTTGGGGTGTGGGAGGGCTAGCAGGGATGGGGGGTGGGGCAAGGGAGTTTGCAGTATAGCAAGGGGGGAACAAGGGGACATGCAGCATAGCAAGGGCCAGGGGGCTTGCAGGTCATCCTTAGTTTTGTCCCCCATGTCTTGCAGCCGTGGACCACACCAGCTGCACCTTCCAGATCGTGGAGGAGAACGGGCTGGGGGAGGGCAAGCCGGACTTCCTCTCCTTCTCCCCGGAGATGGTAGCCGAGCAGTTCACACTGATGGATGCTGTGAGTATTGGTTTGGCAGTAGGCATTGATTGCTTTCTGGGCACATGCTTGTGCCCAGCCCATGAGCTGTCTGCCAGTCTGCCTCGGCCTTTCACTGTCTCTCCCCCTTGCTCCCCACATCTCCTGCTTCCCCCGTTGTCTTCTCAGACATCCCCAGACAAACCCATCTCCATCCCTTTCTCTTTCAGGAGCTGTTTAAGAAAGTGGTTCCGTACCACTGCCTGGGCTGCATCTGGTCACAGCGTGACAAGAAGGGTAAAGAGCATCTGGCACCCACCATTCGGGCTACTGTCTCCCAGTTCAACAGAGTCACCAACTGCGTCATCGCCATGTGCCTCGGGGACCGGTCGCTCAAGCCACAGCAAAGAGCCAAAGTGGTGGAGCGGTGGATCGAGGTGGCTCGGGTAAACGAAACTGGCCCCTGGAAGTTGTCTCTGGTTGTTGGCGGGAGGTTTTTGTAGCACTATGGTCTAGGGCAGCATTGCTCAACCTGTGGGGTGCAACCCAAAAGTGGGTCATAAGAATATATGAAAGTGTCACAAACAAACTTTAAAAATGGATTGTCCTTTAAAGGGGAAAAACATGGGAAGCCATGTCTTTTCCCTTGCAGGCTGGCAGAGTTCCAGCCTGCAAGGGGCTGCTTGTGGCCCGTATGCCCCACACACTGGAGAGCTGGGAGTTGGGGGGGCACCAGGTTAGGAGTGAGGGCCACTAGGTCAGGACTGTGCCATCAATGTTTACAGATGGTACCTGGTACAAAAAGGCTGGGAACTGCTGGTCTAGGGCTCCACTTTGCAGTGCAGAGCCTTGTGTTTTAATCTGTTCTGCCACCGGCTCACTCTGTTGTCCCAGGTCAGTCTAGGGGACCTGGGCAGGTCTCTTCTGTCTATGCCTCAGCTTCCCCAAGCCTGCGCAGCCCCAGTCACCCATTAATCTGTTTTAAATGACCTCCCATCCCAGACAGGGATATGAGCAACCTGGCAGAGGTGGGCCAGGAGTGGGCAGGCTGAAAGGGGTTGGGAAGTGCTATGGACAGAGCCCCTGTTGGTGGGCAGCAACCTGTCTCTGCTGTCAGTGGGCTGGCACGGATTGACTGAGCTGAGGATCTGGCCCACCTGTCCCCATTGCCCAAGGGGGAGTTGATAATCCTTTTTGTGCGCCATCTCCAACTAACATCCAGCCCTGTCACTGGCTTGTGTCCCCCTAGGAGTGCCGCATCCTGAAGAATTTCTCCTCTCTCCGTGCCATTCTCTCTGCCTTGCAGTACAACGCTGTGCACAGACTGAAGAAGACCTGGGATGAAGTGTCACGGTGAGCAGAGTCCACTAGGGTCCAGCTGTTGCTGGAGAATAGGCAGCTCCCCTCTGCCTCACGTAGGACTCATGTCACAGGGCTGCCCTATTGTAGTGGGGTCCCCTGGTAGCATGAATGTGGCCTGGGTGACCTTGCTAGCTCTAGCCCTGTCCAAAGCCCTGTTTTTGGATGCAGCATGTCCAAAAGCCAGCGTCCAGGGTAAAATACCAGAAGTATCCTGCTAGTGTGGATATAACATGAAGAAGGTCTACCAGTGCTACCCAGTGGTGCCATGAAGAGCTGTGTGCCCTTGAGGGGCCTAGCCAGCCTGAGAATGTCTTGCAGTGTCAGCAAATCCACCAGCCAGTGGGAAAAAGACGTGTTCCTTGTGTATGCTGGGAAAATCTCCTGCAGTACTCAGGAGAGGAGAGGGGAGGCAGCTCAGTCGGTGGGGCTGGGCTCAGGCAAAAAGGTGGAGGAAAAAGGTGGGGCTCTTGCATTCCAGCAGCATTGGGGGTTAGTGAATGCTGCCCTAAGAGGGGTATAGAGAAGTGCAAGGGCGGGGGTTGTCCAAACCAGGAGGCAAAGAGTGGTGCACTGTTACTCATGCCTCCTTGTTTCTCTGTGAGCAGGGAGAGCTTCCGCACATTTCATGAGCTATCAGAAATCTTCTCTGACGAGAACAACCACTCGCTGAGCCGGGAGCTTCTCATCAAGGTACGAGGAGTGCCATCAAAATTTGTCCTAGCTTGTTCCACCTGCTGCTTTCATCCCCCCAGCATCCTGCGTCACTGCTGACCATGGGCTCCAACCCCAGGCTTGCAGGGAGGAGGTTGCAGTGGGGCAGGGAGTTCTGCAGCAGTGTATACCACGAGCTGCTCAAGGTCTTAGAGAGTCTTCAGGGCATGCCTTGTGTTCACCAGCATTTCCACACACTCTGCTTGCCCATATAGATGCTGATAGATGTGTTTCTCAGGCTGAGTGTGTATCAGGCCAGATTGGGCCCTGGTTTGAATTTATTTAAAGCTGAGCTGTTTACACACCCTCTGCCCATGGGGAACAGACCAGGAGCATATCCTGTAAGCCCAAGCAAAAGTTTGCCCCAAAGACCCTACAGCCTTGCAGCCTCCAGCAAGGGCTTGGGAATAGGTTTACCTATCTAAAACAGGCCATTTCCACCACCCTGGACCAAGGGAGACAGGGCCAGGAGGCTTCTGAAATTCCTCCTGGCTTGATTTGTGGGATGAGCAGAGACTGTTTACTTATGGGCTGGCTCTGGAGTTGCTGTACATGCAACTCCTCAGTGGTGCTGTGTTGCTTTCCTTTGTGATTTTCAGCTAGGCAGTGACTGAGGCAGCCTGCTGTGTTACACATTGCTCCATTCAAGCTTGGGTTGGGCATTGGCAACAAAGAAATCCCCAGTGAAGGCAGAAGATAAGGGGAGAGGGTGCATCTAGACAGGGATTCCCTCCCCATTCCTTATCTCTCTGGCACAGAGATAGTGGTGCTCTCCCTCTGCAAGGCCAGGCCAGATATAAGCTGTGGCATGGAGACTGGACTGGCTCTTGGCTCTGCTTCTCATTATCTGTCTCCCCATGAATGAACGTGAGGTTTTAAATGTCTCAGAAACTGGCTGTGGGATCTTGTGAATCCAGTGGCTGGAGCCAAAATAGAGCAGTCACTCCTGGCTCCCCTCTCCCTTGTCTCCCCACAAAGGAAATAACTGGCTTGGGGGCCATAGGAATGACACACGTGCACATCTCTCTACTGGGCCTGATTCTGCTCTCACAGCCACCAGCATGATTCAGGAGCAGCCCTGCTGATGCCCGTGGCATTGTGCTGTGTTAGGGTGTCCTGGTCTATGAGGAGAACTGGAGCCTGTTCATTCTTGAACCGCATAGGGATTGTTCATGCTGGAGTCTTGGCATCACCAGGTTGCCAAAAGCCACAGGCCCAAATGCAAAGGGTGTCTGTGCTGCCATGCATGATGCTGTGCTGCCCTTGCCAGCTCCCCTCTGGAGATGCCTGCTTTTTAGCCTGTAGGAAAAGCTCCTCTGGGTCCCAGAGATTCTCAGTCCCTCTTGGAGCCTGTTCAGGCTGCCAGTGGCTGCAGGAACATTTGTCTGTCCCTGGAAGCACTCACACGGCCGTTTCATCCCAGCACTGGTTGGGCTGGGAGCACCAAATCCAACAGGGAACAAACCCTCCTGTTGCTGTATTGATGCACGGAGCCAGGGAAGGCAGCGTGGCTTTCCCAGCAGAAGCTGCCTGTGGTGCTAGTGCCAGCACTTGGCCTAGATCATCCCTTTCTCCATTAGGACACTGAAGGCTTGTTGGCTTAGGAGTGTCACACTGATGGACAGGCTGTGAATGACATCCAGGGCACGAGTCCCTGTGAGGGCACTCTGATTCCAGTGTAACGTGCCCTTTTTCCAGTTCAGCTCATTACTTGCAGGCAGTTCCCGTGACATCTCAGAGCTCTTTCCAAAGGAGGAGCTGTGCTGCCGCTTGACCCAACAGCAGAGAAACCCATGGCTCAGTCAGCCTTACCCCATAGTCAGTGGCAGGGTCAGGAATAGAGCTCACACTAAGGGCATGTTTAGGCTCAGACAGAAAAAGCTGCTCGCTCTACTCCCAGAGAGTGTACCTATATCCCAGCACCAGTTATATCATGGGGACCAGCAAGGTGCCCTGTGTGGACAGGCCATCCATTCCTGCCTGCATAGGGCTGCGGCACTCCCAGCCCACCCTGGGGTTCAGTGCGAGTGCTGGTAAGCGTGGCACAAAGTCCAAAGAGGCTGGAGTTTGTGATCCATGGGAGCCTCTTGCATTAGCGAGTGTTAGTGATGAGCCAACCTCTCTTTCCCACAAATCCAGGAGGGGACTTCGAAGTTTGCCACCCTGGAAATCAACCCCAAGAGGGCCCAGAAGCGCCAGCAGCAGCAAAGAGAGATGGTGAGTTGGGCGCCACTGCCCTCTGGATTCCCAGTGTCCTTGTAGGGGCTGTGACCAGGCTTCTCCAGCTGACCCTTGTTCTCCTCTTGCAGGGTGTGATGCAAGGCACCATCCCCTACCTGGGCACCTTCCTCACAGACTTGGTGATGCTTGATACCGCCATGAAGGATTTCTTGGATGTACGTACCCTGCTGTGTGCTCTCCTAATCCCATTCTCCTCCCAGAGCCCTGAAGCTCCCAGGAACTGGCTAAAATGGCTAAAACATAGTTGGCTCCCCTACCCATAGGCATGTAGGGATACATTGCTGTGCTGACACTGTCCCCTGGCGGAGGCTCGCTGCATTGCATGATCCATGCCAGGCTGTGGGATAGGGACTTCCCATGCGTGGTTTGCTATAATGTTCCTTTGACTTCTGTCTTTCAGGGAGGCTTGATCAACTTTGAGAAGAGAAGAAAGGTGAGTGCTTGTCATGTTCAGACTTTGCAGTGAGGCAGATGATGGGGCTGGCTGGATGCCCCCTGGCCCACTCCAGTTCAGTTGGGGCTGGTTCCCCTCTTGTCTTAGCTCTAGCCCTCTCTTGTCCTGCAGCTTGGAGCACTGAGCTTTGGCAGGCTGCTCAGAGCTGCTCAGTTAAAGCCATTCCCACACATGGCCCTCAGGACTGATCTGAAAGTGAGAGGGCTTGTGTTGGGGAGGTCTGACCAGGGCAAGGTGGGTGGGAGTCAGGCCTCAATCAGTGTCCCTGCCTCTCTTGCTCACAGGAGTTCGAAGTCATTGCCCAGATCAAGCTGCTGCAGTCAGCCTGCAACAACTACAGCTTCACGCAAGAGGACCGCTTCGTAGAGTGGTTCCACGGCGTGGAGAGGCTCAGCGAAGCCGAGAGGTGAGCCCACGCCAGATGCTTCAGTCCTAGGGCCCCTCTGAGGACTCCCCTCGTTCCACACTGCTGTGGGATGGGAGCATGGCTCCTTCAAACTCAAACCTCTTACAAGTTGCTAACAAGGCCTCGGGGTCTGTAGCTCCTTCTCCTCAGTGCATATAAGGGCCTGGGCAGTCGCCATTTGCTTCCCAAGTTTCTGTTCATCAGGACAGTGTGACACTGGTGAAGGGTGTGGGCTGAGCCCTCAGACTAGGGGCTGCCTATGCAACTAGGCCTGCCTTCTTGCCTGGGGGCTGACGTCTAACCTTGGCACCTGGGCAGCCCCCTGCCTTGTATACCCAGACTCAGCCCTGCCAGAAACTTGTGGTCACCCTAATCCTGCAGGCTGAGACCGATCTATTCCTTCTTGCCTTCTCTGCACTGCTCACACAGTGGTAATGGGGGGAAGGAGGGGTGCAAGCCCAAACACATGGGCTTCACCTCAGGCTGCAGCCAAGCTGACTGTCTGTTCTCTCCCTTTCCAGCTATGGGTTGTCATGTGAGATCGAGCCCTTGTCTGAGTCAGCCAGCAACACGTTGAAGGCAAAGAAAAACACGGGCATCATAAAGCGATGGAGCGAGTGAGTCTCCCCTGTCCCTGGGGTGCTTGTATGTGGCCAGTCTAGACGGAGGAGAGCTGACGGAGCCACCAGGAGGCTATCGCTGGGGGGTGAAGGCAGAAGCGAGGTTCATGTGTGCAGCATTACAGAGGGGGCATAGGATTAGACTAGGCCTGCAGGTCACATCAGGGGGCATCGGTGCAGTTGTGTGAGGGCTCAGTATTGCAGAATGCAATGGAGCAGGCTGGAATCCAGCCAGGCCAGGGGTCTCGGAGACATCTGTGGGCAGCTCTTTGAGCCGTAGGACCTAGACGTGGGTTGTGAGGTAGCGAGCTGATTAGGGCCCTTGGCTGCTTGACATACCAGCGTGGTCACCCAGGGCCGCTCTCTTCTCTGATAGTCGGCAGCCGCCAAGCGCCGAACCCTGTGCCAGTGGTAGCTCCCACTCCAAGTCCTTCGACCAGCTCAAGTGCGGGCAGTACCTGTGCAGCGGGGACACCACTGACTCACTCAGTGTCACCTCTGCCGGCTCCAGTAGCTCTGACGTGGAGGAGATCAACATCAGCTTCATCCCCGAGTCCCCCGACTGCCAGGAGAAGAAGGTACGGGGCAGCTCGCCGGGCTCTCCCCGCGCCCAGGGCAGCAGGAGGCAGGTGCGCCCAGGGCATGGGGGTGGCACCTCTGCCTTCAGTCTGGAGGTGGGGTGGGGTGGGGTGGGCCCCTGCATTCTCCCCTTAAAGGTTGGGTCCAAGTTGCGGGAGCCCCAGGCCCCTCTGCCTTCCCATCTCCATCCATTGCTCTGTTTGGGATTCTCTCCATGTATCCTCGGGCACTTTCTCCTCCCACTCCATTGTTGTAACTGCCTCTTCAGTTACAGAACCCCCTGCCCTGGCTCTGTGCCCTTGCTCCCTTCCCAGCCTCCAGGGGACATTACTGGGATCCCCCATGGATCAAGAGGCTGAAAGCCGTTGCACGTCTGCCTCTTCCCCTCAGTTCTGGGAATCCACCTCTCTGTCCTCACTGGACACATCTGGGATTGGCTCAGGCTCCAGCAGCGCCTCCTCCTCCTCGGTCTCCTCCACGCCGGTGACGGCATCACGCACCCACAAGCGCTCCATCTCGGGGATCTCCAGCTACTCCTCCCTCTCACTGCCCCTCTACAACCAGCAGATCGACGATTGCTGTATCATCCGTGTCAGCCTGGCTGTGGACAATGGCAACATGTACAAGAGCATCTTGGTGAGTGGGTGGTTCCTGCGATGTGTCCACGTGGGAGTGCCCAACAGCCCAGGATCCTGAGGACGTCTCCTACTTCCAACCCCACTTGGAAGAGCTCTGTCCTGGAGGAGGACCAAATGTTGGTGCGGTGGAGGGTGGGGATTGCTGCTAGTCTAATGAATCCTGGTGCCTGGGCTCTGCCTTAGCTGCCACGGTGGCTTTGGGGTCCTCAGTCTTGTTCCTCTGGGTTGATGCATCCCTTCCCTACACAGGTGACAAGCCAAGACAAGACCCCGGTGGTGATTCGCAAGGCGATGGCCAAACACAACCTAGACGGGGACCGGCCGGAAGACTACGAGCTTGTTCAGATCATCTCAGAGGAAAGAGGTACAGGGGACTGTAACATGAGAGGCTGGGGTGTTGGGGATCTGCCAGCTCCCTGGCATAGATGCGATAGGGAGGCCACTGTAGTGCTGAGCTTGGAAAATGAGTTGTCACCCCAGCCCACCGCACCTCACTGCTGGGCAGAGCGCGTCCCTGCTCTCCCATGGACCAGGGAACCTTGCACAGTTGCAGGAGCCCCAAGTCAGCCAGGAAGCACAGCCTACGCTCCTGTTCTCATGGGGCCTTGCTGCTCCCTCAGGTTCCCCATCATCCCAGCAGGTCCAGCATTGCCCCACTTAGTTCCCTGCGTACATGTCCCTTCCCTTTATGAAGGCAGCTTCAGCCCAGCCAAGCACTGGGGTGACTGACCCAACCTCTGTCCGTGTGTCCTCTCAGAGCTGAAAATCCCTGACAATGCCAACGTTTTCTACGCCATGAACTCTGCTGCCAACTATGACTTTGTGCTCAAGAAGAGGGGCTTCTCCAAGGGGGTGAAGATCAAGCACGGCTCCAGCTCCACCCTGCCCCGGATGAAGCAGAAGGGCCTGAAGATCGCCAAAGGCATCTTTTAGCCCCACCCTTGCTGCACCCCTCATCAACTGGGCCTTGAGGGCAGGCTACTCTGGGCCTGGCTGCCGGCCTGGTGGGGGTGAGGGCAGCGTGCAGGTGGACTGACAGCGCACACGGTGCTCGGAGGGGGGCAGTGTCAGCCAGTGTCCCATTTCCATCAGGGCTTTTCTACACGGAGGGGGGCTGGCGTCTCCTCTTCCACCGTGTGCCGCCACCACCACAGCCATCCAGCTGCCCGGAGCCAGACCCCACCTCTCTGCCTTAGGTGCCTTCTGTCTGAAAGAGTGAAGGACTGGCGACTTGTCAGCACATCTGTCTGCCTGGGATACAGCGGGAGCGAGGGGCGCGCCAGCTGTCACTGGGGAGTCAGCAGGAACTTCCTTGGGAGCAACAGGGCTGGGTTCATCACCACCTGTGCTCTGCCGTCTCCCAGGGCTGCTTTACCTCTAGGTCCCACTTTTTCTCTCCTGAGACATTGTGCCACCTGCCTGCCCCTGCAGGGGAGTTAATTGGGAAGGATGAAGCCACTCAGCACCACGCTTGGTTGTGGATGAGCGTTCTCTGGATGTGTGAGATGGCTCAGCAGGCACTTGGTGCTCTCTGGGACTCTGCACTGGAAGCCTGGTCATTCCTCCTTTTACTCCCCCGATCCCATGGTCTGCCAGGCTGGACTCTGATGTTCCAGGCTCCGTCATTTTCAAACCTGCACCAAAGATCAAATGCCAGTGTCTCTTTGGAGGCTAAAACACCCCTCACCAAGCACGGGGAGCCATCAGCGGAACAAGGAGGAGCCATTGTTTTCTCCAATTCCTGTACAGACGTTTGTAAATAGCCTTTTTTTTTATATGACCCGGGTGAGAGCGGAGAGGACCAGAGCAGTTTACAATGCAAAACGCCTGCCTCCATCCGTGCCACCCGCAGAAAGTGCCACTCGCCTTGGGCTTTAAAGACTTTTTAAAACATGGACAATAGGGGGGTGGGGGGGAGGGGCTTGCATTTTTGTACAAAAAAACCTGTTTACTGAATTTTTTTGCAATATTTATTGGTTGTAAATAGACCAGACTGACTTGTACATTTTACTAACCTGCCCCCTGCCTGCTTGTATTTAAAGTGACTGGGAGAGAGCTCTCTGGCAGCTGCCTTGCTTCATTGTGTGCATGGGGGCAAAAGAGTCTTTCTAAGCCCCCTGGTTCCTTTGGCTAACAAGTCCTGTGTGACCTGGGGAGAAGGGCCTCACTTGTGATCACTGTAAGAAACACTAACGAAAGGGGGCCCTTCTGTTCCCAGACCCGCCAGCAGCCTTTCCTGCTCAGGCACTTGTCCTGGGGCCTTTCCTTCCTCCTCGATCTCTGTTTTGCAACAAAGCTGGTGTCCTGCATCCCTGCAAGGACCCAGGGCCTTATCCTGAAAGGTCAGGAGCTTAGCCCCTCTTGGAGCAGGTTCTATAGGACCCCGATCAGAAGTTGCCTCCTCGTATGCACGTTTCCCCCAGGCGGGTGCTTAAGGCACAGTGGAGGAAACGGGGAGGGTCCATTACCATCAGTCATGGGGGAGCAAAGCGGAGAGAGTTTCAAGCCATTGGGGGAACTGCAGAAGCAGCTTAATTGCAGCAGAACAGCTGCATGCAAGAGGCTGCAGGGGTTGGGTGGCAACCTCTACCTGGGACCCTGAGAGTCAGACCAGGACTTGGGACATCATCTGCCTTGGGCATTTGGCTTCTTGGGAAGGACGTGTGTCCGTGTACCTGACTGGGACAGCTTAGAAAAGGTAGCGCGTCTCCTATGAGCACTGCTGTGGCTTTCTCTGACCCCCTGCCTTCCCCTGCACATGAAGGGAGCCATTGCCTCCCTGAAGCAGGGGTTGGAGCCCTTTTCACTCATTTTGCTCTGCTGGAGCCTTCTCTCTCCCCACTCTGCCTTCAGGGACCTGTTAGCCAGCTCAGCATCCGTTTCTGCAACCAAAGCACTTCAGCCAAGCACAGCAGGTCAGCATGCCTCAGACTGGGCTTGCTCTTCCTGTTGCTGAATGACCTGTTGCTCTTCTGCACTGCTAACCCAGCCCTTCCAGCCTCTGCTGGGCCTTCAGCTCTTCCTCTCTTGCCAGCATGAATCATCTCCTTGAGGTCTATGCTGTGGTCCTGCGTTGTCTGGGAGGAAGAGACCCTTCTCTTCTCAGCAAGGCCTCTATTTCAGCCAGCACATGCCATGGCCTCCAGGCCCTGGACTATAGCCCTGCTCTGAGCAGCACCATGGCAAAAAGTGCCTGCAAGGTAAGACAAAGGGGGGCATGCAGGCTTCAGGGCAAACGGTTCCTGTGAAATGGCTCTTCACCTCGGAGGGCAGGAACAAGTCCCACCCAGTAGGGAGACCAGCAAATGCTCCATTGCTGCCTGTGCTTCTAGCAGCCCACTGCCCCTTCTGTGGTAACACTGGCCTACTCTTGGCTCAAGTGCTGCTTCGTGCCTCAATAACTGGCCTGCATCTGAGGTTAAATGCAGGGCAGAGTTGACAGACCAGCCTTCTCTCCCCACCCCGTCTTTCCAAGGGCTGGCAGACTCTGAAGTGCCCCCCTGTGCGTAGGTGATCAACGTAGCTGATTGTATGATACGGATTTTGTAACAACTCCTGTGAAGGCACACACTGCCCAGTGTGACGTGTACAGTCATGTAATTAGTCTTTGCAATAAAATACCAATGCTCTGACAACCCTGCCCTTGGGCCCCGTGCCATTGTCTTCCTTGACTGATGTAGGCCCCCAGCTAAATACAAGGGAACAGCTATGGCGTAAAGCCCGCAGAGGAGGAGCAGTGTAGGATGTGCAGGGGTTCCTGTATTGCTGAGGAAGTGAGTGGGCTAACAGACTGATGAGCAGCAGGTAGGAGGGCTATAAGTCAATGCTGTTGAATCTAGTTTTGCTTTACATTCATGGCGCTTCCCCTCCTAATTGGATCCAGTCCTCCTCCTGCTGTCCGGGGGGGAGGCCATCAAATTAACGAGGAGGCTGCTGACCTACCTCTCCAGTGAATTGCCACTGTATTAATAATGCACAGTTCTGCCACGATCATCACTGAGAGCAAGCGAGCAAGCATAGTGGATTGTAGCATCTCTTCCTGCTCCGTCTCAGCCTTGCAGCCAGGGCACTGGTGACTTAGATCACATTCCCATTGTTTTACTAGTCCAGAGTGCTCCAGTAATTAGAGCAAGCAGTAGTAGCACATCAACTCTACCTTTTGGGCTGTGTTTGTCTGGCAGAGGTGTGTTAAGGGGTCGTGCTTTTAGCCAGTCTTACTGCAGATGGTGCAGGGCAAGAGCCAGGAATACAGATGCTATGTAACAGAGCGCTTCTGTGGGAGGGGCCCTTTGTGAAGTCAACCTTGCAAAGAGTCCCTGAACAAGTTTCTGCCGTCAGGGTGATTGAGGCAACTAGGTACAAACGTGGGGCAGAGAGTGCCTCTGGAAGGAGTCTGTGTGCGCCTTTCAGAGGAGACAGTGTTGTCCAGTACACTGGCCTTGGCTGTTATTTGGGAAGTCCTGGTGCACAGGACAGTTAAAAAGAAGCCACAACTCGCTCAGCAGGAGACAAGCATTTAATGATTTTGACTTTACAAACAGGAATGCACAGAAAACCACAGTAAAGTCTAATGGGCTTGTTACTCATCCAGGAAAGAGGAAGACTCATTAGGCAGGCTCTGGTAGGACATTGTCCAGAACTTAACGTAGGGGGCCTTGAGACCCTGCTTCACAGAGTTGTAGCTCATGTCGCTGTTGATTTCCACGTAGTAGCCTTCCTCGGCTGTGTACGGCAGCCAAGCAATGGGCACGCTCGATGCCCCTTTGTTAGGGTCCCTGTAAAAACACAACAGCTGCAGCTGGAGACGGTGCTAACTTGAGACTTGCAGCCCAGCTCCCCTGGCAAGCTGCAGCCTGATGTGGGGCTTTCCACACAAGCTCTAGGACCCTGCGAGAGTGCTAGTTCCCATGCTCTGCAAACTTTGGATATTGACTGATGGATGCTCTGATCTCGCTCTCCAGTAATGAATCCCCTGAACCCAGAACAAAGTGTCCCAACTCTGAAATAGGAGCACTTGTGCAGCCAGGGAGCCTTCTCCTGGGGTCTTTCAAAGCCCACACCCAGCACTGAGGGGCCCTTCAGGAGTCTGAGTAAAGCCACGAGACAACACACAAACCCCTGCGTTGGAGGCTCCTCTCCCAATCTCCAGCGAGCTGCACCATGGGAAAGCACCACACGGGTGTCTGCCGCTGCTGAGGCCAACATCATGGGCCTCGCAAACTGGAAGCAGCAGCTCAGCATTCAGGTAGAAAATGGAATTGCCAAGCAAGCAGCTAAAACAAGCCCAAGCTCAACTGCTCCCTGCACCAGCACAAGGTGTAGCATGGATCCTGCCTTTAGCCCTTGAAGCCCAATTCCCATTGCAGGCAATGGAGCTTAAAGGACTCAGAAGAGAGGAACTAATGCTAGGGGGAAACCTCATCCTCCAGAAGCCGTGTATGCTGAGAACAGACTCCTGTGTCTGCACTTCTCCACAGCCTAGGCTTACCGACCCAGCTCCCCGTCATTCAAGATCCTGAGGCAATTGGTAGGATGCCTCCAGTACCCCTGATGCTCCCTCAGCTCACGGAGACCCAGACCACCCCGGTGCAGGCTACAAGACTGAGGCTCCCACAGGTAGGAGCATGAATAGACGGGAGTTGGTGTTACCACTTGTAGCCCAGGCCTCTTACCCTGTTCTGGCAAAGTTGGTCCAATAAGCAATCATGATCTCCGAGACAGTCCTGTGCCGTGGGAAGTAGGCCAGTGGGGTAGTGAACGGTTTCCCAAAGACATACTGAATGTCATCTGCGTGGTCTGCCCCTACCCAGCTGGGGTAGACGGGCATTCGAGATAGCTGGGAGAAGACGTAGCTGTAAGTCTTGCCACTCCTGTGTAAGCAGAAATAGATGCTAAGCAGCTGGGGATGGAGCGATGGTGATTCACAAAACCACAGACGCATTCAATCATGCACGATGCTAGGTGTCCAGGGAGGACTCTAAGCCCCAGAACTTCCAAGCAGCTTTCCCTGTCCTCTTAGCATCATCACCTCATCTTAGGGAAACATAGGAGACACAGTTCATTTACTTCTCATCATTCATTGCTCAGGGAATAAGAGCAGACAACTTCCTTTGCTGCTTAAGCGGTGGGGAACAGTGGCCTACTGGGGGTTTTTAAAGAAAAAGTTCAATTGGGATTTTTTTTAAATCCCCAGTGTCCTGGACTACACCTGCAACTCTTTGTGGGTAAATAAAAAATGAAACCTACCCATGCAGACCCAGTCACTGCACCATTTCCGGCCCACACGGCTCCCACCTGAATGCTATATCCTGAGCTTGCCCACAACGTGCCCAGCATGCGCTGCTGCTCGCACAGACTCACTTGGCATTCTGGTAATGCAGATTGAGAGCCCGCTGTGTCGGGATCAGGAAGATGTAGTCGGTCTCCAAGTCCACCACTGTTTTCTTCATGGTCTCCTGATCTGGGGTCTGGCCCCACACCTGGGTGTAGAGGGCATATGTTGCATTTGCTCCCTTTACTCCCTTCTCCACGGTCAGCCCTTGAACCAGGTTGTAGAAATCACCCCTAAAAAAAAAAACAAAAAACAACTCACAGCACCTCTTAGCTTCCTACTGACTGGAAAGATTGTAATAGGTCCAGTGGTCACAGAGACAGACCCTGGCTCCCTGACACTTGTTAAAGCAGAGCAGGGGTGATAGCAGGGACCAGTGAATTGGTACTGGAGACATGAAATAGCTGCCTCCAGTTCAAAGGCAGCCCTGCTCCTAATACGCCCTTGGGCGTTATTTGATGGATGGAAGAGCCTGGCGATCTCAGTCCAGATTCTGGAGAGAAGGCATCAGTTCAAAGAAAGTTCATCTTTGTGCTTGGTGAAGCAGGTGGGTAGAGTGGTGACATCCCAGCTGACTTCCTGCCTATGGCAGGGGTGCTGGACTCGATGATCTTAGGAAGTCCGTCCCAGCCCCTAACGTCTATGAAATCCAGGTCCTTCTGAACTTGGTTCCTTTGGCCAAACCTTTCCCCCCAATCTCCTCCTGGGAGCAGCTCTGTCATTACCAAGCCCATGCCCCTCAGGGCACGAGGGGAAAAACACGTAGGTGCTCCTCTGGCCTGGGTCTCACTCACACCAAGGTGTTGGGGACCAACCGACAAGGCCTTTCTCTAGCATTGTTTCTCCCCTAGCAAAACCCAAGACCACCTTGCTTTTTCCACGTGTGCTTAAGGCAGCTGCACTTACGCAGTGATGTCCTTGAGTGGACGATTGATGCGCGGGACATCGATCCCAGCGAAGATGTGCCCATCCATGTTGTTCACGCCTGCAATGTAGTCTATGTCTGCTGCATTGGCAAAGAGGTTCTCCGGGTTGTCTGGGATGAAGTCTCCATCAATGACAGGAGTGAAGGCAAGGTAGAAGACAAGGGGATCTGCATGCAGAGGACAGCCAGGAATCATTATGAATCCAACGTGGGAGCAGACTGACCACGTGCCTTACAGCTGCAAGCAGGGAGCTTCAGGTAAACAGGCTGGATGAACTCCTGGCCTGACAGAGTAGTGGGAGATTCCCCAGTGACGGCAGAGGACGGGGCTTTGCCTGGTCTAGGGGCACACAGCCATGTGCTCTAAGCTGCAGCCCCCAGCTGTGTGGGGTGGGCCAGGATTTGTGAAAACCATGCAGACGTGTTCCCACCGCCCTGTGGGTATGGCAGTGCCTCCGGGCCACTTCCCGGCTCGAGTGGGAATTGCAGGGAAGACAATTATAGCTTTTACAGAAAATGAAGCATAGAACCAGGTCTCCAATGACATGGGAGCTCGGGGTGCAAGCAGGGCACTAGCCCCACAGAGCCCGTGCCTGGGCAGCAGGAGCCCCACAGCACGGATCCAGCAGCAGCTGGGTGCACGGATAATGTACTGCTGCTATAAGAGGCCCAGCAGGCCATGCTGCAGCTGCAGCAGCCAAGGACTGTTTCTGAATCCCCATTGTAGGTAAGACTCCCACTCCCACCCCAAAACTCAAGCCTCTGGTCCCCAGGGAGCACTGTGGGCAAGCCCAAGTCAGCCCAAAGCAACTGCAAGGGGCGCATTTGCTTGTATGATTTCACACAGAGAGGATGGCAGGAACCCTGGTTTTTCAAACTCAACCAGTGTCTTGCCTGCCTGCCTGCTCTTCATGCAACAGCCAACAGGCTGAGCTCTATGGGAACAACGCTCAGACACGTGTCCTCTACGGCAGCGGTTCTCAATGTTTTTTGTACCAGGACCCTTTGTAAACATCAATGGCCAGTCCTGACCTGGTGCTCCTTGCTCCTGACCTGCTGCCCCCACCCGCAGCTCCTCAGCGTGTGGGGTAGGAAAGGCCCCAAGCAAAGCCACGGTTTGCAACATTTTTCATCTTCAAAGGACAATCCATTTTTTTTAAAGTTTGTGACCTTTTCATATATTCTTGCAACCCACTTTGGGTCATGACCCACAGGTTGAGAAACACTACTCTAGTGCCCACTGACTCACATGCCAGGCCGACCAACTCCAGATGGTAGGCCAGCGTCACTGCCTTGGGGTCTGCAACACGCAGGCAGTTGGCCAAGGTTGTGGTGTTGTCTGTAGGGCAGCCGACCTTCTCTGCAATCTACAGGACGCAAGAGAGGAAGTAGCTGCGGTCAGTGCAGCCAACTGCCCAGCTCCCACACGCTGGGACAGGAAGCGTGGTTTTGTTTGGTTTGTTTTTCGAATCTCAGAAATGCTCCCACGCCTCCTCTTGAAGGGTACTGTCCCTTTGTAGACACTTCAGGTGCCGTCACTGCTTCTACCCACTCAGCCTGCTGTTTTCCACATACCACCAGCTGGCTGCAAAAGCTCTCCTAGCCTGGCGGCACAGTGCAGGTCCTAGTCTAACCCAACTTTGTGAATTTACTGTATCCAGGCTCCTTGGCAGCTCCTCCCCCTGAGCTCTGAGAGTGACCCTGAGTTACTGCCCTGTTTTGGAGCTTACTTTACCTTGGTAGCCCAGAAGAGAGGGTTCTCCTGGATAGCCCACGTGCACAGGCCCACGCCGCTCTGGCTGATCGCTCGTTTGAACAACCCCTTGCTGTAGGGTGACAAGGTCTGTGTCGCAGGAGAGACAGAAAAGGCTGGTTGTTAGCAAGCCCCAGACAGCCTCCCAGGCCAAGGCCAAGTGTTCAGGCTCTACACAAGGCTCCGAACAGTGGCTGCCTCTCGACAAGTCACAGCATAAGAGGACCTGTGTAACTTTGGGAGGAAGGAGCTGCAAGGCCTCAGGCAATGAAAGTCTGGCTCCTGCAGAGAGAGGGGCAGTGTAAGGAACCAACATCAACTCAGTCTTACAGGCTGAAATACAGACAGATTTCTACAGCAGGGGAAGCCTGAGGAGGAGGAGTGCTTGGGAAAGCAGCGCTCTTCAGATCTGCGTGGAGAGTTTAAGAGGACATACATGAAGTAACGGAGCCGCTACGAAGACAAGTGCGAGTTCAGGACCCCTTCATCTATTAACCCACATGTAGGTGTACCTACTGCCACCCAGAGCAGCGCCTGCAGCTAGAAAAGCCCTGCGCTAGGGAACCTGCAGCATTCTGCCAGAGAGGGAAAGCTACCCTGCCGTGGCCTGGCGATGACTGCGCACCTGCAACGAGACACTGACGGCTCCAGCAGATTCCCCGAAGATGGTGATGTTATCAGGGTCGCCTCCAAAGGACTTGATGTTTTTCTTCACCCAGGTGATGGCCATGTGCTGGTCCCTCAGCCCATAGTTACCTGCACAAGAGAAGGCAATATTTTTCAGGGAACAGAGAATTAAAAATTGGTGGGATTCCAGGCTCTGGGTCCATGTTTCGCACACCTTCACCTTTACTTGTCTTAAAGCTGAGGTTAGATCACAGGTATCCGCAGATCCTGGGCCTGTGTCCTACACATTTTGGGAAGTGGTGTCAGAACAAGGGGTTTGCATGCTTCAAACATCCAACCCATCTGCCGCCTTTCCTACAAGTTCAGCCTCTGGATCTCTCCTTCCTTGGAAGACAGCCCTTCTGCATGGTGTGCATGTGGATGAGGGGAGTCACTCTGGTGTGTGTGGGAGAGGCTGGGCAGACACAGAACTGAAGTCTCTAAAGCAGAGCGACGGCTACTGTACCTGGAGCACTGGCATCACCCGTGCTAAGGAACCCCAGGGGCCCCACTCGGTAGCTGAAGGTCACGACGATGACGTTGCCTCGCACCGCAATCTCTTCACCATCGTAGAGGTAGTTCTTGAGGAAGTTAGCACCCTGACCACCGCCAAAGAGGAAAGCACCTCCATAGATCCAGACCATCACCGGCAGATTTGTGGAGACTGGAGCGGGGAGGAACCACAAAGCGATGTTAGGCTGAGGAAGAGATGAAAACTTCCTAACGCAAATCAAAGCCAGCCCTTTCCGTGTCGTCATCACCCTATACCTCTAGGCATGTTCACTAACAGGCATCACCTCCTTCAAGCTTGAGCAAGTTCAGGAGGAATATAAACATACCTGTCTGCAGGGTCACTGAACTAGAGGCACAAGCAAGTTATTTATCACGATAACAGACCTAGGACTTGGTGACAGGGTGAGCTGAAGAGCCTGGGAAGATAGAACTGAGCAGGGAGAAATTACACAGCACAAACTCCAGTCTCTACTTGCCAAGGGAAGCTCAATTTCTCCACGGAAATGGATCCAATGGCATGTCTAATGTCACCACAAACCTTCTGGGGGCCTGACTTCCCCATCTGCCCTGCAAGGAGGGGGTCACTATTGGAACGCAAGGCAGCAGCTGGTGGAGACTGGCTGATGCAGCGGTAACGCAAGGAATCCAGTGCGGCCAGCACACTGGGGAGCACACGACTGGTGGCCAGAGGGGAGTGTCAAGGAAGGCCTGGCTCCAACACACAATCGCTCCAGGCTGCTCAGGGCTGAACAGAATGGAAACATCCCACCTCCCATGTCCTCATCAAGCCCATACCTTGTTTTTTCCCCTGAGGGACCCAGATGTTCAGGTACAGACAATCCAGACTCCCACGTACGTCAGTCTGGGTTAGCGTGGCCTGCATGCAACGGGGCTTGTACTCCGTGGCCTGCAGTGTACCTAGGAGAAAGAAGACAATATCCTGTTGTGAACCCAGGCCAGGCTTCCAACTTCGCACAAGAAAGAAAAGCCCGAGCTAGAGAGGAGAGAACAGAGATCCAAAATCCTTCTCACCTGGCCAGCCAGGATGGGGCTGGGGGTTTTCCAAAATCTTCGTAGGAGCGCCATAAGGGATTCCTTTGAAGATGTCAATGAAGTTCCCGAAGAGTCCTAGCTTCTTATTGACACCCTCAACCAAGCCTCCTTCCGTGGACACAACACCCAGCTAAAGATATTCCAGACAGACCAGGGGCAGGGAACAGGAAACACGTTTAATGAACATAGGCAGGATCAGCAGGTCTAAGATACGCTTCAACATTCATTTAGCCCTTTAACACATTGACTGTAAAAGCTACATCTGCAGAAGTTGTCTTTTCAAGCAGACTTACACCAACTGAAACATCAACCCCTGACAACGCTAGTTCTTTATAAAATGAATGAACAACACGCTTATTACTATTAATGAATAATTTGCACTTAGGCTGAGACTTTTCCCCATCAGGGACTTCGAGGTGATATTAGACCGTGATGAAGGCTAAATGCATGAATAGTGAGGTATACAGGAAGGGGGAGAGAGAGGAAAAAAAAGTCAGTGGAGTTGAAGACACTGATTACTTCACAGAATTACTCAGTATGAAGTCCCCAGTTGCTACTGACCAATTTTGCAAAAACTTGCTCAGTATGAGGTAGGTCCCAGCCTCTCTTTCCCTGTCTGAGGCTGCTAAAATAAATTGGAGTATGCTCAGTGAAGCATAGCTACTTCATAGGATGAAAAATATTCAGAAGCCAGTAAATGAGAGGTGAGCCCTGCCATGAGAAAAAATAGGACATCCCCCTAAAAACACTTGAGCTACAAGCCATCTGCCTTCACTCAAGAGTTGGTATCACCCATTTCCATTGCCGTATCCCAAATCTGAGATGAAACCAACCCCTTGCTGTTTTGTCGCAGCCCACAAGAATGAGCATTGTCCAGTGGATCTATCTGGTTCGCACATCCACTTCCGTGACCCCAGAAGGCAGTTGCCCGCTTTCTTTCAGATACAGAACAGCGAGATGCTGCTTTGTATGGAGTTACTTGTTATGGAAGTCTTGGACGCCCATTTAACGTAGCACCTGCGGATATGCCAGGAGCCAGGGGAGAGACCACAAAAGCTTTAATACATGACTCTAACCAGGCAACCTGTTCTCTCCAATTTTCTTTAGCCTAAAGGAAAATGAATGGCCTGCTGTATCCTTACCTTTGCAGCCCATGCTACACCCAGGTAGCAGAAGAGGGCAAAGCACAGAATCCCCCAACGACCCATGACGCCTGCCTGCTAGACTGATCCCTGCCTATGTGTCTATATATATGTATATACACACAGATGTGCTGGGATACAAATATGCGCATGCGCCCATGGAGCTCCACCTTGTCCCACCTGTGCCAAGGGTGCTCGCACAGATTGCACACACCTGTGCTTCACCTGGCTGCAGCCAAATTGTGGTTGATAACCAGTACTAGGTTGTGAGAGACCTCCAGCTGTTTCTTGTGTGGGCTGGCAGCTTGCCTCCTTGAAGAAAGTTCTAGGTCTTAGCAGTCTTAAAGAAAAGAGACTCACCACGGAGCCGCATATAAGCTGAGATATTTGAAGACAGACAAATTAATGCCTTAGAACTATACCGTGTGCCATGAACCAAATTTTGCCCAGATTTGGAATCAGGAGAAGGACTAGATGCAACTCAGTAGAAATTATTGAGACCAAGTGGACAGTCAGAGCTTCCAGACATCAGCTACTTGGAAATGTTCAGGACTGCCTGTTCCTGCCTTGCTCTCCTGATGAGTGGAATCAAGAGCTAGCTCATGACTGGGAGTTGATGATCTGGCAGAGCCACCACGGATCATCACAAGGAAGTGAATAATTCACTGGATGCAGTATCTAATTGGAGTTCCTTCCTCTGACCTTGTTTCCAATTTCTCAAGCTGACAGAATATGGAAGACGCCGCCACTGTTCCAAAATATATTTTATTCCTACTCGGAAGAGCCAAAGGCAATACCCTGAAGCCACTGGAGTTAAAAGTACTTCTTTATTCTCAGCTCAAGGGAAACAAACCCAACCAAAGTGCTTTTCCCAGGAAAGGACAACCACAGGATTCCAGGTCAGACACTTCTCCTCAGCTCCAGGGAGTGGCCAGCCTGACTTGATATTTGTAAAGAGCACAAATGCCAATGCACAAACTGACAGGTTTGGCTGGGTTGGTTTACATGCAAGTACCCAGTCAAACTTTAAATGAACCCATTAATCCAACTCCTGGCTAAGTCCATCAGTCACTTGCTACCCCAATGGGAGCTGGACTACATACAACTGCATACGAGCAGAGGTAAATAATGCAAAAATACATTATTATTGAGAAAAAAAACAAGTTTAATTAGGAAAGCAGGCAAGGACTGTATTTCTTGGCAGTTGACTTAATGGAGAGAAGTCACCACGTGCTTCTCATGTACATATGCAGTCATGGACTGGTACCTACAGGCCCCATTAAAATGCACATGATTCATGCCAAGTCAAGTGACATGCTCCACAGCCTCTTGATTAATAATACTAGCCTTGTTTGCCCTGTTCTCAATACATTTTTTCCAGTGACCCTGACAGCAGGCTTACAAGTTCTGTGGCCTCCAAGGGTATAATTAAATGTTAATCCTTTGGTACATGAGGCCAGGCACAGTCCCACTGGGCCTGGGCTCAAGGCTTGCTGAAGACTTATGCAATAGGGCTGGCAAGGATGAAGGTGCTCTCAGCTCCTGGGAAGAAAAGACAGTGCAGATGTCACCCCCAGGGGCATCCCAGAAATAGCAAGGTGGGGAAGCTTCTTTACAAAATAATTTCTATGGCTCCTGGTCTCCCTAGCACTATAAAAATGCCATTGGTAGTGCCCGTGCCCCCAGTACACTGGCCGCTGATGCAAGGGCAAGCGCTGCTGCCAGTGCCGCGTGCAACTGGCATCTTGGAGTGAGCTCCACCTCTCCAAATCCCCCAGGGTTCAAGAAACAAAATCTCTATGCCCAAAATGGGTTCTGTGCAATCTTGTCTTGTTTGCTCACAGAATCACACATAGTCCAGAATCTCAGTTTCCATTTCGTTTTCACTCCCATCAGATGGCTTGAAGTCTTCCTCTTCCTCATCATCCTCATCCTCACCAGACTCATATGTCAGCTGCTCTTTGCCATCTTCAGTGGTTGATGTACTTGAAAATAGAGCTTAATCAAACAGAGAAAGAGGAAACCATCAGCCTTATTTCCATCATCACTGAAGCCACTGATGCATTTGCAATAACATTAACAAATCCAGGCACAAGATGGAACAGAAATGTTGACCACAGTTAAAATCTTAATAAAACCAATAGATGAAGGATAAAAAAGTCAATTTTCCTTCCCAAGGAATTCTAACAGAACAACGGTAGGAGGTTTTGCCTTACAGGAGGTCACACCATCTTGTACCAAATGAAGCTACTCCATTTCTTTTAGAAAGCAACATGGGCCAGCATCATACGGACATGTTTTCCTCTCCTGCAGTGACTCCTATAGTATATAATCCATACAAACGTTTTTAAAGGTCCATTTCCTGCTGCTGCCAATATGTATAAATGCACCATCAAGGGGATTATACGGTGAAGCAAAAAAAACAAAACAGAGAGAGACTGATATTGAGAAGACAAGGCAGGGAGTTGTACCCCCTACCTATTTAAAGGTCCCAATTCAATTTGTTGGTGTTGTAAGTGGCAAAGTCTAGTTACTTTCTCCCAGAGTATGGGGTCTTTTCCATGACGTGACAAAGACTGTTTGAAGAAAAGCAGGTGTCCTGCCAGTGTCCAAGATGAGGACTTCACCCTCACCCCCCCACCCCATGATGATCTAAGCAGAATGAAAAACATGGGCTCAAACTCCAACACTTAACCAACTTGGACTAAGCCTTCCAGAACAAGGGAGGTGACCCTGGCCAAGCCATGTTTATTGCTCCACTGCAGAGAGCAGCACACTACAACATCTAGAAGTTTTCCAAACATCCTTTCCACTGCTTAAAAAACTGGCATCTCTCCTTACCAGGTCTTGTGGATCTGATGGTCTGCTTGATCATCAGAGACATGGTATCTCTCAGATCATCACTAGTCTTCGGAAGGCACCACCCATCCCGTTCGCTGCACTCCGCTTCCATGCCATCATTTCGATGAATGATTTTCTGTAAGCTAAAGAGCAGCCAAGAAAAGAGTCAACTTGGCATCAGATGCAAACTTCAAACAAAACTGTCAAAACTACTTGTGCCTTCTCATCGAAGACCCACCCCCCAGCATGTTACAAGGAAAGTTTCACTAGCAGAGATGGTTATGAATTTCCCACTAGAGTGGCTTTCCAACAGAAAGTGCAATTTCTACAGAGAATAAACATTTTTCATTGGATGATTTCAACATCTGTAGAACTTTTCATTAGGAAAACTGAAACAAAACAAAAGCATCTCCTTTTGACTCGGGTCCACCAAAACCAGAGTATTTAATTTTGCTGAACAGATGATACAAAATGTCACTGTCTTCACTCCATCCCTAGATAACATTTTAAATAGATAATAACTGGGGAGGCTATACATGAAACCTTTTCTAAATCTTATGCTTGTGACACATCATGTTAAGTGTTCGATGCAGCATGTATTTTTTATGCTTATGTACATTTGCATTCATCAAAACCACAAGAAAAGCAGAAGTGTGATTTCCCAAGTTCTGTGACATTTTGTACACATCAGATTGAAAACAATGGGAATAGGGCCTCACGTACCCCCACTAGTTTCAGTGGATTGGGACCAGCCCCAAAATGCAGGTAAAGAAAGAAGGGTATCTTGGTTGCTCACATAACTTTATTGCGAAGGAACTGCAACTGCAAGTGGAGCAGCCTATATGTTCTCACTTAAAGGCTGGGAGTCTCGAATACTCAAGTCAAACAGAGAGATAGATGCTTGTGAGTAAATGGGGGCATTTGAGATTAATCACCGCAGAGTCTGTGAAATCTCCTGTGAAAAGATTCAACTAATGTTTCATAATACCTTTCTACATTCAAGTCACAGAGCTGATAGAACATCTGTCGATATGGAGGCAGGGCCCCTTCTTGGAAGATATACATAGAATCCTAGGAGAAGAAAAGACTGTGATTTGAATATGCTTTTCTAATTATTTCCATACTTGGGTCATGGTATAATGGTACAGCCTCAGCATTTATTAGAAAGGTGTTTCCCTACAAACTAATTCAAAAGACGGGCACTTCTTAAAGCCTTCACCTGTTTGAGTTGTTACTCGTTATACCTTGAATCCCTGGGTAAAAGCTGCCATTGCAGCAAAACGTTTTCTGGTTCCTCATTTCCGCTGCCCAACTGGATTTTAAATGGCAACTGGAAAATGCTCCCCTGTAGGCTTAGGATTCCCTCTCCATAACCTGCTTCCATCATATTCAAGGTAACAGATGGAAATGTGCAGCTGTAAATAAGCAGGAACTTTCCACTTAAGCCTGACTGAATACAACGACAGAAAAGCACGTGAATCTCCAAATAAAACGGCAACCATTTCGATGCCTGTAGTTTGTCTCAGTCACCGCTGACACTGAGAAATTTACCAAACAAAACAGATCCCTGTTCCGACGATCCCATTCCAAGGTTTTGGTGTGAAGAGTTAATACCTACCTTGAGTTTGTACCTGCTGGAAGTTTTTTTTGCACTGGATGTACTTGAAGAGCCCAGGCCCTGTTTTAGGTCCTGTATGCTAACTGTGTGACTCACTGAAAGAGAGAGGAAAGAGATTCTCCACTTGTATAGTATCTTGAACTTCAAGGCACAGTATATGGCTTCTTTTCTACTTTGGTTCAGCTTTCTCAGGGCAGCCAAAAAACACTAACTTAATGAACACTAGCACCTGCATGCCTTGGTGCACATACCTGGCTTCTTGATAGTGATGGGCAGGCTGTAATTGTACGTGCTGCGTTTTGCTTTCACTGGCATGTCATTAGGAGCATAACCTGAAAGCAAAGAAAGCAAGAAGACTGTGAACAGAGCGCCAAAATCCTGTAGTCCTCCCTACCTCTCAGAGATGCAGCAAGACTTAGAAGCCTGCAAAAGGCTTCAATTGTCTCTGTGTAGTTACTCTGACTAGTCTACTGAAGAATCCAAACACAAAAAAATTAAGGCATGCACTTTCCCCAGCTATAGCCAATACAGAAACGTATCAAACCAAAGTACTATGAGGCCACATTCTGTATAAACTAGTACACCGCATTAAATCAAACTAGAGGAAAACAGTATAAATGCATCAGGGTGCATTAGTGGCATAAGCTAAAATACAACCTTGCCTGTGTTGTCTATAGCATCTAATAAGACCCTGTGGGCCTTTTTGGGGAGGTGGGGGTGGGGGGAAGGGAACAGCAAAGAGTAGAAGTAGATGCTTCTTTGAGTTCACCGTGCAAATTCCTTCATTTGCACAAGACTTGTGCACTTTTTTTCAGCTGGTGGCACAAAACTGTCCTTTTTGGAGGAGTTTCTTGTGCAGTGTTATAGTCCAAACGGACAAATCATCCTTTTAATATTCACTCAGCTCCCCCACAGGACAAAGAAATGGACCTTCTGGTACTATTTTAAAGTTTCCTGCTGACATTTACAGAAGAGTCTGTGTTGTGAAGGACCAGAGTAAGAAAGCCTGCCAGCATACATGCATATTTTGAACCAAGGAGGAGAATAAAAGTCAAGCAGCATTTTGTTAGGCTTGGAACATGTCTAGTGGCTAATTATCATCTCTGACGAGGGTAAAAGAACGCTCCTGCCTGGGTTCTACAGAAGCAAAACTGGAAACCCTGACTCATATCTCCTCTCTTTCAAACAAAAAACTGAGGAAAATCTAGAGTTCAAAAGCAAATAACAAGCTTGGCAGAAGAGCTGCCAAAATTGACATGCAGGCAGTCGTTTGGGTCATTTTACCATATTTCATTCCACAGCGAATTCTGAAGTCCAGGACTTGGTAAATCTTTGCTTCAGAATGTTTTCTGGGGTCATACCCAAATCGAACCCACAGGCTTCTCCAGGGCCCTGTCAGCTGTGTACAGGGGGTTAGTTACAAGGGAAAGAATAGGGTTACAGAGTTCCAATGTAAGTTCTTAAATACATTTCCTTATTTTCTTTTGCAAAAACAAAACGGAACAAAACAAAAAAACCCCCCTTCCAATGCAAACACTGACCATCCCACCATGTGCAAAGGAAGGCTACGTGGTACAAAAATGTGAATTTAGAAGTTAACCTCAAAGCTGAGAAGCTTTTTGTTTTGAGAGCGCCAGCTTGCATGTCCAGCAGGACATACAATCTTATCATTTGTTACTGTAACTGGAGAACAGGTCAGGACCAACAGAACCAACTCAGTTGTCTCCAGCCCCTGCTCAACTACACATTATACAAATCTTTGGGTTCTAGGTGGAGGTAGCTGTACAGCAGATCATGTGGAATTACCCGAAGGCGCCCAGAATGGTCCTTCCAGGCCTTTGACCCCTACCTGCCTCAGGTAAGAACAAGACTGACGGAAGAGCTGTACAAAGAGACTCACCATATAATAGGCCAGGTAGGGCAGCAGAAGTTTAAGCTTGTCTGGGTGGACACTGATATTGGCCTTGACAGCGTTCCGAGACCAGACAGGACGAATCTCAAACAGCTGAAGAAATACACAAGCAGCAGTGGGTGGGGAGAAGTTTACTCCTGCTAATTTCACTTTCCTAACAGCCATCTGCTCTCTAGTACAGCTTTGGCCTAGGCTGTCCCTGCAGACTGGCAGAGTCGAGGGAAAAGGAATGGTGGCACAGTGAGGGCATAAACTAGCATTTTATTTCTGCATAGACTCAAATCCTGACTCAGATAATGAGTAAAATGAACACATTGGCTGCAGTTTAATCCTTGGTGGCCTGTTTCACTAACCAAGAAGAGACCCCCAAGTAACTCAGTGTTGTGGGCAAACTTTGCTCCAAGAACACTTGAGAGCTGGTCAGGGGTTGGAAATGGGAGGAGAAAGCATAGTAAGGGATACTTTTTTAACTGGTATGCTCACTAAAGGATGCAGTTTCAGAGCAATGGACGGTTTCAGAACACGGCACCTGGTGACTTCAGCATCACCCCCCAACAGGCTTTTAGCCCATGCACCATTTATAAGCATTCAATTCATTCCCAACTTTAAATACATGAGCAAATGGATGAAGATGGGGAACCACCGCCAGGAGGTTCATGTTTCAAGTAATGCAATATATACAGTCTTCCTGCGTTTATTAATAGTACACCCCATCCTATACTAGATTGACTTTTCCTCCAATGGCAACTTTGCAAAACCCCAATGAACCCCAAGACTCTCAACAAGGAGCGGTGCAAACATACAGTGGCCAGATAGTTCTTTAGTGCCTTGAGATGTATGCTAATACTATCCTGGACGGTGAGTAAAGGGATTGTAACCTTCCCAAAACGTGAGACATCTGAGGCAGAACTGGAAGTACGGCCCAGGAGTCCTGGCTTCAGTTCCGTGTTTTAATGATCAGACCTCAGTGTCTCATTCACCACCACATTTACCACGGGGCACTTTAAAACCCTCTAGGGATGCCAGCACATGCTGTTCATTTGACAGGCCAAATGTCATCTCCTTGCTACCAACAATTTTCTGGGGAGACAAACATGATTAAAAACAGCCCATGAAATTTCTACCATGCCACGTGCATTAGCAATGTTCCCGGTCACCTCAGCTGCTCCCTACCTTTCTCAAGTCTTCTTCCACCTTCTTATCCACAGGATTGGTGCACACTTTCTTCCAGTTCTGCACGGCCGCCTCCAGAGGCTTATCCGGGGTCTCTTCATCGTCAAAGTTCACAAAGATGGCATTGTGTGGTCGACGGGCTCTGCTGAGGCCAATCAAGTTCTCAGCAGACACCTGGGGATTGTTGTAGCCTTCCCTGCAGAACAACATGAGGGGAGGAGTCCTGCTTTCTTTCTCCTCCCTACACCTAATAGGGGTCTGCACTGAATTAGTTGGAAATTAGGTTTATTTTTCAATCACAGGGAAAAAAAATTATGGGGCGAAGGAAGTTAAGTAGGGCACTAGGTTTTCGAGTGAGTCGTTTGTCTCTCAAGACTGGGATGAGCACATGCTTTTGGTACCACACAGACATGGATTTGGAGATGCTAGCGAGGCATCCATGTGAAAGTCTGGAGCACTGCACAGTGGACTAAACTGGGAGAACCGCTTTTAAAAAATAAAAGAAATGCCTCCTCTCAGTCTGCTTTCCCGAGAACAGAGCTGCTCTGTGCTTATTTGACCTGAAGCAACTTTCACATTTTGATGTCTGACCAGGATGCTTTTGTGCACAAGCACAGGCTCAGCACAGTTGCCAGTGACATTTGCCATGGCTGAAAATCATTATGACAGTAAATGGACACAACACAGTGAGGCAGGGAAACAGTTACAATTTTAATCTCGGGGGCAGATTATAGTCATTGGCATTGTTTATTTTTTTTAGCTCAGACGAAGGACAGCAGTGAGAAAATGAAAGATGTTTCTCGTGGGAGATATCACAGCTTCTCCATCTACTCGGGGCAAGACAAACAAAGAAACTCTGGAAGTGCCAGCTCAGACACACGTGGCACTTGCTCCTGTACTGTTCTCCCCTAAACCTCCACTCCATTGGAAACACTGAGAACGCCAGCCAAACAGCCTATCCTCTAGCAGTCTACATCGTGACTCGGTGTCCTGCTCCCACTCTGATGCTCTTACTCTGTGTTTATTCCCTGGATGAGAACATTACATATTTGTGATGCCTTATTTGTGAATGAACCCGACTGGCTCTAAAGTAAGCCCTGTTCCGCCCTAAAGGCCGTGGTTCTGATACGGGGTGAAAAGGTGGGGAGAAAAGTCGCGAAGAAGAGAAACAAGAGCCGAAGACGGGAGGATTTGCAGACAATCTAAAGAAAAGGAACCATTATCTTAATAAGTCCAACTTTTGTGTCCATTTACTGCCTATTCCAATGGGGAATTCTGCCCCATGCCTGAATGCAATGCTCGACGTTTTCAGGGTTTTTTGTTTCAGTCACTTAAATGGGATTTGAGGTTCTTCCACCACCACTATTTTAATGGGGAGGGACAGATAACCTGTCAAAGAGTCCCAAGGTACATCTCTGACATAGGAAGAATATGGACATTTAAAATACAAAAACAATATCTGACAAATTGTTTGTCTTAACATAAACCTCTGGAGTTCTTAAATGGAGAAAAAGGTTAGAGAAGCGAACACAAGGGATAGAAAACAAGAACGTGGTGAGTTCACAACCCTTGCCAGCTTTAAGGAAAAACCCACCTAAAGTATTTATATGGCTTATCTCTGTAGTGGTCCAGTGCCTCTCACAACTACCTGGTGAATAAGAAACTACTTTTATTCCCAGTTTATCAGTGAGCAAGTCATTTGGCCTGTGCCTCAGCTTCCCAAGGTCAACCCAGGATGTCAAGCACAGAGTGAGACAGTGAACACACATGCCCATAATCTTGACCACAAGGTCCTCCTTCCTCTCTCAGAAGGACGCAGAAAGTGGATGTGTCCTGCTCAACACTGTACAGCTTGCAAGTGCCAGAGCTCCTGACAGTCAGACTTGGTGCTTCACCTGTCCTCGCTCTCAAATGCTTTGGTCTAGACTGCAGTGAGATACAAGGCTTATGCAAGAAGATGAGTAAAGCAGAAGTTGCAGGGGGCACATAATCAACATAGTTTAAGCCTCTGTCTGCCACGCCAGGAGCTCAGATTTCATATAATGTCCCGATACCTCAGGAACTGGACTTTTAAATCTTATTTTTCCTCTAATTATATACACGGGCTCTGGGCAAAGACGTGTCAAACAGAGAGCATTGTGTGTGTTAGGCCTGATAAAACTGTCAGATACGAAAGACATTTTTCCTCCAATTCCATTAGGTGACCTTAGAGAACATTTAAAAAGCCCGTCATTGGAGAAGCACACTAATTATAATACAAGAAGCTGCTTCGGATGGAGAAGGGATCTTGTAACAAACTGCAAAGCTCGCATATTACAAGTGATTTGCTGGCCCAGTAAAGGGGTCCCATCACCCGTCCGTGCACGAGCCGAGGCCACTTACTACGCATAAGAAAAAGCACTGACCGATGGTGTGTATCTGGGCGGTAGTAGTAGTCTACAGGGGTGTCCAGACGAGAGAAGATCGGTGGGGGAATGTAGAGGGGCAGCTCCCTATTGTAGAACTCCTCTTTCTCGGGCTTGAGCATCAGGACCTTGTCATACATAGAGGTCTGCTTGCCATCCGGCCCCGAGTGCATTGCCAGGTACTGGAAGTCGGACATCCCTGCGAGGAAGACAACGAGAGCTGCGTATCAAACATGGGCAGAAGCTGCATTACATCCCTTCACCCAGCGCGCTCGGCGACTCCGCCGCGGCTTGTGACGCGCCGGCTGCTGGCTCAGGCCAGCTGGGAAACACAAATCGAGGCGGCGGAGGAGACGGCTACCTTGGAACTTGTACACGGTGGTGACAACCCCCAGGATTTGCATCTCAAATGTGGCTTCCGGTGGCGGTGGTGCTTCCCCAGCCTCCGGCGCCCGCGGCATCCTCCTCCTCCTGGTCACCTTGAGCAGCATGGTGGAGGTGGGGAAGCGGTTGGCGCAGGCCGGGTGGCAGTAGGGGTCCTGGGGGCGGAAGTAGAGCTCCAGCCTCTTGGAGGGGTCGGCGTAGATCTGTGCAGACCAGGTTGGGGGTGCTGAGATGCGGGACCCCCCTGGCCTGCCCCATGGTGCCCTGCTCACCCCTTCCCGGGCCGATAAGCGCCCCCCACCCTCATCAGCATCCCCTATGCACCATCCATGGACCAGCCCCCCTCAAGGGCAGCCCTGGAAGCCCCGCCCCTCCTGGGGATACTAACACCCCCCCTGGAAGCCCCGCCCTTTCCCCCCGGCCATACCAACATTGCCCCCCCCCCAGGTGACACCAACACCATCCCCCCAGGAAGCCCCGCCCCTTCCCGGGCAATACCAACACTGCCCCCATGAAAGCCCCGCCCCCTCCCAGAGGATACCAACACCATCCCCCACGAAGCCCCGCCCCTTTCCTGGGCCATATCAACATTTCCCACCCCGGGCGCCCCGGCCCTCCCTGGCGATACCAACACCATCTCCCCAGGAAGCCCCGCCCCCTTCCCGGGCACCACAAATACTGCCCCCAGGAAGCCCCGCCCCCTCCCAGATACCAACACCACCGCCAGAAAGCCCCGCCCCTTTCCCAGGCAATTCAACTCCCCCTGCAGGAAATCCCGCCCCTTCCCGGGTAATACCGCCACCAGGGAGCCCCGCCCCTTTCCTGGGCGATACCAACACCGTTCTCTCCCCCCCCCGGGACTTCAGGGAGCAGTCCCAGGCGTCTCCCAGGCAACCCGTCGGCCCCGCCCCGCTCACCCGCGACACCCCGTCTTCCCCGCCCAGGGTGCGCAGCATCTTCTCCACGTCCTGCACTAGTCCCGGGTACTCCACGCACACCAGCCGCGGGGTGCGGGGGAGTTCCACTACAGCCGAGTCCCGCTCCGGCTCCCGCGGCGCCGCCATGGCCGCGCCCCTCCCCCACTCCCCGCCTCAGTGCGCTTCCCCCGGGCCGCTGCCGCGCCGCTCCATGGTTCCGGGGGAGAACAGTTCCGGGGGTGGGGGAGGGGAAGGAGGGAGCTCCTGCCCCCATGGCTATTGCCTACCTGAGGGGTTAAAGCTCAGGAAGGAAGGATCCACCCCGGTGCTCTGCAGAAATGGCTTGTAAGCCGGTACAAGTGATGCAAAACTGGTTCAAATCTGCAACCCAACAGAAGTTTGGTGCACGTAAACCTCTTTCAAAATGGCCGAAACTGGTTTAAGATCAGCCCAAACGGACGCAGTGTCAGACTGAACCGGTTTAAGTTAAGGCAGTTTGTTTCGAGGTTCTGTCCTGGATCCCTTGGGCAGGCTGGGAGCCGTCCCGTCTTGGCCCACGGCCCCCAGGGCTTGGTGGTGTGACTCCCCTGCAGCGTCCGTTCGTCTCTTGAGCCTCCCGGGTCCCTGCTTTCCTCTTGTGCTGCAGCTTGGAGGCCTCTGCCTGTTGTTGCGTGTCCCACATGTACCTTGCGGGCCTTCATGTGACACTTCCCGCTGCTGTCCCCGCGTGCGGGAGCTTGCAGCTGCGGGGGGGCACATGGCGTTCGTGCCCCGAGCCGTCGTGTCGTCCTGCGGACGGACGTTTCACAGATTTTTGTGGCTCTGGCAGGGCCACAGGACAGGCACCTTCCAGGGTGGACCCGAGCAACCTGCACGGCCTCGCGTTGGGCAGGAAGATGAGGCGATCTTTCCACAGTTATGGGGCCATTAAAGAGAGCAGGGACCGGGAGCCAAGTCATCCAGTCAGGTCAGTGCCCTGCTCACTCCACCTTAGGATCCTGTTTTGTTTTCACGGTGGGAACCAGAAAACCTGGGGGATGGGGGGTTTCCCCCTGACATGTACCAAGGTCAGTTAGGAGGATAACAAAGTTAGGTGGATGCAGTATCTAGTATAAAAACACCGCTTCCAGTATACTTTACTACATCCCTAGAGCTCAGAGGATCAGCAGACTTCGTTTAACTCTGCATTATATCTGGGTAAATCGGGAGTAACTTCTTGGCATGTAACTGCAGTTACACATAAAAGAAATGTGCACAATAGCAATGTCAGGTCCTTGGCATCCTGATATATGCATTGCTTCACTATTTGGAGGTTGTTGTTTTTTTGTTTTGGCCTTTTTGTTGCAGCTGTGGTCAGTCATTTCACGTTGCATGCTAAGAGAGGGGGAAGTCAGGACTCCCAGTGTTAAGTGGTCAGAAGTTGAATCGTGCCCCCAGATCTGTAGATTAGCTTTCTGATCATGAGATTTTCTACAGATAACAAAGAGGGACTTTTTTATTTACCACCTGGGATTGAGATTTTAAGGTGTACTGGTAGAAAAGTATTTCTTTAAAAAGCGAGTTCAAAGCCTCTTAAATTCCCTTTTATTAGGGCAGGGGTGGGCAAAATGCCTGCCAGGCCATTCTATTTGGCGCTCAGGGCCCCTAAAAAATTTAGAAAATTAATATTTATCTGCCCCTAGCTGCCTGTCATGTGGCCCTCGATGGCTTGCCAAAGGTCAGTAAGCAGTCCTTCGCCCAAAATAATTGCCCTCCCCTTTATTAGGGGCTTTAGGGAACAGGCTGATTATTTTGTGAGTCCAAATACAATCACAACAGTTGTCAACGTATTGGAAGGGGAGTGTTGTCCAAGTGAAACAGGGAGCTATTATTGTGTTGAAGTTCTTGCAACCATTGCTGTTACTCACCTGTGCTACAGCAGGGGGTGCTGTCGGACAGATTTCTGCGGAGCTGGACTCTGAATAATGTTTGGTAATCCAAGAGTGTGGTTTCTAATCCCAAATCCCTATTGTGATTGTTTAGAATGAGATTTAGATATCACTAAGAAGCACAGTAGTAATTCAGTTTACACAGTGGCTTTGAGGCACCAGCTTTTAATTGAACTCTTGATAAAGAGCTAATATCTTTTGGGAAATAAAATATGCTAGTGTTTCTAAGAATGTGCATTGTGTGAGTACCTAAAAGCTCTGAGGAAACTACAGGCCTCTAGATGTATTGTTTCCTATTAATCCAATTTTTTTTTTCATTTCTCTGAGCCCCTAACTGTGATGGCTAGAACTGCACATCAGTAGAAAAACCTGGGGGTGGGGAGGGAGGCAAACCCAGTCATAGCGGGCAACATTTGGTAGTGTGGAATTTACTCTACACTAAGGTGACCCAAGATGCTAATCCATGTCAGCCCCTGGAAAAAAATCCAAGGAAAAGTATTTATTTATTCACTTTCCCATTTCTCATTCCTGTTGCCGCTCCTGTGTACGCTCTTGCTCAGCTGGAGTATGAACAGATGTTCTGTCCCTCTGCTAGTTGTGGGGACAAAGCAGTTTCTGCCATGTTAACTTTGGCACAGTGCTTTTAGTTGATATATTTTATCTGCAGCCACATAGAGGTGAGGTGACTGTTGTGTCATAGGATATTGAACTTCTCAATAATCACTTACCCCAGTATTACACTGTTGTTATCGCTGTAACCATTACCCAGGCCAGTGCTATAATATCTCTGTTGAGGAATGAATGCTTGCTATAATTATACGTTTCCAAAGGCCTAAGGCAGTGTGACTGTAATAGGTTGTCATGTGCAGGCTAAGTCAGTTATTCTGCTAGGGGTACTCCATCATCAGGACACAGCCCTTGTTTTCCTCTCAGTTAAATCAGTGGGGCTTGTGTAAAACCAGAGTGAAAGTGATTCATCTACATCCCACCCTAATGTAGACATACATGCACAGGCCACTTGAGTTGAGCAGCTTGAAGTGGATTCTGAGTCAGGCTGGATTACTGCCTCTCCTTCCCTATTTCCTTGTGTTTTGTGGGTTTTTTTCTTGTGTATAGCACCACCCTGGCATTTTGCTGGACTGAGTTGTGCTTCACCTGTGACTTGAGCACTGCTTGTGAACTGGGAAAGTTGTTATTTCCGCAGGGTTAACCGACATCATCAAACATGGGCAAAACAGCTGTTGTCCCATAAGCAGCAGTTTCCACTGGGGTCAGTGAGGAATCTGTGGCATTTTTTTAATAGGGGTTATTAACTAGTAAGTCCTGGCTGAATGTCAGTTTGGGAAATGGCAAGCTTTCTGGCTATCTAAACTCCCGCTGTGGTTTCTTTTTCACTTTCTGTCCTATTGAGTAGTATTACTAAGAGCTATTTAAGGAGCTGACACATTCTACACAGAGGCCTTTAAGTAGAGGATGAAGTTATTGCTACAGTGCAGTATAGATGCAAGGCCCAATGTCCATCCTTTTCAGAATCAAGTATTGATTCTTGGCTGGTTTGAAACAGGTTAAAGCCACTCAAATTTTCAGAGCAAGGATATCAGCTTTTTCTGAAAACCAGGCCCCTTACAATGTCTTATGCTGGGCTTTTATTTGTAGTAAATGGAGAAACTCCTTTGGAAACAGCTTGCATTGTAGAATGGACACCACATGGGAACGCTAATTCTGTGCTCAGTTATGCTGATAAAAATGCAGAGCAACCCCCTGATACAAGTACTTATACTGGGAAAACCAAGAGCAGAATGGGCTTCATTCCCTTCCTCACTCCTGAATTCTGTTGTGGTGCCAACAATACATGAAGGTATTAGCCTTTCAAGTTTTTAACGTTTTTTTTTCATGTGTTTTCAGTAGCCCCCAAAAAAAGTTGCACTAAGTCCTGCCAGTCATTGGTCACGTGACTCCCCCAGGCTTTATCTCCCTCTCTTGTGCCGCAGTTTTCCCCGCTCGTCTTTGTAATCTGACATTGTGATTTGTTCACTTACTTGCTTGTTTTTCTTCTCAAAGAAGATTTGCTGATTCACTGGGGAGGAGGCAGAAGACTGGAGGCAGCTGGTGGGCAGTGATAAAACCATGGCCACATCCAGCCTTCATGGTTTGCTGATGACAACCCTTCAGTTTAAGGCCTGAGTCACATTCCATTTCCGAGCTAAGATTGCTGGGGACACTAGGATTGCGGAAGTGGGGAAGGGGACAAGTTCCCAAAGGCTTCAGTTATTGTCTAGGACAAGTCGTAAGTCTGTGTTACCTCTCACATTAAATTTCCAATGGTTCCATGAAAGGACAATGGCACTGTCCACTAAGTGCTTGCTCTTCCTCGCTAACGTGTGTGAGTCCATTGATTTTAGTGTGGAAGGCAGCAGCTTTGGGCTTTCAATTAAAGTATTAGACGGCTGTTTTCAGACATCCTGGGGGCTAAGTCTAGCACATACCCCAAAATGCTGATGCTTCTGCATTGAGTTTCTGCTCATTTGTTTGTTGTACCTGACAGAATATATGTACTGAACTCCAGGTGCAAGTCCACTGAAATGAGTAGAGTTATACCCATCTGCATTAGAAGAGGTCTTAATTTAGTCTTGTGGGTCTAATCATCATGACAAGGGGCTAAGAGCTAATGAGGCTGTGTTCAGTTCCAAGTTATTGTACCTATTTGCTTTGTGAGCTACACCAAGTCTTTCAATTCCATTCCCTACCTTAGTTTCCCTGCCTATTATAAAGGAAATAAGAAACATGTCCCCATTTATGTAAAGTGATAGAATTCATGACAAATTCAAAATATAGTTGTTATCCCAAATTCCAGGTACAGCAAATTGCCCGCTACTGTAATAGCCTCCTCCAGCAGACGTTTTTAGATGGGCATTGTGTTACAGTTGATCTATTTTTCTATTTCTCTGTCTATTCATAGATATTTTTAAAGTACCACTCAACACAATAAATCTTATCTTTCCCAAATACATTCTTCCTGAAACCAGGTGTTCTTATCCCTCTAATGAGCTCTGCTTTTCATCTGTCTAATGTACAGTAAACTGCATTTCACTTTATTTTGTGTAGAGCCCCTTTCATGCTTCAAAAACAAGGGTCTTGTAAAGAACACACGGCGCTTTTCCTAAGAAGAAGGTTTTAACTTGAGCTCCCTGGTCAAAAATGCCTCTGGACCTTAAGATGGTCAGTTGGTTTGGGTACAGGATGGAAAGTCAGGTTATGTGTGTTCTGTTCTTGACCGTGCAGCAAAGTTCCAGTACGTGGCAGGTGATTTAAGGCAAAAAAAAATTTACAGGTGGGTGGCTCATACTAGGCACCAAAGTTGCTGAGTTTGAGAGGCTTTGGGCCCATGCAGTGCTCAGTGAAGCTACATTTCAGATATGCCACGTGCATCTCTAAAGAAAGGCTAAAACCAAGAAGTGCTCAGAGAGTTTAAGATTATCTCAGGTAGGATTTTGTACAGGTGGAAAAAATAATGACTTTTCATGAGATAATACTTTTCATGAGTATCATGTTACGAAGGAAGTTGGTTCTTAGTACTCCCCTCTCACAGGGGAGGAAACTCAGGCACAGAAAAATGACTTGCCTAGATCCCCTGAGAGTGGCAGAAGCAAGAACAGATCCCATGCTGCTCAAGTCGTAGCCCAGCAGTCTACCTACTAGGCCACAGGACTGCTGAATGCAGCTGAAGTTTCTGTGACTCCCGCCACCAAGGTCTGGAGCAGCCATTGAAGTTGACTGATTTTCCAGCAGAGCTGGTGCAAGCTGGACCTAAATAAATGGCTAGCCGCAGCACTGAGTGATGGATGTGCTGACTCACTGTGTCCCCTCAGCCTCTCAGGATGTGGCCCCTTCAGGGGCAGTAATGCTCCATGGGCTTTTTTTTTTTTTTTGACTTCCTGTTCCCCGAGTGAGGCAAGAGATAGCTGCTATTTTATAAGGGGAAGAAAGCAACAGGCTTGGCCACTGCCAAAAATCCTATTAAAGCTCCTCATATAAAAGGGTCTGGGAGGAGAGATAACTGCCATTGTTTTAAAATTATCCAAACAGAATATGAAATCAATGGGGCGAGGTATTTTTGTTCACAGTTCTTGCTGCAGCCTTCAAAGCTCAGAATTGCATTGGCAGAGGGGTATATCGCAGTAGGGCTCTGCTGTGCATAGCAGCTTTCTGGATGGCTCAGAGATTGGTAAGGAGAGAGCAATAGTTTAGGAGATGGACCTGACAGACCTGTGGAAATCTGGCTCCAAATTCTCACAGTTCCCAGAGAAGAGCAAGGATGTCTCCCAGTGCACAGCTAATTGGGATACCTACCCACAGTGCAACACTTCTGCCAATCCAACCTGCCACTGTGGCGATGCAGTGCTCTGGCACGAATGGCCATTTATGAATGCATGCTGCCCAAGTTGCTTTCTGGGTAGCTCTTAACTAGCAGGACTTTCCCTGGTAAAACATCCCAGTGTGGGTCACCACCTGGAATTCATCCTGTGGGCCAGAGCATGGCTGGGCCTGCCTGTGTTCAAGGCTCCATCCAGCGATGCTTTCCTCCTGCCCAAAGGTTGTGGCTGCAACTTGGGTCAATCAAGTCCCAGGGCACAAGACGTGGATAAAGAATGGGGCAGCCCTGCCTCTGACCTGGGCACAGGTGGCGCAGGGAAGAAATTCGGTACGAAGACAGAGCTACAAGGGATCTGGTTCGGTGAGTCCAGTCCCCTGCTGGCACTGGCAACTATGTCCCAAAATCCTGTTCACAAGCTTTTCATGGGTTTTAGCCTATTGTCTTCTGTTGCAAGGCCTTCCTACACAGGTAGAAGCCTTTTGATCTCCAGTTTAAATTTATTCACAGTTTGCCAGAATTACCTTAGCTTAAACAGTTCCTTTCCCTCCCTGCTGTTTATGACGAGCACTCAGAGCCTCTCAACCTTCATTTTCTTTCAGTAAACAAGCCAAGGTCTGATAACCTTTTCTTTTAGGAAAGTTTCTCCACGCTGCTCCTCATCCCAGGAGTCCTCTGCACTCGCTGCAGTTTGTATTCAGCTTCCTTGCACACAAGCAGTCAGAGGCATGCTGGCTTTGCCTGCAGATATGTGTTAGTCTCCACCAAACACGTGCTGTGTGGGCAGTTGTTTGCCAGTGTGCCCTAATCTTGATCTGAAGGATACAGGGAGGAGCTGAGCCGCAGCCATCCCTCTAGTCCAGTGGTTTGCAACCTGTGGTCTTCAGGCCCCTGGGGGTGGGCAGACTATGTTTAAGGGGTCCACAAAAGATGACTACGATCAATCAAAAGTATGCAAGTACCCACACTTACAATTCAAAGGGTTCTGCACCTCCATTTGAAATTTCCAAAGGGGTCCACGGGTGAAAATGGTTGAAAACCAGTACTTTAGTGCATGGCCGGGCTGCTAAGATGGTTACAAGGAGGTCACAGTGGTTATTTATGTGTATTACCTGCCTGAAAGCCACAAGGAGCCTGATTCTCAGTGGTGCGCCTACGCACGCGCCCAGCTGCCCACACTGACTTGTTACTGTGCAGTCATTTAGTACTTGCTTTAGCACAAGGGTGGGCAATTATTTTGGGCAGAGGGCTGCTTACTGAGTTTTGGCAAGCCATCATGGGCCACATGGCAGGCAGCCCAGGGCAGATAATTATTAATTTTCTAAATTATTTTAAGGGCCCCGTGGGCCAGATAGAATGGCCTGGCAGGCCACATCCGGCCCCTGGGCTGCATTTTGCCCCCCCCTGCTTTAGCAAGTACTAAATGACTGCACAGTAACTGTTGGTACTGCACAGTCCCAGCACTGCACATACTGTTTCTGACCCTACTGTGCAGTAGCGACGGGCTACTGCACATTAGCTCATTGCTACTCTGCAGTAGCAGCAACATCATGGTTCATGCCCCCCGATGCTATGTCACCATAGTGATGAGCTATGTTGCTTTAGCTCGTCCCCACAGTGATGTAGTATCTCATGTAGATGTGCCCAGTCCCCCTTATGCCCCTCAGGCAACTGAAGGTGGATGTAAATGGTATTGCTTACTGGGCCTTTTGCTTTACTTTTAAGTGTTATCTAGTAGCATTCAAGGCACCTTTCTATTGCCAGAATGGTGTAAAGGAGTCTTCTGTGAGTAGCAATTGGGCCCAGCTGCTCAGTTCCATAGTAAGGCAACTCAGAGAGGGCTGTATGCACTAGAAGCCAGGGCAGTGAATCTCTCTTCCCCCTCCCTCTCCTACCACCCTTGTTTTATATTCTATTTGTATAAAACATAGGGAAGGCCTGAAAAAGTGTGTGCAAAAACACAGGTGTTGTGTTGGTCTCAGATTCTATCCCAAAAGGTCAGTGCAGCCAATGTCCTGATAGCAGAGCTGGCCCAAGCTGCAGGGCACAGGCAGTCTGTTCAGCAGCTGGCTGGCTGAGTTGTGCAAATCTGACTGCACCCCACAGGCTGTGCTCTTGGGAGACCTGAGAGCATTTTGAAAACCTTTGCATTTCCTAGGGATTTTTAGGTGCTAATTTGCAACTTGCCTGTTGTATTCACCAGTCATTTGCATGGAACAGTTCTGTTTGCTGATGCCTGACTGGCAGCAAAGAAAGGCGGACGCTCTTTTCCTGCCAATCTGTCTGTTGTTCAGCTGAAGTGGTTGGAAAGCGCGCCCACTCTCTCCAGTTCGCTTTCGCTCAGACGCTCCGATAAGGCTGGGGTTGTCCTATCTTGTGCTGGGCGCTGTTCCTCCTCCCTAACAGGCCCACTCCACTGGCTGACAGTTAGCAGCCGGCAGTGCTTGATAAACTTATCAGGCAAAAGCTGAGCCCAAGGCACGCTCAGTTCCTCCCCAGCTTCAGATTTCCCCACTCCTGCTGCCCTTACACTGGCTTCCCTTGCTCTTCACTGTCCTTCCTTCCCTGATTGGCAAGGGCAATGGAGAGTGCTTTACCTCTAGCTGAAGACTGACAGAAAGACAAGCATGACAGATATTTGCCTCGTTTGGAAATGAGAAATTCAGTGAGGCCAGACTGTAGGGTGTTTCTGGAAGCAACCATCCTGCTGGGGCTCTCTCCTTGGGATGTTGTCAGCCCTTGCACATACCATTGGGGTCTGGTTTGTCCACTGTCTGACTTTATTCATCCTCTGTCTCTCTGTTTGGGGGAGGAATATTATAATACTGGTGTCTGCGTGCATGCACACGTGTGGTGTTTGAAGTGATACGTTATATATAGTATATGTTAATCATCTGTATTCTAGTAAGACCTAGAAGCCCCAGCTGAGATCAGGCCCCATCACTGTAAGCATGATTTGCAAAAGCTAACGAGAGAGAGTCACCTTCCTGAGGATCTCTTAAGTACATACTGGTAAACAAGACAGACAAAAGGCCCGGGAAAGAAAGAATTCTTCTTCCCATTGACAGAAGTGGCTCGCTGGATATTTAGGGGCACGATTTTCAGAAGTCCTTAGCACCCCAAATCCAGTCCCTGACTGTGGAAGTTGAGCAGGTTTGCAAACCCAGCCCTGACTCGCACAATACCACACAGCTTGTGCTAGATCTCTTCAGTCCAGTCCAGTGCTTTAACCACAAAATCAGCTTTTTCTGTCCACACAGACTGATAGGGAAGAAGGTGCCTGTTCACTACTCTGGCTGCATAGCTCTGGGTGCTTTTATTAGGACTTGTCCACACCAGGTGAATTGGCCAGGGCAACTCTTCTGGAATAACTGTTCCAGGTGCCTTTTCTGAAACAACCTCTGTATGTTTTAGTCTCCATGGCAGACTAAAAGATTATATTTTGGAATAGTGGTCTTGGATCAAAGTTACGCTTGTTCTGGAGTACAGTACCCCTGTGAGGAGCTGTTCCTAATCTCAGTATTTGCACTAGTCTGTTTCCCTGTGCCCACAGGGCCTGGTGATAGTCAGGGTTGTCTGTTAGGCTAAGGCGCTGGTAGGTGAGTGTGTCTGCAGCTGCATTGTGAGGCTGTGGGACTTAGTAGGGCTTCCATTCCTGTACTTGAGCTTCAAGCCTGGAGCATGGTGATGCCCTCAATACCTGCTCTGGAGAGAAGTGAGGCTCCCCCGTCCTCTTCTCAGAGACCCCAGTTTCAGCTTGCGCTTGAGTCTGTTCCTCATTGTGCTGACCACAAAGTGCTGTCCTGAACAGAGGGACTTTCCTGACCTTCAAGCTGGTTTGGCCTCTCACCTGCCACCCCTTTCCCCACTTCATGATGATTTTTTTACTGATCCTTTTCCTCTTGAGAGAGCATTCTTCCATGCCTCCCTCAGCCCCTCCCAGCTCCATCAGCCTGGCACTTGGTATACACAGCAGTTTTGCAGCAGTGTTGGCAGAGCCCCAGGTGAGGACCTAATCCTGTTGACAAAAGGACCTAATCTCTGCTTGGCTTATGCTATTCAGGAGCTATTGTATGCTGGTAGAAAACCCCCTTATATCACTAAATGTTGCAACTTCACTAGGGGCCCTGTCACCAGAGCTGTAATGTTGGAGGCTCCATAATGTAGACAAGCCTTGATCATAACTCTCTGCTCCTGAGGGTTGTTAGAAGGCCACACATATGCACACACATACACATGCGCGTGCATGCGCAGACACATACACACACACCTTTCTCTCTCGTGGCAGCTGCCAGGAAAATTGTTTTGCATGTTCTTCATTTGCTAAACAAAACAGCCTAAGGATCAGGATTTTTTCCTCCAATAAAGGAATGAAGGTGTTAGAAGCAGTGGGGAAGTGCAGGGGGTAGGGAGGGCTTGGAGAGAAGCAAAAACAATCAGCTCTTTCTTCAGCCACAAAGATTAGTTGAGATTTTGCTTTGTGTTATCTGTTTCCTTGATTGACCAGCCAGAATGTTTTTGATGCTGAGAGAGATGGTGGAAGGGGGTTGTTTTCAGAGAGGCCAGAACTGAGAAGAATTTGCATGTTTGGAGAGCAAGGGCAGGTGTGTTGGGATCTGATGACATCAATGGCAGGGTCCTGTTGAGTACTGAGCACCCCCGACGACCAGCTGAGGGGCAGTTTAGCAGCTCTCGGGATCAGATTAAATCTGAGCCAAAATGAAACCCCGTTGCAGCAGAGCCGAGCTCGCAGACTATCTCACTTCTGCACCCTCCTTCCACGGCCCTTCTACATCTGGCTCCCACTGTCAGGGCCCCATACTCTGACAACAGGTTGACTTCAATATTCAGACAACAATGCTTTTCCACCAGCCCTGTGCTGCGCGTCCTGGGTAGGCACAACTCTGCTTCCTTCCTCTCTCCTGCAGAGGAATTTCAAAAGCTTCAGGCGGGGCACATTAAAGTGCATGGAACTGTGCAAAGAGCAAGTGCTCTGTAGCGTTGCTGCTCGTGGCCTGTTTATTTTCTCCCCCCTTTAAAACAGCACAGGGAATTCAATGCAGAATGCTCTGAACTGCGGTATTAGAGTAAAGGACTGTCGCTCGGGCCTCCCGTGAGCAAAGAGCCTTTTGTGAAGAGAGACCAACGCAGCAGGAAGGTGATTTCTGAACGAGCGAGGTAAGCTAGTGGCTGCGCCCCAGACTCGTGCCGCAGGAAGTCCGATGCTGAGGGCACACTGCGTTGACAGGGGCACGTGCTCTTGTGGACACCATGCTGATTATTTCATTATAGCTGTTACTCCCTTCTCGCATAACTGGAAGTGAGTTGGGTAACCGCATCACTCCCTCGCATTGAGCTGTCTACAGAATAAGATGAGGTTGAAGGCAGACCCCTCTTTGGTGCCTCTATGACCCCTTCTCACAGCAATGACCCTAGAAACCCAAGGATCTCATACAAAGAAGAGCTCAGCCCAGCTTCTTCTCAGACTATGAATAGGCCCCGATGCCACACAAACCCCAGCTCCATTACATGAGTCCCTCTTGGCTACCAGACAAGGGCTGCAAAGCTGGATAGAAGCCAGGAACGCAGCAAGCCCTGCAGGGTTGGACCCCAATGTGAAAGGTCTCCTAAATTCATTACGTAGATTGACAAGGCAGAAACAGAGAAGCTCCACAGGAAATAGCAGGTGCAGGAGGCTGCAGAAACAGTCTCACCACAGCTGTAGCCTTTTTGGGCATGAGGTGCATCCTAGGTGAAGACTCTGTGATGTCCTGGCCCCAAACATCAAGTTATTTCCCCATCTTCCCCCTTTCCTAAGTCACTTTCTGCCTGTTCCTTTCCTTCCTGCCAATCTCCTTGCTTGCTGGCTTGCTTTCCACAACTTGGGTTCCTAGAGAGAAGCTCTCAGAGGCTTCTGGATCAGACCACGACATCTTCTAGCTGCATTGTTGCAGCTTCCAGCTATGACAGCCAGAGTGGAGCTGAGCTGAGCGGCTGCTGCCTTCACCACGTACCATGGAAATAAATGGCAGCGGGGACTGAGCTGCATTTTGGCTCGAAGGAAAGGAGCTAGCTGTGGGAGCACAGATTAAGAGAGGAGAGATCCCAATCCCCTCTGCTGGCTGGGACTGTGCCATGCCATGGAAACCACAGATAACAATGGAAATGCCCTTCACACTGGGCCTGTTGTTCACCAGCGCTCAAAGGTCCAGCTGCCTGATTTGTTTTTACAAGTAGTTTTACAGGCACTCTTGGCCTGGCTACTGCTGAGGTTGTGCCAGCATTTCAGCCATCTGCCCTGCCTTCCCACAGCCTCTGACTCAGTCACAAGCACCTGCTTCGGGCACACACCTCTGGGAAGCGTGGGCCGCTACTGGGGGAAGCGGTGGAGGAGTTCATAATCTTGGGAGCTCCTTAATACTTTGGCAGCACTTTTAACATGCTTCAAGTGGCTTTTGATCCTGAAGCATGTGTGCCTCTGTGCATGTCCTCCAGTACCCCAGTGCTAAGCCCCCAGGGCCCTTCTCTCCCCAGGTTACACTGATCCTTCAAGCCCCACCACTGACCAGGATCAGCTCCTAATGGTATCCTGTGTCCATTAAAGGATCCATATCCTTTATAGGGCGGATGGCCAACTGATGGCAAGCATGCATGCCACAAGTGCTGTGGGCAGCTTGTGTTTGGCACAGGGCAGAGCTGCGAGGAGAAAGGCAGCACAGCAGCAGACAGGGCAGGAAGCAGAAAGCAGAGCAGCAGACGAGTCAGGGACAGGGATCAGAGTGGCACTTGGGGTGGTTACAGGTTAATTTGTGGCACACTTGCTTTATAGGATATGGGAGGATTGGCTCCTCAGTGTGTCACCCTCTGCCTGTGTGAGGCTCTCTGCACACGCTGGTGAGCAGGTTTTGAGCACAGGGATCCCCGAGCAGCTCAGCATGCTTTAGCCACTGGATTGTACAGACAACTCCTCCTCATGCCCCAGAATGAAATTTTTCTCCAGGCTGTGGACTAGAACCTTATAGAGACACCTACCAGGCCACATCCAGCATGAGGTCTGCTACAAAGCCAGCCTTGAAGTGGGCATTTTTAATATACAGAATTCAGATATCCCAGACAAACACTGTCACATCTGTACAAATTGTTACAGTCCCATAAAAATAAACATTACAATAAGTATAAATATGTATTTACAGTGTACAAGGGAAAAGCAAGGAGGGGAAACAAAAGAGAACCCGTACAGGAGTCCGGAAAATTATTCTGAATTAACATGGGTGTTACCAAGAGCAGGCTTTGCCCCTTTTCTTCCTGACAGTAAGTGAACTGGCTCACTTGCATGACCTCTTTTCTCTGTGTAATGGCAGTCACAGTAGGGTGTCTTTTCACTCCCCTGTGTTAAGGGGAGCAAGGGAGGCTACACTCAAGCCAGGTCCCAGGGATGTCACCATTTGACACTGGATATGTGACTAGGCACATCCCAGGTGTTGGGAGCGGTATAGATACATTAGTGCAGCACTGTATGAGAGCTATTTACCCCAACTAAGAAGCAGGGTATATAAGTTGTATGGAACACCTTGCTCATGTGGCTTCATTGTGGCCAGTCCCTGAGCTAGCTTGAATAATTCAGCATGGCACCACCTTATTTCCTGTAGACATTCCCTGCATTTCCAGGAACATAGCAACAGATGATTTGGCCAGTATGGCACTACATTGCTCATTTGTAGGCTCTTATCTTTCTAATATTACTACTACTACTAATAATAATCCTTTGCCCTGCTCTAGTGTCTTCCCTCTGAGGACTTCAGAGCGCTTAAGGAACCTGAATTAATTAATTTTCACAACTCCCCTGAGATGTGATACCCACTCTCTTTTACAAATGGGGAAACCAAGGTAGAAATGAGTGTTGTGGCTTGCCCAAGGTCAAGAAGAGCCCGGGAGAGACCAGTATCTCTTGTTCCAAGTCCTTTGCTTTAACCACTGGACCAGAAGGGAAGGAGAAGATAATGCTACATTGTTTTTCTAATGCTTGTAAGGTTATCACATGCTATATTGATAGGTACAAGAACTGCACAGATAGATGGAGGTATCCACTTCCTCATGAATGAGAATGATAAGAAACATGCTTCCGCATGGTCCTGAGCACCAAGTGTCTTAGAGGTCCATGCAGTTAACCTGGTGGTACCCAGTTGGGTAGCTAGGGCCTGATTTTTCAGTATCTCCCTCCAGCTCCAAAATAAAAATGTAATAATAGATTTTTTTTTCCACCTATTCACAATAAAAGCCCTGGTGGAAGAAAGAGAGCTGAGGTGTCTGTGCCCAAAACACATGCCCTGAGAAAGTTTCCAGGGGACTTGCCTAAGCTGAGCACAGCTCACTGAATGCAACTGATTTGCATGCGCTGGGATTATCTTCCTAACCACCAAAGCAGCTTGTGGTTATAGGGATCTTAGCACAGACTGCTGGCCCATTGGTGCTCTTAGCCTGGAAGTCCCCCCTCATTGCTAGCAGACAGGATACGTGATTTCTGTACCCAGTGTAAATTCAGAGCTGAGACTTCCGGGACATTGCTCTGGATTTGCTCCGGAGGGGCTGGGATCGGGACTTGGCCTCATGCCTGTAACCAGGCCAGACACTGGACACTCGCTCTGCCTCTGTTCTTGGCCAGGTACGGAGGATGTGGGAGAGGCTGGGTGTGTACAGCTATACCAGGGTGAACAATAGAGCTGTACCTGACCCCGGGGAACGTGGGCAGTAGGTAGGCATTTAACCAGGGCATGTGCCCTTAGCCAAGCAGCGGAAGAGAGAAGACCAGGATGAGGGGAGGGAATACCGTCCCTGGACTGGGTCGCTGAGTGCCGGCTCTAGAAAAGGGCTTCACTTAAGGTTGTGCTGGCTCTCTCGGTGTCGCCGCAGGTCCACCTTGCGCTGGAAGCCCTTGGTACAGAGCTCACAGCTGAAGGGCTTGAAGCCGGTGTGCTTGCGGCTGTGAGTGATGAGGTTGGAGCTCTGGCTGAAGGCCTTGCCACACACCTGGCACTTATGGGGCTTCTCACCTGGGGAAGAGAAACAAACCTTTCCAGGCTCTGCTTGGGCAGCTAGCCAGATACCACCCTGCTCATGGGCCTCCATCGACGGCCCCTCTGTGGCTGAGAGGTCAGCCCGGATAGCGTACTGGGAGCCTGGCCTCTCTGCTGCAGCTGCCCAGTCCAGGTCTCTCTCTCTGCCTGTGACAGTCTTTCCATCTCGTTCTGTTAACTTTCTGCTCTTGTTCACCCTCGTCTTTTATTGCATGCTTTCTTCACTCCCCCCCTCCACCCTCATTTTCCCTCCCAGTCTCTCACAAGTAAGACAGTCAGCTGTGTTTGACTTTAACCCGCTACTCTACAGAAAATACATTCACACTTCCCTGCTGGCTTTAGCGCCTGATTCAGAAGCAGGACATTCCCAGGGAGCCAGTGGTGCCTGAGCCTCATGCCCACAAACGGACTTGTCATCCATTGGTGTCCCTTCACCTAAGATACGTCCATGCACATGCGTGTGTGGAAGTGTTGTGGGCTCAGGTGTGCATGTGCATTGTGCTTTGGGGAGGTTTCTCACCGGTATGAATGTAGGTGTGTTTCTTCATGTCTGATTTCTGGTGGAAGCGCTTGCCACAGTACTGGCAGGGGTAGGGCCGCGTGTCCGAATGGATCAGGAGGTGGGTGGACAGGGTGGATGAGCGCTTGAAAGTCTTTCCGCACATCTTGCATTCAAAGCTTCTCTCCTGTTAGGGGAAATGAGAACTCAGGTTGTCAGAAACTCCAGTCACAGAAAGATGCTGAAGCATGAGGACAGCCCATAAGCCATCCAAGTTAGCAAGCTGAGCCAGACAAATCAAGTCACTTTTTATTAGGAATGTGTTACTATTATCTGTAGCACACCAGCAGGTAAGAGCCCTGGCCATGGACTGAGACCTCAGAGTGTTAGGTGTGGCATCTGCTCTAAACAGTTTACTATCCAGTGTCTCAGAGTCCTGCCTCTTGCAGAGTGTAGTGAGTCACAGGAGGAAACTATTGCAAATGAACCTCTGCCAGGTGGAAAGAGTTAGTAAGCATGGCATTGAGATTTGGGGGGCCAGACACATAGGGAGGACTCTGAGGCTGTTATTTTTCAGGAGGACCTGCCAGTTCTTCAGTGAAGGCCCACAAGGTACATCAGCCCACATGAGATCTGTAGCTAATGAGGACTCATTTGGAACAGGGGTTCACCCAGACTCCTCTCTGAAGTATCAGAGGAGGCAGCCTCTTTGAGGAGAGAGTGCCATGGCCTACCAACCTGAGAGTGGACGTTGGTGTGCTGCTCCAGACTCACGGCATGTCCAAAGGTTTTGCCACACACGTCACAAGCAAATGGCCTTGTCCCACTGTGTGACCTGCGGACATGGACCTCCAGGCCATGAGCGGTGGAGAATACCTGGGAAGGGAAGTTTGCAGTGAATTTTCTGGGGGGCAGCTGCATCCATTTTTCAGTTGCTTCCCTAGTTTGATGTTTCCCTCCAGTGGGGCGGGTGAGCTGCAACATATTGTGCAATTGTACAAACCATTTTCCCTGTCAGGAGGGTGAATGACCAGCTGTCCCTTGCTTGCTCTCCTTCTTGGTTATAAGGTACCAATAAGGTGCTTTTAGTGCCTGAGTCAGAAGCGGGACATTCCCAGAGGGCCAATGATGCCTGAGCTTTGTCTTATGGACTTATCATCCATCAGTCCCCCTCATTTGCCCCAAGTAAAAGCAAATAAGGTGCTTTTTACTTGCCCATAGAGATAGGCCCAAACCAGACTCCTGGATCCAAACATCATATGTTCCCTGAAGCTTCCATCTGACTCTGAACGTGACCGCCAGCCTTTCCTTTCCATGGACTGAGCCCAAACCCCAGATGCAGCCAGGTGCAGTTCTGGTAAAGCCTAGATCCAAATCCAGGCTTTGTGGCTCGAAGTTATCTTTGCTTATCAGAGCCAGGTTCCCATGCACAGAGACCTGCTGCTAAAGCAGGGGCTGTGTTTTGGAGGTGGTAGCACCTTAGCACAGCTGTGAGCCCGACTACACCTTGCTTGCATGGGCTTTTCCCATCCTTGATCATGTCAGACCCCCTGACAGCCAGTCTCCATATGGGCCTCTTGCACTTCAGCATAATTTTATAAAACCCTCGCATACGCATATGTGAAGACTACCCCAGGCCTCTCCCCAGCCCTGAGAGTCCTCTGGGTGACCCACCTTGTTGCACTTCACACAGTGATAGGTCTCCATGTCTGGGGAGTAATGCATGCTGTAATCAACTGGGGGCTCAGAGCTTGGTAGGAGGTGGCTGCCGTACAAGCTAATTGAGTGCTCCAAGAGGGCGGACTGCATGGTGGAAGACATCTGTCTGTAGCTGTAAGGGGAATGGAAGGTGTCCCAAGAGAAATTGGGCTTGTAGAAGGCAGGGGAGGTTGTTGAATTTCTGCAGTCCTTCATTTGCAGAGCTGAGATGGGGGTCTCTGAGATGGCAAAGGAGAAAGGGAAGAGAATGTTATGGAGACTGTTCTGGGTTTGACACTCATGCAAATACTTTCTCCATCATTAACTTCTTTGAGGTACTCATTCCATGATACCTATTTGCCATGGCCATCAGGCTTTAAGGCCACCACAGCCTGTGGCATAGGTAAAAACCTGAGCATCCCAACTCAAGTTAGCTTGCACCTCTAAAGCTTTCCTTTATCTTGGCTGCTGATGCTGGTGCCTGTAGGCCAAGAAGGTCCTACCTTTTGGCTGTGGGAAGCAGGATGGGTGCTGTGCTGATGGATGAAATCCTGTCAGCTTTCAAAAGCCTCTCATTGACCGATGCACCAGATCATCAAGAATGATGTCTATTTTGATGCCTTCAGAATAAATGAGAGTTATTACGCAAAGCAGCAGGCATCATACTTCAGCAGCCAGGAATCAATCAGAGCCAGGCTCCCAAAAGAGCTGAGCTGCATCATAAACAGTATCGTTGACCATTGGTATGAAAATAGGAGCCTCTAGATTTGGGTAGCGAGCACATGGGAATATGGCCTGGTCCTGGTCTTGCGCTAACCTTGAACTGAAGTTCTGTTCAGATACTGCGCAGGGCCACTGCCTTCTTTCAGGCCAGCAGAGTCCTTCTCTTGTTTTGGAACCAGGTGTTCTGGGTCCTGGCTTTTCATTTCCTTGGGTGACTTGTCGCTTGTGGCTGCAATCAGAACAGGATCATGGTTAGTTTATTCCAGCTGGAAAATAACAAGGCTGTCATAAGCTGGGGCCGTGTGTGTGTGTTCCTATACAACACTGCACTCTTCAACAGCGTGTCAATAAAACTTGCCATTGTGACAACTCCTGGAGGTGTGCTTTAGCTCCTGTGTTCAAAGCATCCTCATCCTGGGGAAGACACATCTGAGTTCTGCCCTCTTGCATCTTCCAATTAACAAACAATCGGCGGAGGAGGAGAAGCAGATGCACTTGATGTGTGCAACAGTGAGGGTTGTGCTATTCTAGAGGGATGTGAGTGCTTCGATAACGCACGTGTGTCCAACAACATTCGTGCATGGTGCTCAGCGTAATGTACTTTGGCCTGCCAGACAGCGGTAGTATAATCTTGATTTTACAGACTGGAACAGGGAGAGTGAGCCACAGAGAGGGGAAATGGCTCATCACAGAGCGGCAGAGGGGGACTGACAGCTCAGAAGTCTCCCTGCCAGTCACTGTGCCACATTTCTTTGCACCTGGCCATTCCCAACTGCCCCGTCCCCTTTTGCTTGTTACAAATCAGAGAGGTGATGGATCTGTTTTAAGGGCCTCAACCAGACTGATGCCCAGTACTGCGTCCTCCTCCTTCCTTGTGCACAAATAGCTTGATGCTGGAAAGGGTGTAGCTGGATTATCTGAAACATGAGCTCTACAGACTTCAGAGGAGGGCTGCTTGAGGGCACAAGGCAGCATTGAAAGGTCTAAACCCCTCCTTTGTTCTGAACAAGACAAGACATGTCATGGAAGGATAGGATTTTTCAGAGAGCTTGAGGTTTCCCTGCTATCTCCTTGCTCTTGTACATGGGGACATCACAGGGCCAGGCTCTCAAGCCCCAGCCAGGGACAGAATGCACTGTAAGTTGATCTTAAATTTGAATAAAGTAAATTTGAATTGTGCCTGAGGGATGAAGATAACAGCCCCAGTCCTCTTCCTTCACTGACAGCAGTGGAAGAGCACAAGGTGTGGGGGGGAAGGGGGGCGGTCAGCGAGAGTAGGAAGCTGCCGGGAAAGGAAGGCTGCTTTATGTGGGTGCAGCATATATCACCTTGCCCTTTGATCCCCAGTTGGCAGGGAAGGAAGGAGAGTTCTCCTTTCACAACATCATGCATGAGCTAAGATCAAGTGGTGGGGCCTGCATGTAGGATGCCTGACAATGGATCTGGGAGTATCTGAAGTCCCAGGGTGAGTGCCTGGGATGGAGGATGGTCACCGGTTGTAGCACCATGCATAATGTTTAGAATGATCGAATTCTGCCTGCTCATTCAGTATAGTTTTTGGAGCAACTGAGTTCTGCTCAATCGATATGATTTGGAACTGATTTGGCTGATTTGACCTGGAACATGAAATATATTAATAAAAAGAAAGTGTTACCATGCTGTGGTATTCCTTGTAATGCACTAATAGCTGGTAATGGTCAGAGAGCAGGGGATACGCACAGAAAGAACAAATACATGGGGCTAGGCCTACAGAGCATATGGGTGGTAGATAGGCCTATTGGCAGTGTATACCTATGGTGTAGATGGAGCCTGTGGAAATCCAAGCACCCATTACAGGCATGTCTTCTGATGGCTAGAGGACTGCTGAAACCAGCTGCCTTTACTGCTGTCTAGTCCGATCCATGCCAATGCGATGGCATATGCCAGACCTGTCCTCTGGGATAACATGAGAATAAATACCTATATTTAAATAGGAAGAGGGAAGAAGAAGAAAAAAAAAGGCCCCGTCCAATCAGGGCCAAGAACTGGAAATCAACGGGACGCATTCATTCAAGTTTCTAAATCCACTTGTATGTGCAAAGCCCTCCAATGCAGTGTGGTATCTGTGCACAGACCCTGGAAGCATCAAATCAAAGGAGAGATGCAGTCAGAGGCCAAAATCAGTTTCTTAAAGCAGGTTTAATTCAGCTGCATCGATTGAGAAGGGGAGGGAGCCAGAGAGCTCACATAGAGACGAGGCTAGTTGTCTGTATACCAGGGCCCATCTGGAAGTCTTCACTCCCTGTCTAATGAGTTCAGAGTCACTTTTTACTGAAGCTAACTCAGCTGAGTTGAACAGACAAACTACATAGCACAGTGGCACTCCTGTGTCCTCCACCCCTCTCCTCGGTACTTTTGGACAAACCCAGCAGGCGACTGACTCACCAGTGCAGGGGGAGGTTACTGGAACCCAGGTGCATAGAGGCAGATCATCTTCCACAAAGCGGTGCTGGTGGTATGTATGGGCCTTCTTGCTCTTCACCAAAAAGGAACGTGGCATTTTTTATTCACCTCCTGGGCAGAAACACAGAAAGATGGGAGGCAAATCGTAGCAGGGAACAGTCATTGCTATTGCTTCTCTCACATCTCTCACTGTATCGCATCTTAATGACCAGAAGTTAAACCTGCTTCCATGTTCATGAATGAACCAATTACATGGGGACTGAGAAATCAAGTGAAAAGTCCCTGCCATTAAGTCAGGATGGAGGAGCAACTATGGGGAATTAGGAATGGGGAAGGAAAGCATAGTAGGCAGATGGCTGAAGCTCACTGATGGGGATAAGAAGAGCACTGTATCATTGCAAAATATTCTCTGGTGCTGAATGCAAAAATGGTTTTCTTGACTGCAGATTTCAAAGTGCCATATACAGATGTAGGCCTTCCAACACACTTGATTGCAGCAAAGCAGTATCTTGATTGTCATTTTACTGAAGGGGAAAATGAGGCAAGTTCAGGTTAAGTGACTTGCCCCAAAGCCAATCAATAAGTCTGGGTCAGATAGGAATAAAACCCACAATTCTTGGCCGCTAGTCCACTGCTGTGGCCACTTGGCTGTGTTACATCTTGGACTGAAATCTTTCCAGTAGAGCACAAAGTGGGGAGAACTAACTGGAAACCATCTACGAGACAGGGACTGTCTTTAAGTTCTGTGCTTTTATTGCATTTAGCACAGCAGGGTCCCAAGTCCATGACTTGGGCTCCTGTCCGCTACTGCAGTGTCAGTAATAACCATAATACTAACACCAGCATGAGAGAGCCAGTGCTGAACAGTAGAAGACAAGCCTTGATGTGCCATGGGGTTTGTTTCAATAATACGTACAAAGCTGTCTTTTCCGTGCCAGCTTATATTTTGGCTGGTAAAGATACAAACTGCGAAGGCACAGCAGAAGCTCTGGGCAGGAAAGGGTTACCTTTTGGATCCGATCCAAATATTATAGGCCGTTGAAATGCACAAGTTAGAAACAAACAAAATGCTGAAATTTAATCATATGAAATTCTCTTGCAATGCATCTGTTATCTTCAGCATCCAGAACCCAACACTCCCCTTTCCCACTCCCTCCTCAGTTTCTAGGGCTAATAACTGGCCTTGTCCTAGAAAGCATGAAAAAAGTGTTCTATGTTATACACTGCAAGATCAGGTGATCTTTTATTTGCATGGTTATTTGCATTTTTCCCCATAATTGTTCAGTACAGTGGCAGTAAAAACAAGCCCCAATATATTTTGCGTGGAAAATCTGTAATAAACCCTGGCTCCAAGCTGGCTGGTGAAGGCCTGATCATTTTTTTTTCATGAGAACAGGTGAAGCGTAATGTACATATTTACTAGAAAAGAACAAAACTGGCACATGTAGAGCAGGAAGGATCTGAATGATCTCAGTAGGCAGGACAGAGCAGTGAGGGAAAGTGCTGAATGGATTGTGGAGCTGCACCATTTAGAGTGTATAGAGGTCTAGGAGCCCAGAGTCCACCCCTTCAGGTATAGTGTGTAATTGTACTTGCCATCACTTGATCCCATTTTGTTTTAAAGGTCCTAAGGGACCAGATTTACAAGGGCTTTGAGAAACCTAGTAGGATTTACAAAAGCAGGCAGCTAAGACCCATTGAAATCCATGAGATCTTGGTGCCTAACTCACTTACGTGCTTGTGTAAATTACACTAGGAACTAGCTGCACCTGGAAGTACCTAAGTGCCTTTGTAAATCTAGCCCAAGGGCTTCCATTGCTTAATACCTATCTCTGGGGCCAAATTTGGGAGCTTCTAACTTGTTTTAACTCTTTTTTTTTTCTCCTGCACATTTTCCCCAGAGCCTGAAGTGTGACATGAAACATGGTGTGTAAAAGCTTTTACGTGATATTCAGAAGTTAAAAGTGGGGATAAAAAAACAGGGCTAAAAATGAGCCAGGCCTTTCATCCACACATGGGAAAATGAAATCCTGTATCCAATTTCTCCTAAGCAGCACACAACATATGTCTCCATGTAGTGACATGGGAGCTAACTGACAGAGCTAGTTTGAGTGCAACACGCAGTATGGCCATGGTAGTGAGGCACTCCTGCCCAGCTAATCTACCCTGTGTTGTGCTGTGCAGGCACACCCAAAGTTACAGGGTCTACCCTTGCAAGTCCTTTGTGCATGAAACTTCCACTTAAGTCTGTGGGACTTTCCTAGGTAGAGCTCAGAATTTGGCTCACAAGTCTAATCTGAAAAGGGTCCATGGAAATCAATGGGAGGTCTGAATTTATTTGCACCCATGTACTTAAGATCCAAATACGGCCCAGTATCTCCGCTGCCAATAAGGGACTGTGCTGAGTTCAACAATCTTTGATGCACTACCGAACGTTACAAAAGGAAGTCACCTTCCCCCACCCCACATTACAGAGAAAACAGGAACTGGGAGCCCACAGCATAGTTAATTAACAACTGCTTTGGATTGCATTTGTGATTTGCACGACCAACTTTGAGGAAAGCTGGGGGCACAGATTGTGAGAGAAAAATGCTATCTGTTTTTGAAACAGAAATTATCAGCAAGCGGTCAACTGTTCCTAATATCTACCAGTGATCTGCATGGAAACCAGCACTACCAACCCGCCTCCAACAGACAACACCTTGTCCTAAGGCACCAGTGCAGTGTCCAGCATATTTTTATTCAACCTTTAGTTTAGAATCCAGCTCTTTAGAGAGCCTGTTTTGTGCCAGGTGCCTTGTCTGATTATCATCTAAGGGTACCCACAAGATACACTGACTAATTAGGGATGACTATCCCAAATGCAACTGCTTCTGGCTGCTTCAACACAGAATATACATTCAGCATCAGATCAGTTCTAGAGTGCATGTTAACATCACAGGAAAACCAGGCAGAGGAAACATGCGCAGTAGGTAAGTGGCTAATTTAACAGTTTCAATATGGAGGAAATTTAATGTCTTGGGTGTTCAGAAGTGCCTAGTGATTGGGGATTTCTGGATTTTGGGTGCTGAATTTGAAACGTCCTAAAGGGGGCACATAAAGGGGTGGCCAGTCAGTTTGGAAAATCAGGCTTTTTTAAAGCAATCAGGACTCGAGGTAGAGGCAATATCTTTTATTAGACTAACTAGATTTTTGCAACAAAAAATTGTTTGCAAAAAGCTAATTGGTCTAATAAAAGATATCACCTCTACCACGAGTCCTGATTGCTTTTGCCTCTATACCAGTATGGCTACAACCTGCATACCTGAGGCCTTTTTAATGCACCTTAGAAGTGAACAACCTGCAGTTGCCATTCACCTGTGAAAACATATCCTAGTGCTCACAACAATACCTTTAGTTACATAATACCTGCCATCCCCAGTTGGGTGGCCAGTACCAGCTTTAGGAAACATCTCACCAAAACTTGGGGAGGGGGGCAGGTTGCAGCACTTATTGTTGTTAAGCTGATAGTTGTGCAAGGAGTTTGACACACATGTTATTTTCAGGTGTTTCTGGTTTCTGGGTCATAATTCTATTTAATCTGACATCCTACAGCTCAAGCACTCACAGAATGAATGGTAGGTTATAGATCCCAAGAATGCCATTATGGAGAGAGACCTAATGTAGGCAGGGACCCAATCCTGCAAACTTTCAGTAAAGTGCTTCCATTAACTTCATCGGGATCACTCAGAACAGCAGGTGTTCTCAGGACTGTACCATATGGTACCAAGTCCTAAATTTGGACCATACATTACCTCTTGAAGCTGACTTCATCCTTTTCTAACTCCTGAAATTCAGATGCTCTGTTCAAATTTGGAAGGCAGGGCAGAATGCCACCTTATATGCTAATTCAGACATGACTCCCAAGATGAAGGAAACTCCCCCCCCTCAACACACGTTACATTTAGAGGATATTCCAAAACATCTTACAAGAATAAAGAATGATCTCGCTTACAGAAGATTCTGCTTTTGAAGGAAAATTCCCCACTTGTCTTCCATTTCTTAAGAGCACAAATCAGATAAGTTTTACCAGCTCCATTTAAAAATAATTCAATCTTTTTTGCCCCAAAAATGATCATCCAGTCACTAGTCCTGCCTAACAAAACTCTACTCACTCACAACAGCTATAATTTGTATTTGATTTTTTCACTGGAGAAGTGAAACCGTTAGTTTCCCATCCCCATGGAACACTTGGGCCAATGGATTTTGTGTGAGGGGCAGTAAGCTTCCATTATGACTTTCCCCATCAGGTGGATGGAGAGCTTTGCCTATCTCGATTAAATACAATTTTTAAAATAAAGTCCTTTAAAAGTGAGTTGGGGATTGGTTACTAGCATCCGCTGAAGTCAGTGAAAAAACTCCCATTTATTTCAGTGGATGTTGGATCAGGCTTCAAAGTATAAATAGCCCGACATGGTACCACATGTTAAAATCTGCTAGTCCTTCTAATATATAAGCTCATGTGTCAGCTCATTATGTGAGTTTACTGGTTGTAATTTTTCTGCCTAGTATATTGAACAGTCCTGACTATAAGTCAGGGGTTAACTCAAACTCAGTCTGCATGTTAATAGTCATGTCACAGCAATCTGAACATTTGGGAGGGTGTTAAATAAGTTGGTAGGTCAGAAGCAAAAATGTTGAATAGTATAGACTGAAACCTCAGCTGGTGTAAACTGGCGGAGCTCCACTGATGTTAATAAAGCTGCACCAGTTAACTTAAACTGAAGATCTGGCTCCAGAAACACCTGTTAATGTGACCTCTATGCCTAGGTACAAAGAGGCACGTCTGGAAACGAGTTCTGTTGCAGGGTGCTGGTTGCAACCTGTGTGTTTGAAGGCATGGTAATATCTTATCTGTACTTGTCAACTGTTATTTTTTTTTTCAACTGGCGGGGTGAGTGCATGTGTGTGGAATGAATATGCAGCATATAGATTTAAAAGATGTTTCTTCTATTTTACCCAAGCACCTTATTATCAAAAAAATCCCCAGCCCAAGTCACTGCCTTGTGTAATAGAATATATCATATATTTGCAAGCATGAAAAAAAAGTAAAGTAAACTTTTTCAAAAGCTCATCAAAGGAAGGAAATAAACAATGCCATTAAAAGTGTATTTTAAAGAAAAAAAATCACCTGTTTGGGGGACTGGGTTTGCAGGATTCGAGCTCAGTCTTGAAATCTCTCCAGACAAACTGCCAGCAAGACGTCGCCTTCTCTGTGTGGCTTTCTTCCACTTTCTCACTTGGTTGCTGTCTGCTGAAATAGATACTTCTCCTTTTTTTTCTTTCTCTGTTTTTGCCCCTGTTCCCCTCCCTGATTTTTCAATCAGATTATTTGTGTCAAAATCTGGTGGTGAAGAAACAACCAATGGAGAAGCAGAGCCCAGACAGTATTTGCTTATCAAAACTTTCCAGGACTTTGAAAACTTGAAGTGAATTCACATTGCCCAGCTCTGAAGTTCAGGAGTACCTCACTGAACTCATTGGGACAAGGGGACTTTCTGCTGAAATAATCTTTTGTCCTATGGACAGAAAGCATGACAAAGGGAAATAAGGTACCAACAGGAATTTGCAAATCAGGAATGGCTCTTAAGGAACATGTATTCTTATACACAAACTCATCCTTACATCTTCCACGTACAGACCCCCCATCTCTCGCGCACACGTTAGCATCATAAAGCTATCTGACAAACTAATACATACATGATTATTTTTGTTTCAAAATGTATCTTCATCTCTAATTTCTGTGGAAAAAAAGAATTAGATAGTGATACCCACACATTAGCAACTGAAAAGCCGTCATTCATTTTCCTAAAGTTAGGAATGTATGCCACACGTACGTTGCACCTTTGGTGCATGAACAGGCAGCTGTGTATATCGATGGATGCATACATCTGCAATTTTGCATGGTTGCATATAGACGTATGTTATTATTTGGGTATATAATGTATTAATATATCATTTGTATAATGCATGCTTATTAATAAACATCTCTCTGATATGCTTTTCAGCTAATGAGTCATAATAAGAATTTTAATGTTTGTAACTTCCTTTCTCCCAAGGATCAGAAAGCACTTTACAAATATGAGATCACTGACCTGCATAATGCCCTTGTGAAACAACTAGTTAACGGAGTAATTGAAGCAGCAGTAAAGTGAGGAGCCCGAAGTCATGTGGTGATTCTGCAGTAGAGACGGGGACAGAATCAGCAAGTTCTGAATACAGGTGACTTGCAAGAGGTACTAGTATGCTCTCGTGTTTTTGAACAAAAATTAGTTTATCCTCCTAAAAGCTTGCCAGTATATCTATATAATGTCTTGTACCCAAGGTGTCTGTTTTTCCCTATCCTTCTCCCTCACACACAGGTGCATTATGGCATGTGCTAAGTATGTCATCATTTATTATTAGCTGTTCTCTGACAGTGTGCTCAGCGCTGCACAGAAAACTTGAACCAGGCAGTCCTTTTACTGCCTTGTGAAGGCCAATTCTTGCCTGCTGTTTTGTTCGTAGTGCCATCTATTGGCACTACTTAGAATCACAATGCATGGCCAAGTGCCATTGCACCTTGAGCTTGCAGACAGACTCCTCACTTGCCCTGGCATGAAACAGGGGCTCTTGCTCTGGGATTTCGATATGAATGTAGGCTTCTCCAAATTTCTGAGGTTTTTGATCCTCGCCCATCTCTCTCATTGCCCTGCATAATTAATTCTTGTTGTTTATAGAAGCAGCATCCCTCCCTGCTACCCTCCCTCCCACATTTATTTATTTAGCAGAGTTTTGCATGAAAGAAACTGTTCACAAAGCATTGTGCTGGGAAGTTGATTTGCATCCTCTTAAACACAGGCATTTGAAGGATTACATCTCTCACTACAAAAACAAGCATTGTCATGGAAAACCAAGATGTGCGCTGGAACTTCAGGGTTTCATATGTAGAGCATTACAAGCATTAAATTAAAAGGAAAAATGACAAGCTGACGAAAGGGCTGATGTGTTATTTTATGAAGCACTTTGGAGCCAGCTTCTGAAGCAGCTTTATGCACAAACCTCTCCGCGATTTAGAGTGGAAGCGGCTACAGCATCTGATTCTTGCTGCGGAAAACAGACCACCCAATCAGGCTGGCTCTCTTGGGGGTTTGGTGCTTGCTGGGTAAAGTAGCTGCAGAAGGGACCCAGGAATACACTCAATAAAACCTTGCCTTTGGTTCTTAGTCCTGACTATACTCTCTGAACTGTTCCCATTGAAGCGTGGGAGAACTTGCCTGTTCTTTCTGGAGAAGAAGAGGAGGGCCAGTGGCCCATGAGTGGTGCCAGCTTATGTCCAAATTAGAGCAGTCTGCTAGTAAAGAGTGGTCTTAACTTGGATGGTAGTCCATGCCCAATGACAGGCCAGCCAACTTGAACTGAAAGCAACACTGTAGTCAGCTTAGAAGTTTTGGTTGTGGACAAATCATAACCAGGTATACTTTGCAGTAAATATAAACCCTGCAGTTGACAGTGCTCCCAGAGACTTGCCAGGGATCCACACCATAGATGAACTTGAAGCTGCATTAACTTTCTCTGCAGAGCCATAGAAGCTGAAAGGTATATGCCTTTGTTCCTGTCTCTGGCTGATTCACACCCCATCTCATCACTTTTCCCTTGCAAGTTCCATGACCAGAAGAAAAACTCCGTAGGGCCCTGGAAGAAGGAAGAAAGGCTAACATGGATGACTGAATGGAACTGTATGTATGGGCTCGTGCCAGTTTCTTGGTACACTGAAAACATGGCTAGTATTGCTTTTTTTGAGGACAGCTTAATTCTATGTATGGTGTATTCTGAGGGCACAGCCTCAGACTGAAGAAGGCTATGCACTAATCCAGGGATGTATGTAGTAGCCATGTTGGTCTGAGATGAAAGTTCTAGAACTCGTGGTTCCAAAACGATACCTTTTATTAGACCAACTGAGAAATTGCAAAAAAAATTGCAGAAAAAGATTTTTTTTTGCAATTTCTCAGTTGGTCTAATGAAAGTTATAATTTTGGAACCAAGAGTTCTAGATTTTTGCATGCAGTAATCCAGGCATTCACGTACCTCACTTTTATGTATATAGTGCTCCCTGACTACAGGAGGAGCCTGTGCTGAGCTTTACACACCTCATGTTAGAGAGGTCTTACGTCTGTAATTGTAGCCTTGGAATTGACAGGAGCTTTCTCTTAGCAGATTGTCAGGTCTGGGCTTCTTTAGAAGCCTGGAAATTGGTGGTTTGTAGTTTCAGCAATTATGCAGTTAAATTGAGTACAGTCAGGTAACAAGGCAGACAGTGGAGCCAGAAGCTGCTATGCACTTAACAGTTTATGCACTTGCCCAGTATACGCATAACTTATGTTCCTTACAATATGAGCAAATGGCAACAAAAAGGGACTTGCCTTGTGTTAAAGGAAGTACACTGTAATGCTGTCTGTTCTAAATACATGTCATGTGAATCACAGCCGACACGGTGGGTAAGACATTTAAGTTCAGTATGCATCTAAATAAGAATGCACAAGCACCACGGTTACTGAAGGATTCTTTGCTTCACTGTAAAGCAGCAAGAAGCACATGCAAACCCCTACTAGTGCCTGTGTGTTTCCTTTGTCAACTGTAATGTTATGTTAATTAAGTCAAAGTGGAATAACACTGCTAATTGCTTCCAGTTCTTTTCTGAAGCTTATCCTAATTTGAGTTATTTTCCTAGGCAGATTAAATAAACACATCTCCTGCACAGCAGGGGGAGGGACACCCAGCAGCCAGCTCAAAATGAAATACAAAATAATGGGAATGCACAAAGCTGGCCTAAATTAGCTCACCCCCCCAGGGAGGGTCACCTATCAAGTACAAGAGAAACTAGCTCATGCCCACAGGAAAAATGATCAGAGCTGTGAAATATATCAGTTAGTACTGCAGTAGTTAACCCACAGATAGGGTGCTGTTGGTGCTATTCTAATCAAACCTGTTTTGATCCAACCTAGGCTTTACGCTGCAGTCCTTGAGAACAGATTCCCATTAGCGTCTAGGGGAATAGTCACGTGAGCTGAAGAATCAGGTCAAGGATTCACAAAGTATATGCTGTGGATCACCAGAAGTCCACAGAATTTTTCCTGCTAGTCCACAGAAAGAAAGATGTTTAGACCCAAGCTATGAGGAGCTTGTAGCTTGAGGGTTCTGAATGGCCTACAAAACGTATAGCATTAGATAATCCCATCCTTCCTCCCCGAACTCTGCACCCTCTCTCCAGAACGAAGGGAATAATGTTGTGCATCTGAGAACAGCTGCTGCTTTCAGCAAGAGATGAAGTGATCCCTTTGTATATTAGCTCATAAAGCACTATGGGATCCATCCCTATATAAAAAGACCGTAAAATATAAGCAGTGACATGAACTCTGCTAGCATTTGAAGGAAAAAAACATTAATTTTGAGTGTATCAGACCACCATTTCTCTGCAAGGGCTCTACTGCTGTATTAGATACACCTATCTATACTAACCTTCAAATGTTATTTCAAATAAACATGAATCAGTCAGCTCTGGGTCTTATTTTCATGTTGTTTTTTGTAATTGTGTGGGTGGAAATTTTTGTTTTCAAATGAAGTTTAGGCTCCAGCTCCATCACATGACTCTGGGACCCACAGTGGCAGGCAGGTGCTGATTGTCTCTTTGCTTTAAGCTGGTCTGCCCAAAGAGGTATCCCTCCTGGGCCAGACCCACCCTGGTGTCGAGGCAGTGGGGCAATGCCAGCGCGCAATGTGCAACCAGCCAGCCTTGTAGGAACGCTTGTTTTCAGGTGTGTAGTACTAAGTTTTTCCCACGAGGTGGGGCTGCAATACATTCCTTGGCACTGTTAAAAATACACTCGCAACCACCGCGATCAATAACCTGAAACCACTGACTTTTTTGCTACCTAGATGAGTGTGCATTTGTTTACCACTGCAGTAGCCATGGACATACACTCCCCCACCATTTGTTTTCTCACAGCTCTCTCCTACTTTCACAAGTGATACAAGGAAAGTGATTTTAGTTCTTTGGGTTCAAAGACTTATTTTGTTGCACTTTAAAATTTGAATTGACAATCTGACTGACATGTGCAAGCATGGCCCATCTCATATATCAAAAATGCTGGGTTAAAGGTGCAGAGCACCACAGGAACCAACTTGCCAAAAAAAACCCAACCCCCCCAGAGGCCTCTGGAAATGGAATTCAGCATGGCCCAGAGAAAGCAGTGGGAAGGCAAAGATGGGGCTTCCTTATAGCTCTGCTTTATGCTGTTAATGGAAGAACATTAGTGAATGGAAACCATGCAGGCGAGTTGCAAAACATGTCACCGGTGTGTTGTCCTTTTGATCCTGACTTCATCAAGGCCGCGTTGCCAAATCTGAGCTTTCAAAAACTGTCTGCTTTCTTCTCTGGACTCATGAGGCTGGATTAAAATGACAAGGTGATCAAAATGACATGAATGTGGAGAGTCATGAGCCTCGCTGTATGCTCGCTTTCTGAACCTCTCTGTATGCTTTCCTGCAACCATAGGAACAAAAATGCCCATTTTCTTTAAAGTGATGCAGGGCCAGATTAACCCTTTAGTGGGAGAGGCAAAGATTTCTAGGGTGATTGCATTTATCGGACCAACAATGTGGTTGGGATGTTAGACATTCCCCAAGAACATAGGACATTCTTCAGGAATCTCTTACATCCAAAACCTCATCTCGCTTTATCCCAGTGACACTGTTGGTTCAAGAAAAGCTATCACCCTAAAAAATCCTTCCCTCTCACATGGTTTTTACAGAGACCTGCAATCTCTGGCAATCTGCTGCTTCCAGGAGCACACTGAACCTGCGAGAATTGACCACATCGTAACTGGGAAACAAGTCCTGGCTGAAGAGGTGCGGGGGGGCAGCCTACATGGGCCGAATTTCTATGCAGCGTCATGCTACTGATGGGTGAGATGTCATTGATGACTCAGGATGAGTGTGATGCCATCGGCATGTGTGATGCCACTGACGGTGCAATGTCATAGATGAGTGTGATGCTACTGACAGGTGTGATGTAATTGATGGGTGTGATGCCACCGATGGGTATAATGATATTGATGCATGTAATGCGACTGACTGGTGTGATACCACTGATGGGATGGGTGTGATTACATTGACAGGTGTGATGCCATTGACTGGTGTGATACCACTGAGTGTGATGCCATTGATGGGTATGATGCCATTGAGGGGTGTGATGTCATTGATGGATGTGATACCACTGACAGGTGTGATGGCATTGTTGGTGTGATGCCATTAATGGGTGCAATGCCATTGAGGGATGTGATGTCACCGGCAGGTGTGATGCCACTGATGTGTGCAATGCCACTGATGGGTGTGATGTCATTGACAGTATGATGCCATTGACTGGTGCAATGCCATTGACAGGTGTGATGCCGTTGCTGTTGTGATACCATTAATGGGTGTGATGCCATTGAGGGATGTGATGCCACTGGCAGGTGTGATGTCATTGACCTGCGCCATGCCATTGACGGGTGTGCTGCCACCGCAAGCCTGGGGACCATCACCGGAGCCACGTTTTGTTGCGACGTGACCAGGTACGCCACACGACACCGGTGGCTTTGACGCCCGGGTGCACCAGGACGAGGGGCGGGGCGGGGCGGGGCCGGCCCCGGGGCAGGGAGGAGGGTGAGGCCCAGTCCCGGCCCGCGCAGCCCGCGGGCCTTGTTTACCACCTCTCTGCGGGCCCCGCCCCCGCCCGCAGCCCGCGGTCACGTGACCCCGGCCGGGCCTCCTTGCGGCCGCCTCCGGGATCACGAGACCTAACTCGGTTCTACCACTCCCTCTCCGGAGATACCTCCGCGTCCCCTTCCTCTCCCTCCGAAACCGGCTGCCTCCGCGAGGCCCGGCGACTCGCCGGCGGCTCCCTAATCACAGGCAGGCTCCACCGGGGGTTGGGCCGCAGCGAGGTCGGGCGCGGGCAAGCCGGACCGCGCACTACTTGTCCGCGGCGGAGGGATCCGCAGAGAGGCCGAGTCGCTGTTGGGGGCGGGGGGGGAGGCCGGGCTAAGATGGCGGCGCCCTGTGGGCCAGCGGGGCTGAGGCGGTAAACAGTTACGGGGCGGAGGAGGCGGGTGAGCACCGCGGGGCCCGGCTGGGGCTGGGGGTGGACACTGCGGACCCTCCTCGGGGGACACCCTGGCGTGAACCTCCCCTTCGCTTCGCGCGGGGCCTGCTTGCGGGCTCCCCCCGGGCTGGGGGCGCCCGAGGGGTTTTTTTGGGAGGGGGGCAGGCCCGACCGCCCCACTCCTTTGTTCGCGGGGGGAGCAGCGTTTCTCGGCCCGCGGGGCGCTGGGACCGGGGCACGGATCGCGGCGAGACTTGGAAAATGAACCCCCTGAAAACCTTAAAGGTGGATAAAGGAGAGAAACGACGAAACGGGGGTTGCAGTGTGGCTTGGCCCCCGTCCACCCTCTGCCCTACATATGGCAGTTGGGGGGGCGCTGGGTCAGGCTGGTACAAAAGAGGTTCGGATGGAGGAGCTTGACCTCTAGCCAGCCACAGCCTGGGGAGCCATGGTGTCAACCCCCCTGGGGCTCCCCACCAGCCAGGAAAATGCAGATTGGGGGGTGGGGGAAGAGCAGTGTCACTGCTGCAACTGTTGGATTAGGGCTGGGCCCCCACTTTGTCCCCTTATCAGGGCCACATGGCCTGATCCAGCCCCATTATGCGCATGTGTTGGGTCTGGGCACTGCCCATGTGGCCCGTGGGGCCACTGATTTTGAGGGTTAATAACGCTGTGGCAAAGTCAGCACTTGGCAGTCCAGCGAGAGCTGTGTTGCATCATGTGCAAATCGTCACAGTCACAAGAGGCAAGGGTCTTTTAAGGCGATCACTTGTCTTGGGCCAGCTGTGTAGTAGGGGTAGAGTTAGACCTGCTTCTGTATAAGACATTTTTCCTCGGGTGTCCGCATCACAGACTTCGAAGAATGGCTCGCATTGGAAAGTTTGCCTGATTTTATCCTGGCTGTGTAATTGGTCCAGCGAAACATGTTGCCCTAAGGAGTTCAGTTGATGCAGATAGGTCGCTACCCGCTGGGTTTGGGGGTTTTTTTGGTTGGTCCTTGGGGGTTTTGCTGCATGTTGGTTGTGCACTAGCACAAAGCTTGATAGTGCTAGAAGCTTAGTAGGGCAGTGTTTAGATGGGAACTAAAGCAATTGATTAGAAACACTCTTTTTGTTCTGTAAATTATTTTCTAGCTAGTTTTAGCAGACGTACTTTCCAAATGAGGTAGTCTGAGCTGTTGAAGTTCTGACTTAAATGTGATCTGAACATTTCATAAGTCATAGGATTCACTGAACTTCAAGTGATCTTTTTTTTTTTTTTAACTTCCTATCAGTTTTCTAGCATGTTATTCAGCACTTCAGGCTTATGCAGGGTCATATAAATATGAGATGAGGGCTCTCATCTGAGGTGCATTGTTCCATTAGAGATGCTCTGGCTTTGTAAACAACCATTTGACTTCAATAATGGCTTCTGGATTAAAACAGACTGGAACAATGTAGAGCTGAAATGCAAGAGTGCTGATTTGTATCAAAGCCTAGCTTGCTTAAACTAGAAAAAAAAATGTTTACATCACTTTTGCTAGTGGAAGACCTGGTCACCGAAATCAGTCTTTGTAAGTGAATAGTCTGTTATGCAAAACAGTAACCCTGCCTTGGGAATCATTCAGCAAGCAGGTCAGTTGAGGAAACAGAATATCTGTGACAGTGTCCTTGGGGGGCCTAAAAGATTTAGTGTGGGTGGCAGTGGTATACAGTTCAAAAAGAGTTTTTTATCATGGAGTTTTCAGATGGAGTTGAGAATATAATAGCTATACGTAAGGGTCATTTTGTCTCCTTTGGACAGAAGAGTCACGGGGGATAAAAACACTTGCTTTTAGAATAGGAAATGCTTGCTTCCAATAAACCTTAATCTTTCACAGGGCTGTGCTTCTTGCCCTTTGACTTGCCTGTAAGGATTACAGTATTTTCCTTATAAAATACTTAGATAAGGTAATGGGTCTAACAAGACTGTTTGTTTGTTTTTTTTCCATTGGATTCAAGAGCAGGTGATTTGCAACTTACTTTTATGAACATATTCCAAGAGTTCTGTTGGCGACTGAAGTTTGATTAAAAAAATTTAGGAGAGTCTTGATGCTCATATCACTGTGGAGTACAAAGCTCTCCATTTGTCTTTTTTTTAGTTCAGCTGAGGGATATTTTAAAACATACTTGTTCTAATCTAATGTTTATTTAATATGCTTACATAGGAAAATGGAGTACTCTGCTCCTTCTTTTCCTAATCTGTTTTGACCATATGAGGAAGACTGAAATAAAAGTAAAAAAAAAACAACTTTTGTTGAGTAAAAGGCTTATTAGCAGAAAATCCATGGCTTCTGCCAACGGACTGAAAAGTGCCAGGCTTATAATGCTTAGGAGTTTTTTTTTTCCTTTTCTGATGCTCCTTTTTTCTTTTGCTGCTTTTCTCCACCCCCCTGCCCAATCAGGGATTTGTAGGTCAGTAATGAGCATAACAAGCTCATAACAAAGCCACAATTGAAAGATAAGCCTAAAAAGCATTGAATTAGATTATTATAGTCTTATTTTTCCTGCTTTAGATATCTTCCTACAGAAAGCTATGTAAAAATGCATGTGTTGGTTATCTTGAATTTTAACTCCATAGGTGGTAACTTAGTTTGGATTTGGGAACTTGGATCTGGAAATGAAGCAGAGAAGAGGGTGGTGACCTGGTGTGATGTGCATCAGATAGATCTCTTAATTCATGAACAGCATGCCACATTTTCTGTCCCTCTCAAAGCAAAGCTGGATATTGCCAGGTGGTTATTCTTGTATTGGGCATCTTGAACCCAACTTGATTAGAGTGCTACTGTCCTGATGTTCTTGGGGCTGTTGTTGACTGATGGTTCCAGTGGCAGTTTGTGTTTCGGAAAAGCATTCATTTGCCTTAAAATGGTAAATGCGTATATGCTATGGCTTTTGGCAGCAGCTCATTGGATGGAATAAGATGCAGTACTGTTGCAATTTTAGAAGTGTGGAATATTTTTAGAACGGTCTTAAGTTGCTAGCTCCCGGAGTGGAGAGAGCTGTTCTTTTTATTTTTTCCTAATAGCTGCAGCGCTTGGAGCACTGGCCATTCACTGATGGGTTCATTTGGAATAGCCTGGGCTTAGTGGCACACGGTTGTTTAAGCTGCCTGTTTTAGTTAATTTAGGGAAGCTCAGGCATCCCTGTATCTGATAGAACACTATCTCCTTTATTAATGCTAGGCTCTCTGCCTGACAGCTTCCATGAGGTCTGAGGTTGGAAGGCCTCTTGCCTATGGAGCGCTTAAAGAGGTGCTCTATGTGTGTACGGGTGATGTGTGCGCCATGGAAACTTTCACTTTACAGCACCATATGCGTTGGTGACAGGTATTTTTCTTCTTTTGCCCACTGCTGTAGCTTTATTTATGGCAGCAAAACTAGAGAAGACCTGAGGCTGTTGTCTTGTTCACACCTGCTCTGAGCATTGCTAATTTTTTAAAACAAAATGTCACAACAAAAAATGTGCACACTCTGGCAGCCTTTCTTCCCCACCCTCCACCCCCTTTGCTACTGTGGATTGAATTGCCTACAGTAGTGTAGCAAAGTGAGATCTGAAGAAATGGGGGGTGTCTGTAAGGCCTTAGGAGGGTAAAAGGATTCAGTAATGTTTTGTGCTTCTCTGATCCTCAAAACAGGTATCACTTAGAGTTGGTTTAGTGATGTGGTTGTGCATCCCCTGGCAAGCAGACTTGGATAAGTTTCCCTGGCCAATCAAACAGGAATAGCAAGTGCTTTACTGTTCTGGGTTTGTCAGCTTCCAGAGTGTGTATGGCAGCAAAAATTTGGAGGTGTCTAGGTATGCAGTCCTTTTACCCTATAACCATAACAGTAGTGTCCGTAGAAGTGAAGGAAAGCATGGTTTACTTATGGATCAGGTGGCTTTCAGGGAACCAGCTTTCTTCCATATAGTTCTGCCAATATACCTCAATCCTGATATGTATTATGCCTTTTTGAGTTGTCAGCATCTCTAGGGGAGGGTTGCTAAATTTGAGAATATAGTGGTGAAGGCAGATGTGGGAGAGAGGAGTCTCTGAGACTAACAAATCAGTTAACTTTATAACATACTTGTGGTTTGAGAAGGTAGTAGTGAAGAGCCAGTTCATCAACACACCGTGTCAGTTAATGGACCAGGATGGTGTATTAAATTCCTCTCCACCTTTCATGTATTGTCAGCCATCCTAAACTCTGAAGCAGCTGTCTTTTTTTTGTTTTGTTTTGTTTTTTTTTCATTTGGAGAAGGCCTAGCCTACTCTGGGTGATTTGGTAATCCACTCCAAAGTAAAATGAACTTCTCAGCACCTTTGTGAAACACTTGAGAGCAACTTTTTTCTCACATAAGTGAAAATATGGCACAGGTTTTAATAGTCTCTTGATTATTACCTGTAAGAGGTCTTTGTACTGGTTGGCATTTTGTGCGAGTGTCTGATGACTTTCATGGATGCTTGAAGGGGATTGGTTTTTAGATGTAAACACTTGAACAACTGAAGGACTTGGGTTGTGAAGCTGTTTATAAATGCACTCTGAAATCTCCTTTGCACTGTCCAGGTGCAGTAAATAAAAACAGAAATTTTATTGCTGTGGGGAGACAGTTTTTTTTATATTTCAGCCATGCTGGTCAGTGGAATATCTTTAGGTTTGTTGCCAAAGAAATATTTCTGGTAAATACAGTACCACGTTATCCCCTTTGAACTTGCAACCTGTACCAAGATGGGGAAGCTGGCAGGTTGATACTGTCAGCTGCTTCCTAACAGTGACCTTGGGAGGTACTACAAGCTACTCATGACACAGTGCACGTGACAAAATTTATTGGGTGACGGGTTTGACTGTCAGCTGCTTCATTCTGGGATGGTCATGTTTTTTTCCTACTATCTTTGTGTTAATTGTCCAAGTGCAATATATACTGATACCCCTGTAGAGTAGAGCAGAGCAGTATCCTGACATAGAACAGATCCTGCCACAGATGTGTCCTCATTGCTGGAGCATAAGGATGAGTCTCCTAGTGTATTGCTGCTGACACTGAATGTACTGAATTTCTGATTCGGAGTAATATTGTAGCAGTATTTCCCATGAGAATCCAGAGGTAACAACCAACACCAAAGGGAAATTGGGGGTGGAGGGGTATTGCGCTTCTTTCATTTATTTTTAAATGAAGCTTCTTGTCAAAATCATAGCAAATACATCTTAAATATACGAATTAATACAGCAGTTTTCAAACTGTGGGGTGCACCCCCTTGGGGGGCAGGAAGGAATGTGGGGGAGGGGGGGGCCCACGGGCAAGACATTTGGAAAGAGCTGGCACTGCCGGGGCTGGGGAGCCCTGGGCAGGCACCACCAGCGGGTTGCTGCACCTGTGGGAGCCCAGCATGGTGGGCACGCAGCCTAGAGCTGCGGTGGGGCCAAGCCAGGAGGCAGTGGAGCCGGCTCCGTTGAGCCGAGTCATACTACAGTGGCTGCTAGGATGAGAGGTGCCCTGTGCCTGGCTGCACTGCTTCTCCTGGGTGGGGGGATGACAGCAGGGGTGGGCATGAACAAAATTGTAACTCAAAGCAGGGCTCACCTGAAAGTTTGGAAATTTCTGGGCTAATATGTGCTTCAACAATATGTTCAGCCTGGGCGTTGATCTCAGATTCCAGTTTTAATTTTTGTTATAGTGCAGCTGATCTGTGTTTGTCAAATAGATCCTAACTGGGTTGATATTCTGAGGTGTTTTGTTTTTTGTTTTTGTTTTTAAAGTGCCTGAGGTTGCCAGTTCAAGGCAGATGAATTGGTAACACTTGAACAACAACACTACCACCACCACTACGCAGGTGTTATTAAGAGCTAACTAGTCCTTCCTTCTCTATACAGAATTAAACCAAAGTGGAGAATGAGTTTCCCAAAGTGTCTGTCTTGTAAGTGTTTGAATGCGACAACTTATCTGCCACACTACTCAAATGCACCCAAAAGTTAACTTTAGTGTTAGAAATAGTTACCTGATAATATTCCACTCTGAGGTGGGTAGCAATATTTTGTAGTTGTATGCAGATTATTGTAGTGCTTTTTCACTTCGACAAAAATCCAATTTCCCTTTAAAAGAACTTGAGGAAAATTCTCTGTGTAGCAGGTTTTATAGGTTCATACTATTCAACAAGATGCAAAATGTTGATCTCTAACAGTAGGTCACTGTCTTGGATAATTAATTCATCAAGAATTCAGAAAAAGAAAACCGTGCAATGTTTTTAGATGTTACTCAAGCAGGGAGCTGATGATGCAATTCAGGAACTGCAAAGCTACAAAGGAGCCATAACTGCAATTGTCTTAATCTGCATTATAATTATGTTAATGGTGCCATATGTTAACTTCATGTTTTCTTTCTCTCTCACTTCTCCAATTCAGCGATCATGAAAGGTGCCAGGTTGACAACCCTGAAAACAGAAGCCCTACTTGTCCACAGAACAGGTACAGCCTATACAACATCTGTATAAAATGTCCTTTGCACATTGCATCTCTACTTCTGATTTTTCAGGAATTTCTTCTTTTGGGGGGCGGGAATTTGAACACTTCTTACTTGTCAGAGGTAGATTTAAAAAAATGGAGTCCTTACCAATGAGTTAGTTGAAATCTTTTTACTTCTATCAAGGAGCCAAGCCTCTCTTGCCACATGCCAGTTTTGGGGAGCAGTTCTGTGTCTGGGAATTTGTTAGGAAAGACGTATTCAGGTTGTAGCTAATAGGTGTTTTATCTGGAGCACTTTTGTAGCTGCTGGAAAAGAGGTTAGTCTTCTGGCTATTTTTGTTTCTCCAGAAGCTGTTGACTGTTTGGAGAGAGGGTTTTCCGCTATCTTACCTCTTTTTTTTAACCTTTCATTTTTGAGTGTGTTTTCTCCCTTGAATAACTGTTGTGTTGGTTTCCTGTTACAGTTTTTCCCCTGTGGTATCAGAAGTGTAAAGTTGATTTGATTCTTTGCTTGTTGCTGCTCCCAGCATTAGTAGTGAACTGTTCTACTTTCATCTGTTGCTCCCTAGCAGTAGATGTTGCAGCTGCCTGCGGATTTGGGAGGAAGACACTACATCTGTTTTCACTTGAAGCAATAAGAGTTTAAAGTTAAGACTGTGCATTTCATTTTTAAGAAGTTAAGATTAGCTTAATCTCTTCTTGCTATCATTATTCCTAAGAATTTCTGTTGATGCTGAATATCCACCCATTTTTCCTTCAGTATCCTTTGAGGCCTGGTACTTTTGCTTCCCTAAGCAGTCAAAGGAGTTGCTGTTTTGTGTGATGTCAAACTAGGAAGAATAGGCCTCTGTCAGAAATTCAGTAGGAATCTTGCATATTGCAAAACAAAATCTGACCTGTGTAGGTGCTTTGGGATTGTGGCAGTTCTTTTAACTCTAAAGTGTGTGTATGAACCATGGACTGTTAATCTCTAAGCATGAACATTTGTTACCATTGTTCTGGAATTCAGTTTCACCTGTTGATCTTTAATTAATTCTTATTCTGTATATACAGCACCTGCCTTAATGTGGCCCCAACCTGGTTGCAGCTTCTAGACACTACAATAAATACCAGTGCTACAGTTGTACTGCTACTGAACTCTACCCCTTGTGCTGGATTGTCCTCACTTCTTGAAATTGGTGTTAATATTTTTCCTTGAGCTCTTCTGTTTTGCCACTTCCCAAAGCTGGGAGTAGTTGGAGCTAAAACATGTCGCAACAGTACGTTCTATGTGGAGCCTTTGCTGCAGACCCATGCATTTTACTTTTAATTCTATCTTGTTCCCAAATACCAAGTTTAAGAGTAAACGCATCCCTTGTGGAATGTGGCTTTGTCCCCTTTCTGTCAGTCCACATGCATTTCATGTTATTTTAATCTAAGTTGATGAGTTCTTGTGTGTATGTGAAAAAGCAAACAGTTCTAAAAAAATACAGTTTTTAGTTCAGTATTATGAGAGAGAAATGCAAAAGTCAGGAAATTCAAAGCAATGGTTCCCACAGTAACCAGAAATTACTGGCCTGCCTGTATTCGTATTACTGTGTGCTGCTAAATTTGACTTAATACATGTGGCACAGCGAAGTAACAGCAGCTGTGGAAACCATAACTGAATTTCCTAACAGCTGCTGCTTGGCCACACTGCATACATTAAAACACCAACCTAACAGTAACGTGAAGCACAGGACAGTGGAATTCCCGGTACTGTGGGAACCATGCCTTTTGAACTTCCTGATTTGTGAATTTTCATTGTTAACCATAACCTTTTGGGGAGAATGTATCTTTGGCTGTTTGCTCTGAACAAGTTAAGTTATGAATATTGAAGCTGATTAAAGGCTGTCCTTGTTCAGTAGCTTCTTAGAAACAGATCCGTAGTTTGAAAGATATTGATAAGTGTGAACTTCCCATAAAAAGCTCTGGGCATGCTGATAAAAATGGTTGCAAAAGGCTTTTATTGGGAGCTTCTTGCCAAACTTCTGTTACATTGCATCTGCTACACTTGGCAACAGTGGGTGCTATGCTTTTGAAAAGGGTTCCTTGCAATTTGAAAAGCTTGCTTATCCCATCTATATGTAGAGGGTTCAAAAGTGCAGCTTGTAACAGGTGCATGTCACAACTAGAAACTAGAGGTGAATAAAGGCTGATTCTTCATTGGTTTTAGGGGCAGACCTCCAAACTGTTGGATTTCCTTGTCCTGTGTGGACCCCCAAAGAGAACAGACTTTTGTACAAGCCTGTAGTAGAATTGATAAGAAATTTCCTCTCTGAGCTATTACAGAAGCTGCTGCTTTATGTAATCTTCTGCTGACTATCTCTTATCCCTTCTTAAACTGTTCTTCATTTTCTCTGTCCTAAAAATATGACTTTTCACTTGTGGTAGACAATAGGTTTTCTTATTTAGCCTAGGGTGCTGACTTTTAGCTTCTGGGACTCATATTTTTACAAATATGGGTTCAGGCTTGCCATATTGGTAAGTCTGTAATGGCTTTTCCAATCTGGGTGCAATGGCCAGTTATAGCTAAACTTGATTTGTAGAATAACTTCTTTCCTAAAAGGAGATTTACTGATACCATTCCTCATTTGCAGTTAGAGAGATCTGTGCATGGGTCACAGGTGATAGCTAATGTCCGTTTGACTTGGATTCAGTCAGGATGCTTGCTTGGTTTTAAATATGCAAAGACTTCATTATTTGTGGAATGTAGCTTGTGGTCAGAATAAAAGATATCTGGCTTGTCGTGTGTTCAAATTTTTAACTGTGTCTTGTTTCATGAAGGCCAAGCAACCAATCGATGAGATGTTACTATTGCTATTCTGAACACATTATTGTATATCCTTCTCAAGTTGGTCAGTTGACCCAATTGCATTCCTCACATGTGTACATGTTTTTATACTGCATTTAACTACTGTATGAGAGAGGGCTCGCAAGAAAACAAAGACTGGAATTATACTGTAGTAAATTTGTAGGTAGAAGCCAAAATTGATGCTTTTAGCAGTGGCTGTAGGACCATGTGTTCTAAATAGGATTTTGAAAGACTAACCCAGTAACATTTTACCACAGTATAAAAGCGGATGGAATTGTATCTGGGTGTTACACCTGTGCCTGGTAATGTAAACATGGCAGTACATGTATGAATGATGTTCTTGGACATCTGTATTCAAAACAAGATATCTATCTCAGATAATGTTACTAAAAAATCTTGTCACCAGGTGACCCAGTCAACAAAGTTTTGTTGAGTTTCCCTCTATGTTACCAGAACCGAGAGCAGCTTATAGCCTAGGAGCAAGAAACCTAATGAGATGAGGTTACTGGCAATCCTTGCATAAACTCTTCTTATTCAGCTCCAATTCTGCCATCCCCTTTCTTTGGATTGAGAAGTGTCCCATGGTTCTGGCATGCTGAGATCTTCCTCTGTCCATCCTGTGGCTTTGATTTTATTTTAGCTTTGCTGTGTTCTCTCATTTTCCTGTTTCTGACCTATCCCTCCTCAGTCCAGTCCCTCAACATGCTATTGCTTTTTTGTTAAGCTTTGTTCACTGAAAGGCTGAAGAGTAGCTGAACTAACAAAGTTAAGCATGTCTGTAGCTTTGTGAAGCTGGGCTGGCTTGTGCTTTAGGGAAGAGTCATAGAAACAAGGAAGTGAATCTGGTGGCAGGTGGATACTGCAGTCTAGTGGGTATGAACTTGGTGGAGGGTCAGCCACACTACCTCCCAACTGTGGGAACAGGTAGGATTGGTGGCTTTCAGAGAGCAATTAGAATCTTATTCACAGCTACTGTCTCTTAATTGTAAGTGGCTGTCCTGGTCTAAAACTGATCCAAAATGGTAAACGAAGGGCTATTATCTGGGTGCTTTGACCAACATTTTCTGGAAAATGTGTTTAATGTACAAAGCCACATGTGACATACTGGTGTTTGAAGTAAGTATGGAACATTGTAAATAGTTTATCTGGTGCATATGTCTTCCTTGCAGGTAAAATATCCTTAATGACAATTTTCATCGAATATTATCAGAGAGGTAATCCTGTAGCAAGCAATAGAGAAGTGACAAGAGATTTAAATATGGGGAAAATGAGGTAGTTTATTTGTTTTAATATCTGTGCTCTGTTCTCTCCCTCTAGTGTGGTAGAGGCACTAATGAGGAACCTGCTGAAGTTTTAATGTGCATATTCATGTTAGTCCGTGCTTAAGCATTTAGTAGACAGAATGGCCCAGCAAGCAAATGTTGGTGAGCTCTTCTCAATGCTGGATTCTTCGGTTCTTGACATGGAAGATATAACAGCTGCCTTCAAAGACAACCTCAACTCTGGTATGTGTTCCTCATTTTAAATTGAGGTGGGAAGGTGTACAGAAGCAAGCAAAAAATGTGGCGTCTTCTCTGCATCTGTGACTTCATGCCAGTGAGCTCTTTGGATGCTGAAAGCTCTCTTGTTCTCTTGGCTAAAAGTTGAGTTTCTTGGCATGTCTGATATTCTGCAGTTTAGTTTTCTAAAACAGTCTCCTTGATCTTGTTTATAAGGTCACTGGGATTTTCCATGTATATGCAATCCCAGGTTAAAAGGTGATTTTACTCTCTTCCTTATGTGCATGACTAGTTGAAACTAGATGAAGAGATGCTTTTGGTGAAACAGAGGAAATGAGTCATGCTATGTTTTGGAATGAATAAAATTATTCTTCATTTTGCTGCCTAAATGCAAAGATAGGTAGTGCCATACCTTTCACTGTTGGTCTGAAACTATCTGAAAGGTGAATTTTTCTAATCTTATGTTCAGTTCATTTCTGTGCTGTCCCATCAAGTTATGAATAAAATCAGTGGGATACTTAGGGACTGGAGACAGTAATTTGCAATTCTCTTTTAAAAAATCTGGGTAATGTCTACAGTACTTGTTCAAGTTTGTAGTCATTACTGTAGTTATAGTTTTGTACAATGTTCTTACTACAGAATATGTATGTACTAAACTTAACTATTTTTACTACCCTGCTTTCTTATGCCCAACCAACTACTAGACCGTGGACCTATGCTTGTGAACAACTTAGTAGATTATTTCTTGGAATTCAATTCTCAGCAGGCATTACACATCCTGTCCAGCTTGCAAGAGCCTCATGACAAGGTAAAACAATGTTGGCTGTAATAGAATTTTGAAACACAGCGGATACTACTAGCATTGTAGAATCTTCTGAATAGTGTCCATTCTTCTTTTTTTTTTTTAAAGGTTAGATCAGTTGATCTGGGGATTTCTGTATCTGTATAGTAATAGTAGGTTGATTTAAATAAACCCAATCAAAAAAACCCTTTAAAGGAAAGGCTTCATGCCTGTTTCCTGGATCATCTAAACTGGCTTGATGGCTGCAGTAGACTTCAGTCAAAGCTCCTGAAAGACCTGTTTCATGTGGAATGTAATAGGCTTTATTTATAGTATTATTGATAATCAGTGGTACTAGCAGCAGATTATTTAATGTTAGGTTTGTTAGCTGAAGAGAAAGGGTATCAGGCTCACAACTTGAAAAGCAGAAAGGGATCCAGCAAACAAGTGAGCATGTCTAAATGAACTCATGGCAAAACTAATGGGGTTGGAAATATTTGTTATGCAGTGACTGAATCCTAATGCAGAATGATCTGCTAAGCCCAAGTGGCAGATCTTGGGGTGAATGCCTCAAGTTACTCAGTGGCAGTATTTAATTGTTCCCTTAGGGATCCAAACAGCCTGCAACCCAAGTTCACATATTTATAAATACCGTATTTATTAATTCCTGTAGCTAAAGATACAGACTACTACATCAATTCCAATGGTGCCAGCTTGTTCAAGGAGATCACTGTAATTATTTTGTAATGTGTTAATTTCTTTTTCCACTCCTCTCCCTTGTATTCTGTTTAGCACCTACTGGATAAAATTAATGAATATATGGGCAAAGCTGCTACCCGTTTACCCACTCTCTCACTATTGGGTCATGTGATAAGACGACAGCCATCTTGGAAACACAAGCTTTCTCAAGCGCCTCTCCTACTTTCGTTACTCAAGTGTCTCAAGGTGAGAAATGAATCAATGGTATCAGTGTATTGCATGGTTTTTATAAAGGGCTGATCACTGTCTACTCTGCACTGATTGTATGCAGGAATTCTTGGCTGTTTGTACATCTGTGTAAAATAGCTTGTTTTCAATCCAAACCTCTAGATTTAACTCAAATATTTTATGGCATCTTATGAAGGAACTGTCTTGTTTTGTCATATCTTGCCAATTACAGTCTTGGGGTGGGGGCGCTCTGTCCTGCAACTCACTTGTAGAGGGATCCTGAGGAAGGTGCTTTACCTCCATTTGCCTTGGTTTTCCTATCTGTTAAACAGATAGCACTCTTGTCACACATTATATGATTACTAAGAGAATTGACTTAAATTGGGAAAACATGCTGAGATCCTTGAATGTAAGGAACAGAAATGTACATCATCAGTGGTATAAAGATAATGCTTAAAACGTTTTCTCAAAGTTTCTTGCATCCTAATTAAATGTCAGAGAAAAATAATGTACTTGCACTAGCACAGAAATTTCCTGCCTGGCAACTGGTTTTTGTTTGTACCTTATTCTATCAGCTACAATTTAGCTTGCTCTTGCTGCTTAATCTAACTAAAGTGTTCTGCTAGTCGATCCCCTTTTTGTAGTGCAAAACATGAGGCTTCTACAGTTGTTTGCGAAGTGTATTTAAAAAAAATAAATTACAAAATGGAGACCTCCAAGCAAGCAACACTTATATTTGGGAACATCTTTGGTTACTGGATTATACCATACAACTATGCCTTCACCCACCTAACATCAGTGTGTTGTTTCAGCAGTGCTTAATCTTCTGGGTGTATGTTTCAGCATTCCAGAGCTGTCTGTGCATTCGAGCAGTCTGGCAAGTTGAATGACTGCTGCTAGCATCAACTTGCATCAAAGCTCTAAATTAGGATGCTGTGGACTATGCAGTTGCCCAGATGGGTTAATTTTATCACACATGTGGTCATGTTGTGATGGGTATCTTGGCTAACATATTGCTGCACAAAAAGGGCTTGGAGGCATTCATGATGAAATGAAAAGGGAGATTTAATATGAGGCTTCTGAGCCTAATGTGTGTCATATGTCACCTGTATGGGGTACCCAGGTCAGGTTTCACATCTCAGGCTGTGAAGGAAGGGTTTGGTTAGTTTTGGGAGGAACCTAAGGTAGGGTGTTTCATATTGCAGTCAGGGTTGCTGGTTGTAACTGTGTTCATAAAGGAGCAATGATAAGGCTGCCTTTGAAATAAGCCTGGCCTCTAGGTAAAAGTTCAGCAGCAGAAAGGTGTGTTAGTAGCTGGAATCTCTGATCTTCTTTCAAAGATCCTTGGGGCTAAAGAGATAATTACCTCAGTGAGCCAAGGTAAGGTGAGTTTAAATTAGGTAATCTCTATGTAAGAGCTTTCACAGGTCATTGGCATGCAGTGTTTGCTGAATCCTGGTTCTGCATCTGGACAGAGTGAAGCTTTACCATTTGAATTGACTAATACAGCTTTTCCTCCTTGCAGACTGACACAGATGTAGTAGTACTCACCACAGGCGTTCTAGTGTTAATAACAATGCTGCCAATGATTCCTCAGTCTGGCAAACAGTACCTGCACGATTTCTTCATTATCTTTGGCCGTCTCTCAGCCTGGTGCTTGCAGAATCCAGGTGAGACATCTGACTGTTGCTTGCAAGTATGGTTCAGTAGGATTGTTCAGACTAGTGTTGAGCCCTTCAGTCTGCGGGTCTAGGAGCGGGATGGGGTTAGGTTTTTAAATGCAGAAAATGAGCTCCTAAAATCTGTAGTTATCCCTTTCTTTTGACATAATGGTGTTCCTTGATACAGCACTCAGAAATGCCTGGTTTCACATACTTTCAGATGCAAAGAGCTGCTGCTGCCTCTATTGCAGATGCTACTGGGCAGGAATTGAATCACAATAGCTCTGAGTAGGCTGCAGCTGCTGCTGGTAAATAAAAGGATGAGAGGAAAAACTACTAGCAGTTGAACCAGGTGCTGGAAAAGTTGGAGAGTTGCTTCGGAGTGAATGCTGGGGAGGGATATAAGAATTCAGCTAATGCCTCTCATCTGACAACTATTGGAATAATGGTATTGGACAAATCAATACTAGATGGAAAAATCTATATTCTTGCCAATTATCCTAGGATTATTCTAAGACATTTGAGATGCAGGACTGAAAGCTTTGCATGTGTGCATATCTTCTGGTTCTATGGCCTTCTGAACAAATGACACGACTGAGAAGGTAGGGTATAGTTTAGAAGCTCATTTGGGCATTGATTAGTATTTTAGCTGCTCATACAGGCCAGAATGATCTGTTAATTTCATAATTCTAACTTGTAACTTGTTTCTGTTGGATTTTTATTTGACTTTGAGCTGAAAGGGGTGTCCATTGTCATCCTGTAGACCTAGTTTCTGAAAACTCTGTGCCCAAAACTCTGTCCAATCTGCATGACCCATGCTTTGCTTAAAGGATCAGAGTGAATATACTGTTTCATGCTAGTCTCTTCAGTTATGAGCAGGTTTACCTTTCCGTTCATACAGTCTTGCAGCTTTCCTAGGCTATGGTACTTCAGAACTATGTGGTTTTTAAATTAAGACAGGCATTCTCAATGTTGTTTCTTTTCAAATTTTGTCAAATTGAAGACTCTTCTGATCTTGTCTGCAGAAGTCATTTTACTTCTCTAGTCATAAAAAAGCTCCCAACTGTTTCCTGCAGGTCATGTTCCAGAGATCTATCTTGTACACCTCCATGCCAGTGTTTATGCTCTCTTTCACCGCCTTTATGGAATGTACCCGTGCAATTTTGTCTCCTTTCTGCGTTCTTACTACAGTATGAAGGAAAACCTGGAGACCTTTGAAGAGGTGGTCAAGGTAAAACATTGCTTAAGTTGTCATCATCTAAGGTGAACATGTTATAACTGCAAGAATGCAGTTATCTGCTACACACACTATATTTGGATTAAGAGTGCTGTGCAGTGAAACAGAGCTGTAACAGGTTACTGAGAGATTGGAATCTTAATAGCTGCAAGACAGACTTGAAAGATGCAAGCAGGTTTCAATAGCTTGGTTGAGTTGTCACACTCTGTTCTCTAAATGAGTAGGTCTTTTGACTATTGGAACTGCTTGTTAAGCTCCATAAAGTAGAACATTAGCATAATGTACCTGAAAAGCTTTGTACCAAATGTTTCTCTGTCTTGCCCCCACTTCTCCAGCCAATGATGGAACATGTGCGAATTCATCCAGAATTAGTGACTGGATCCAAGGACCATGAACTGGACCCACGAAGGTATGTATATTCTCTTCTATTGGAAAAAACTATCAAAGAGCTGGTTCTTCTTAGGAGGCACACAACAGAAACCTATGCCTCTCATGAGAAAAGCCTATGCCAATGGTGTTCTGCAATCAGTGTTCTAAGGTACCCCAGGTAAAATGTAAGGCTTTTGTTGTCTGGCTTGTAACTGGGGTGAATATGCAAAATTTGTGGGAATAGATCCTAAGCAGCTGTCTTAAGCTGCAGCTTTGTTTCTATTTAGTGAGTAGGTAATTAAAGGATTTGAGGAGACTAGTTATCTTTTTTTTTTTTAATCAGAGTAGAAAGCAATTGGCACTGCTGCATGCTAGCCATTCTCCTTTTTTTTCCTCTTACCATAGGAAAGAGAAATCTGTCTCTTATTTCAGTTTGACCTAGAAATTACTCAAATTGGTGTGTAATTGCATCAAATTCTAGACTGTTTTTCCCTTTTTGGTTCATTGGAATCTAGTGCATAAAATGCCTTCACTATATACCTAGAAACATTACTGGTCACTTTTTTTAGGAGGTTTGTTTTTTAAGTGGTCTAGCTCTCTTTAGGAATAGGCTCATTTGCCTGCAGCAGCAGCACCACTTGCTGCTTTTCTCTTGTTTCCACAGGCCCAGCAACTGAAGAGGAGAAATTGACTCTTGTTCCTGCACAGTAGTGCTCTTGCCCTGCTTTCAGAGCCACTGGGAAAACACTACTAAATGGGAACCCATTGACTATCACAATGTTCAGTTTTTCAGGCTCTTTCCAGCTGCATTTGGTTGGGGTGGGCAGCACATCTAAAGCGTTAGATACAGAATTGTCTGTTAAGGCCCACTTGGGGTTAGTATCTTAGTCAAACTGTTTTGCTTGACATTTTCAACTGAAGGCCAACAGCAGTGTACTTCAGTGTACAATGAGGTTTTGAAAGTAAAAGAAGCAAATGTAGAATACAACCAAAATTGGATTGCAGTACAGCTTAGTCTGGCATTCCAGATGTGAACTTGCATAATAACTAATAAAAGTTCTGCACAGTTGGTCAGTTGAGATTTGGACTACCATCACCTGAGGCTAGCTGATTTGATTTCCTAATGCATTGAAGATTCCAGCTGCTCAAGCTTCTGTATAGTGTTCCTTCTTCCCAGAGTGCTCCATGGCAGACCCTAACAGGTCTGCATCAGAGCTGTTATGTCTCCAGTTCGGAGCCCCCTCTTATGACTCGCCTCATTGGAGTTTCTTTTTAAACTGTTTAAAGCTTCGGAAAGCACATGGAGTGCCTTGTTCATGTTTCAGTTGAAGATGTGCAAAGCTGGCTGACCAAACAAGGCATTCTGCAGTCAGTTCCTGGTATCTCTAGGGTCATTTGTTTTTAATCATATTGACTTAGTACTGACTGACTCTTTTGGATCTGAAAACTGTCTGCAGGTGGAAAAGACTAGAAACACATGATGTTGTGATAGAATGTGCCAAAATCTCCCTGGACCCAGCAGAAGCCTCATATGAAGATGGCTATTGCTCTGTGTCACGGAAAATCTGCACACACTTAAAGCATCATCAGACTGACCTCAGTGCCAGCCATTACAGTGACACACTGAGCAGCTATGGTAAGAACTGAATGGTACTTCATAGTTTCTTCATCTGTGGAAGTAGATGAGCCATACTGCAGAAGATCATAATTCTTATTAATAGAGCCATCATCAGGTCCAGATCTATAGAGCCATTTGGTGAGGTGAGGGTGGGTTTACAAACATTACACTTCTGTGTGTAGAATTTGCAAAAAGCCTTGAAGATAAATGTCTCTGGCACTGTTGCAACGTGGCCCTATTTGTAGAAACTGTATAGAATCCATCCTGTTTTCATGTGTTGGGGTGTGTGTGCGTGCTCAGAAATGTTAGTGGTAACTAGCTGGGAAGGCTTTTAGCACTTTAAAGATTAGGCCTCATCAGGGTGTCAATTGAAGCTTTCAAGTCAGTAGTCACTGTAGTGATTTGTATACGTTAAGCGGATTAGAAAGGATAAATCTGATACCTAGTAGTTTGGTATGCGGGAACAGGTAAGTAGATCTGAATAGTTTTAAATAAGTTAATATCAGCCAGAAGGCTCATCAAAAGCCATATCAGATTTGATTAACATTCTCATACTTTTTTCTTACTCCAGGGACTTCTACACCTAATTCCACTCCTCGGCTAACACTATCACAAATGCCAGGGCAGCTACCTCAGACTCTGAGCCCACAATCTATGCAGCTGTCAACTGAGCCACAGCAGGTAATGCAGCTCCTTGTGGCACTCTAGCACATTTAAAACCTTGGCTCCTCTAATTGGTTTCTCATTTACTAAGGATATTGTAGAAATAGGTGCATTTGTTTTCATTTAAGTATCTGTTGAAGCTTCCTAATATGCCTCTAACTTGCTGTATGGAAGAAGTTCATATTCTTATGTAAAGTGATTGCCAGTATCAAAATCCAAGAGACATAGTTTCAGAGTTAGTAGGGGACATATACCAGACATGCTTGTTTCATGTAAGTTTTTCCTTACTTTGGCATTTTTGACTTGCTGCTGTTGGTAATCTGTTCTACTTAGGTTACCATCTGGAGCCCTTCCGTAACTTGTGGTATGACCACTCCACCAACTTCCCCTGGAATTATTTCATCAGAGTCCTCACAAACTTCATCACAACCTTACAGCAAGTTTTTTGGCACAGCTGGTATGTATTATACATCAGAACCAGAAGTTTAATACATAAACCATGAGGGAGACTGTTACAGATTGCTGGAGTATGTGGTTACTTAAAAGGTGCCTGCAGGTTCTTAAAAAATTAGCATTTTCAGAACTTTCTTTTTAAATTCGTTTTATAAGCAGCAAACTGCACAAGATGCCATGGTTTTTTAACTAGAGGATCATATACTTGATTGCTTCTTTCTGGCTGAGCCTACTGCATGCACTACTTGCTGCTTGCTGCCTTCTTCCCTTCCTCCCCAGCTCCTTGCATGCTGTCCTTTCGTCCTTCTTAAATTATCTCCACTTTCAGGCTGTGTGCAGCCATTCCTCCTTTCTTCTCCCAAAGTCTCCTATTCTTCCCTTGTGCCCCCTTCTGTACAGGGGCTGTGTTGGTGCCCCATTCCCTGGCTATAAAGGTGTCAAAATGCTTAAATCTATTGAGCAGATGGGCAAATAAAAGGGGATTATGCTGGGTGTGTCAGTAGATGCCATCAGTCCCTTTGACCTGTAGTGGTGGTTTTCAACCTATGGCCCGCAGATGCTTGTCTAAGGGGTCCGTGAAAGATGATTAATCAGAAGTGTGTGACTACCCACACTTACAATTCAGAGGGCTCTGCACTGCCCTAGGAAATGTTTTAGGAGTCTGCAAGTGAAGAAAGGTTGAAAACTACTGATCTATAGGCTGCAGTGGTACTTTGGAGCTGCGACTGCTAAGCAAATGGCAGGAGCACTGTATCCTTGATTCTTCCCAGAGCCAATTAATTTTTGCCTATTGATACGTGTCTATAAAGCTACTCTGTTTAATCCAGATGGAGAACTGGCATCATGTTGGGTGTAAAGGATTGTAAGTTCAGCAGACTACAGTCCTGATTCCACTGTTGGATGGAATGTATTGCTCTTTTGAATGTCAAAATGTCCATTGTGAAGCTGCCTTCTGGTAGCTTCAAAATGCCACAGTTAAGTACTCGCACAGCTTGGTTCTAATGCGAGTACAGACAAACGATTGGGTACCTCGAGTTGAGGGATAAAGTAAGGAGATGAGTATCCCAAATGTGTTTTTTAAACTTTGAACCTGAGTAAGGCCATAGATCATTCTTACTTGGGAATAATGTTCTTCTGTTCTGCCTCTTGAGCAGGTGGGAAAGGGACTCCACTGGGGACACCAGCCACCTCCCCTCCTCCGTCCTGCATTTCAGATGACTTTGTACACGTTTCACCCCCTTCAGCTGCTGCCACACCTCACAAGAAGGTAAAAGCAAATTATAACTCCCAGGCAAAGCTGACTTCAGTCTCCCGACTAACGTGTAATGAGAATCTCTCTTTCGTCATTCATGGTGGCTTTTGTATAAATTTAAAACTGTTTAGTTATGAAAAAGCAGCTTAGGCTTAAACACAAACTGACAGGTTGGCCTCTGACTTTAGACAACTTTAGATTTGGATCACTGTTTCTTCCACATTCGTTCATTGATTTGCTGTTTAAGCCATCTGTCTGAAAGAATTCCCTCTCGCCGAATGTGTGCTAGCTGCTGTTCTGTGATGTCTGTTGCAAAGAATCCTTATTCTCTTCCAGGAGGACAAACCGGATCCTGGGAGGCCTTCGCTGTCCCGACAGCAAAATGTCATAAACAGCGAGAAAGCATTGGGTAAACTACATCCTCTTCTCCCAGCTCTCAATCTTATCCCCAGATAGCAGTCACTTTTGTGGACAGATGTGTCCAGGTGCCACAAGCTTTTCTCCTCTGCCCTTTTCCTCCTCCTTCCTGGTAATCCATAGTAAGTCACAGCATCCACTTAAGCTATGATTCAACTTAAGGTCTTAATAGGATGAAGTGTAGTGATTTGTTTCTAATGTATTATTCTCTGGCATCAGCGGCTTCTGTGGGCTGCCTTTTTAGCTATCCCACCCCATGTTTGGTAGCTGCAGTTACAACCTTCAGCATAGCTCTGTTCAAACTTGTAAAGGACGAGGGAAAGAGTGCTGAAGTTCTTGCAGTCATTTTCTTTGTTTTCTTTCTTTTTTGGAAGCTAGCGTGCATTTATTGCACGGCTGGAAAAGGACTTGTAGTGTCATGCATCCTAGTCCAACAAAGGCTGCCCATATGTGGGAGCACTTTGGAAAAAAATCTTCTCACATATATATGGAAGTAGAACATGCTTGTCCCTGTTTCTTTCTAGTTCCCTTTAAGAAGTATTAAAATCTTTAGAGGTTGGTTGTGAAATGGGGCTTCTTATTGGGGATGGATCTAGCATTGCCTCTTTTCAAACCTCCCAACCACATAAAGCTGAAAGGATGGAAAACAAATGTGATGGCACAACTGTTAAGATGGTAAAGAATTATTGTAAATGTATCTTTAAGGGTGGAGAAGATGCTTTCACTTTAAGCCTGGCTTTCCCCAGTGGAGTTGCTTTGCAACACTGGTATTTGAATTTCCTAGCATATGAGTTAGCTAGGGAGATATGTGAAGCTTTCTAGTAGGCTTCCAATTTTGACTGAGCAGCAAACATAAGGTTTCTCTCCCTGCTCTGTGTAATATGTGTCTCCCAGCAGCTGTCTTGAGCTTCTGATCTGGTGTTTGGTTCAGTCTACACTGCATCCATTCTGTTTCCCTTTTTCTTTTTTTAGGTAAGTACTGTTTACTGAAAATCAGAATTCAGAAAGGAGTTAAAAACTTATCTGAAAACGTAGTGTTTTTGAACCTTAAAGTTACGGCTTCCCATTTAATGGGTACAACTCTAAATGATACTTCTCTTTTGTGGAGGAGTCTACCTCATCTCAATCTGCAAGAGCAATTTTTTCTACTTCAAAACCATACTGGCTGGGTTTGGAGGGACCTGAGACTCTAGCCCTTAAGGACTCTTGACTTCCAGGTAGAACAGACATGAGGTGAGCTCCTCTCTGGAGGAGTACTGGGAGGAAGAAGGGGCAAGCTTTTTGTAACACCCTTCAAGCAGAAATGGAAGATATGCTATTGTATTGTCAAGTCCTCCTGTGAAGTACAGCATATGTACAACTTGATTGTTTTCTTTTTTTTTCTTTTCCTTTCAGAAGCACCTGGCAGTAAAAATTCTGTACCTTTGAGAGATCTTCCAGAATTTTTAGGTGGTCTGGCATATGATGAGGACAGTGTTGAAAAGGACAAAGAAGAAGGTAATGTCTGGTATCTTTATATGGCTTTTACACCATAACATTCAGCTTCCTTAGGCTTAAAGCTGGTATAGACTGAGATTGCTCCGGGCTTCAATTGGTTCACTATCATTCTTAATGTCCATAGGTTAACCTCTGTTAGTTCAGTCCTTGTTGTATTTGCTTTTCTATTTTATCAGCAGCATAAGATGTATAGTTGCTAGATACAAACTGTTGGAAGAATTCCCATGTTCTCAAGTGTTTGCTACTTGCTCCCAGAACTTGCAGTACCTTTTAATCCAAAATATTTTTCTTAGGAAAGATTGACAGGAATGGAAAAAGACTTTTAAAAATTTTGGCAGAAAGTAGGGTGGAGGAGGGACTGTTCCATCCTAGGAGGATGAGCAAATAAACCTCTCCTAATATATATATAAATTCTGTCTTCATAGAAAAACGTATCCATGCTTACTGTAAGGAAATAGCATCCCTCTTTAGAGAATATTTTGCAAAGTTTATATTCCAGTTCAAACTCTGTTTGGAGGACTAGAGTACCTCTGAGATCTGCAGATTTGTAGTGATTTGATTTTTTTTTTTTTTTTTTTTTAACCTATATGAATACATAATACTACACACTTTTTTTTTTCATGTTTGTGATTAACTAGTCTCCATTTTCTTCGCACTTCATCTGCCCCCTCTGTAAATTCAGGGAATTTTTTTTTTATTCCGTGGCTAAACAGAGCAATCATAGAATCATAGAAGTAGGGTTGGAAGGGACCTTGTAGATCTTCAAGTCCAACACCCCACCCCGCCTGGGAGCAATACATTTAGAAATGTCCCTACTTTAAATTGGCATAGCCAAGAGGTTTTCAGTTGCTCTCTTCCTAATAACCTACTCTTATTTGTTTTATCTTAGTAGTAGTCTAAAATTTAATCTTAACTTTTTGGTGCCTACCAGCATGTGTCCTCCTAAGTATTTTGTCTAGGCATTGAAACTTGAAAACATTTCCAAAAGATATTGAGGAACTGATCTTGGGCAAGAGCAGGAAAAAAAAGTCCTCCTCTCCAGCCCCCCAGAAGTAAACTTGACATGATGCCCTGTTCTAATTTTACTTCAAGACAATTTGCGGGACTTGTATCTCAGGTTATATTGAGCAAGCCTAAGTGTGTACCAGGTAAACAATGCCTAAATCGCCCATGGGAGTTGGCTAGGAGCAGAACACACCAATGGTGAAAGGCGGATTGTGTTAATGCAGCAGCAAAAGTTGTTTTCTGTTTTGGTTTTTGGTTTTGATTTTAGCTCATCCACCTGTTTCTGTCTTGTCCTCTTTTTCAGATGCAATATCAAAAGAAATCTCTGAGATCACCACAGATGCTGAGCCCATGGTGCCTAGAGGAGGTTTTGACTCTCCATTCTATCGAAGTTGCGAGAGTTTACCAGGCTGTCAAAAGAAGCCCCAATCTATAGCCTTGGGTGTTCAGGGACACAGTCTAACCTCTGAGCATTTAACCTCTTCTCTGGACAAACCTGGTCCTGAGGGTACACGAGACACACCTAAACAAGCATTTACTCCTATAGACAAGCCGTCTGGAGGCACTGGTGAGAACCCTGCTGGTAATGGGGAAAGCCAAACCTCTGTGGAGACCAGTATCCTCACTCCTAGCCCTTGCAAAGTACCAGCACAGAGAAGGATAGAGCTTGGAAGTTGGCAGCCTCCCCAGTATGAGCATCTTTTTGAGGTTGCATTACCAAAGACTGCCTACCTCTTTGTCAGCGAGAAAACTGAGGAGCTGTTTAAGAAAGCCAAGGGAAATCTGGATGAAGACTGCACATGTTCCACCTCTCCAGTGGAAGTACTGGATAGATTGATACAACAAGGAGCAGATGCACATACCAAGGAGCTCAACAAGTACGCGACTACAAAATTTGCTTAGCTTAAAGTTATTTTTCCCTCCTTATTCCTTGTCTTAGTAATTGCAAAACGGTAGGTATGCCAGGAAAGCGGCTGTGTAGAAATGAAGATGATCCACAAATGTGGATCTGGAATCCTTGTATTACAAAGGAATGTGACAGGCTTTATGCTGGCATCTTTTCAGACTTTGCTGGCTGAAGTTCTCGGAAGTGAACTTCATAGCTAGTAAAGTAAGTAAAATCATGACAGTAGGACTCTTGCCATCCTTCCCAACAGAGCTCAGGGATACAAGGTGGACCCATTGTCTCTAGTGTGGCTTTGATTTGCCTATCATTAACCAGGTATCAACTGCGTATAAGGTAAATGCTGTGACCTGTAAGTCTAGAGGTGAGGAGAAGTATCAACTTTGCTAGATACCAGAGGTGCGTGGGAACTGGTAAACCAGGTTTAAGCCAAGGGTTAAACCTGGTTTACCCTTCACCTTTCATATCCTATTTTGCTGTCTGCTTCAGCCTTTTTCCTAGACTTTCTGTACTTAAGGCATATACTTTTCTCTGCCACTTTCCTATTGCTGTCTTTAAAATCCATACATAAAGTCCTATTTTTTTTCAAAAATCTTTTTCCATGTTTTTCTCTATATCATCTTATTCAAATTATTCTCTAATGCAGCGGTTCCCAAACTCTGACAGATTGCGCACCACCAATTTAAAGCAATACAACCTTAAGTACCACCAGGGAGGGTATGGGGGTGTGTGTATGGTGGGTTGTGAGGGGGTATGGCGGTGTGGGGAGAAGCATAGCGTGGGGGGAGTTGTGTATATGTCAGGGTGGGTGGGGACCCCCTGCACTCCCTGTGGCAGAGCAGCAGGCAGGGGTGCTCAGGGTGCCTGGCAGGGTGCAACTTCAGCCAGAGCTGCACATTGTAGCAAGGGGTGCATCCTCCACTGGACGGTTGGTATCACTGGTGCTCCCTGCACTCGCCGAGCATGGGAGAGAAGCCCTGCATGCTGAAGCCGACTGCCTTGCCTGCCCCCCAGGGGAAGGCACCTGCAGCTTCCCTCCCACCCTGCGCAGCCCCAGCAGGGAAGGGAGCTGGCTGCGGCACATGGGGCTTACCTTCCATGCTTGACAAGTGTGAGAGTTGCACATGCGTGCAGAGAGCGCTGGCGATAGATGGCCCAGCAGATGCTGGGTCCCTCACTGATGTGCAGCACTGGCCAGAGCCATGCCCTGCCAAGCAGCTGCACTGGGCACAGGTGCCCTGAGCCCCTCTGTGTTCCGCTGCTGCATACCACTGACGGGTTGTCTGCGTACCACTGGTGGTACACATACCACAGATTGGGAACCACTGCTCTAGTGTACTTGTTAGATGGCATTTGCAGTGGGGAGGACCGGTAACTTACTTTGCCTCATAAATGACGCAGTCTTGTGTTTTCATTTCCAGATTGCCTTTGCCAAGCAAATCTGCTGACTGGACCCACTTTGGAGGTAAGTAAATTTCCCTGGGTTGAGACTTGCCAACTTAATCAGATGTATTTTGACTTGCCTGTGTCTCCCACTGTTTGGGTTACTTAAACAATACAGTTTGTATTGGGGGTTTTGTACCATGCTGCATAAAAAGCGTAGAGAACTTCCTCTCTTACACTACTAGGGATATTGCCACTCAATTTGGTTGTCAACTGAACTACTCTGTTGTATGTGTTGGCCTTCATGGAAATGCTGATTCTCCAACAGTTTGTTTTATGGTAAGTTATGCAAAAAATATATATAATCCTGGAGCTGAATGATCACGTGCTTTCAAATTAAATTCCATCTGGCTTGAAAGGCTACTTACTTAAATGTTTTCCCACCCCATGATTCATAATTCTTTGACAGTCCTAACCTGGAACGTTTTCTAACCTTTTATCTAGACACCACACAGTTAAGTTTGTGACCTCTGTGGTACTGACCTTTTTCTTGAGTTACTTGTAAAATAAAGAATTAAAGAAGGTGAGTGAAATTTTGGAAGCACTGAATTGGTTCCTTTAAAGTCAAGCAGAGTGATAATGCTGTCGCTACTCCTGAACCTTAACGGAGCTCTGTTTAAGTCATCAATTTCAGCACAGTTGGGACAGTCAAAAATTATTCTCTGTTATGCTGGAAGACTTTAAAATAGTTACAGCATTTAGGAATACTTAAGATAAAATTGTCATTCTGAGGTAGAGCTGTGAAATTGTTCTGTTTATGGTGGCTTTGTCAAGGACATTCTCCTGAAATATTAAACAGACTTTTTTTTTAAATGGCCTGGGGCCAATTCTCAATTTTTTGCCATAAAAGGCATGTCCTGTAAATGTTCATATTTTTTCCGTCAAATAATCATTTCAGCCACCAGCATAGCAATCCATGAGCAACATACAGTTGAGGAAATTTGTAGGCTTAGGGAACTATTCTTAATTTTAGGGCTTCAGGAGGGTCTTTGTTTTGAACTGAAGGTTGTGTTCTGGAAGAATAGCTAAGGTTGAGAATTGGTCGGTCTCGAGTTCTAATTGTTGCTGTGTCACTATGAGTAGATGGCTTCTGTTTCAGTCCCTCTGGCTAAAACTTTGAAGAGTACCCAACTTTCATTACGATTTAATAGGATTTGGAGCCCAAGTTGCATTTTCAAAAGTTAACTGCACCTGCTTAACTTCACCCCTGTCTGTGAAACACAGGTGGTACATTACTAGCTGTAAAACTTGAGTGAGATGAGAATTAGTCAGAGCAGCAGAAGAAGTTTGTGAAGTTCTGTACTAATTTTTCAGTGCTCCGTTTCTTTCAGTAGGACACTAAAAAACTGTGAAAGTGGGACTGGCTCGAGTATGGGTGGATGTTTGAAAGTCTGTGTTGGAGGTTACTGCTAAATACTTTGGTTACTTCTCTGTCTAGGTTCTCCCCCTTCAGATGAGATTCATACCCTGCGTAACCAGTTGCTTCTGCTGCACAGCCAGTTATTGTATGAACGCTTCAAAAGGCAACAGCATGCCCTTCGGAACCGGCGCCTCCTGCGGAAAGTGATCAAAGCAACTGCACTAGAGGAACATAATGCTGCTATGGTGAGGGAGGACACAGCTCTGCGTGCCAGGATGTGATGTAAACCAATCAGTCTTAAATCTATGACTGTCTGCCCCAGACAACAGCTGTTGGAATTTTAAAATGTTTAAAGAATGTCATTTGAAATATTAAAAAAAAAAGAAAAGAAAAAACAGGCCAGTGTTTGTAGAATGATCTGTCGATTAATTTAGAATGTAATTAAAGCTAGTATTCTGCTCAGCTTTGTGTCTTGGTGAATGCATACCTGCAAATGCCAGAGGGCTTTACTTGCTGAGTAATTATTGCAACCTAACCCATTGTTTATACCCTGTGGCCTTTGAAATCATTGATGAGAAATGGGGTGGTGTGAAGCAACATACACCACTGCTAACCTAATTTCATGAATGCAACATCTGTTTTCAATATGTTAGTTCTGGTCCCTTTAAAGAAATGCTGTAGAGAAAACCTACCTGTAGCATGTTTTTCATAAGTTTGAAGGCTAAAAGCATGCTATTGGTGGGCTTCACTTTTTTTTTTGGTCCTTAATTTAATGGGTGACATGCCACAGAGGTTTCTAGTTGAAATAAGAAGATTTGGTCATCTGACATTTCATTTCATGTATGGTTCTGGGCAGAAAGATCAGCTGAAGCTTCAGGAGAAGGATATCCAGTTCTTGAAGCTTAGTCTGCAGAAAGAGCAGGCCAGGTACCACCAGTTTCAAGAAGAACATGATAATATAGTGGCTCAGCTTCACAGCCAGATCAGACAGCTGCAGCATGACCGGGAGGAATTCTTCAATCAGAGCCAGGAGTTGCAGGTATGAAGCACAAACACTGAACAAAGCCATAGTCAAGAGATAATGAAAATGTAAAAATAACCCTTCTAAAATTGTAATTTAAAATGGCTTTTCTTAGGTGTGTTACCGTGTAAAACAGGGAAAGAGAGCCATATGGTCAAGCTGAACCCCCTCCCTTGTGGATCTTTTATTTCACTTAATGTCAGACTTAGAAATGGTGGATTGTATGACTTTACAAGATCCTTTGGGAGTAGTGATTTTACTTTGTTTCATCTGTCACTATTGATCTTGAGGTCCTGGAGAACTGTTGTCTGTTCTGACCAATGTGAAATAAGTCTTTAGTAAAGTTCTAGAGCTCTGAGTCGCTTGCTTTCTTTGAACAGACCAAGCTGGAGGACTGCCGGAATATGATTGCAGATTTGAGGTTAGAATTAAAGAAGGCCAATAACAAGGTGTGTCACACAGAATTGCTTCTCAGTCAAGTTTCCCAGAAGGTAAGAGGAAACGACTGCTGTTTTGGCCTCCATCCTATATAGGCTTTTTTTTTTTCCTGCTTCTACTTCTCCATTTCTAATGATGCATGTAACATTTCATTTGTATCTATATTATGGAATTAAGGTGGAGGTAAGGTTTTGGTTTTTTTTTTTATTATGCTCAAGAAACAGCTGATCTAGTTCTGATACCCTTGAAGTCTTGTGATGTGTTTGGATTATAGTTCTGCTTGACTTCTGCCTCTTAGCTTCTGACATAGGAAGGTGGTCTAAAGGGACCCCTCATATAAATGGAGAAATGGCTTGTTTCAAGAAACAAATGTTTGTGTGGGAAGGTTAACAGACTGCTCCATTTGGTCTTGTGGGATGCTACAAATTTATCATAGCAGCTTTCAGGAATTCTGCTTTTTTGTCATTACCAGCTACTCTCTGGCTTGGCATTTTCCCTTTGTAGAAATAACTTATTGGGGTAATGTAAATCAAAATTAATAGTTATACTATTCCTTGGAGCTCTGATATATTTTTTTTTTCCTCCCTTTTCTCCCTCTCTCTCACTTTTCGAAGCTTTCTAACAGTGAGTCCGTTCAGCAGCAGATGGAATTCTTGAATAGGCAACTTCTGGTCCTTGGGGAGGTCAATGAGTTGTACTTGGAACAGCTGCAGCACAAGCATGCAGATACAACGAAGGTACAGTGTGCAGGGTCGCAGACAAGGCCTTTTTCAAAATATTTGCTCCAGGGTTATCAAGCTCAGTATTTTGTTGAAAAATGCAAAGAAAACTTCACAAATGGGTGAACGAATGCAGATGTTGGGCTTGGAAACCTGCTGCCACTTACGGAATATGCTGTTATGTTTTTATCTTCCATTTTGGGTTAAGGTTATATCTAACCCATCCTGCAATGATTTATTTTCAGAATTCTGGAAGTTTGAATTTTGTATTGCTCTGAACTAGATCTCTCTATCACTCCTTTTAATTTTTGGGATAGTGGAAAAATGGATAGTCTTAATCATGTCATATATGAGGGCTTTTATGACCAGTAGGTCTTGTTGCACCCTAAAGTGGTCCCATGTCAATTTGAGAATACCAAAAGCAAGTGCTTTCAAGGTCAGCCACACATGCCTCTAGTACTCCTTGTTCTTGCCTATGCTAGAATGTGACATGCAGTAGTACCAGCTGAGCTCTGAAACATGAACTTCCTGAGATGAATGTGGCATAGAAAAGATGATTTTTCAGCCTTAGGACTATCTAAGTGGAGAGGTTTCTGCTAGGCTGTGCTTCCTGGCAGTAGCCTGTCTAAATTATACCAGCGACAAAGATGGACATTTTAAAACATTAGAATTTGAAGTGCATTTAGACTAGAAGTTAAAAATTAAGTGTGGTAAATCTCATTTTCATTCTCCTTGTGAGAACTTTCCCAGTGTACATTTCAGTTAAAGCACTTGGTTGATCTCTGGCACTTGTTGAGTCAGGAAGCTGTAGAAAATGTCCGAGTGGGCCTGAAAATTCAGTAAAATCTTAGATGCTTAGTAAGTTATATTTGCAATGACTTTCAGTCACTTAAGTAATTTTCCCTGCAAAAAAAACCTTGCAGAATTAAGGTTTTTGCTTTCCCAAAATCCATGCAAACATAAGCATATGTTCCTCTAGTAGCCCTTTCATAGATGATATGTCTTGCAATGAGAAGTATCTGGCGCAGTTCCAAACAATGAAAGGGTTTGCTTGATCTTAAAAAATCAAGTTGAGGAAAATCCTTTAAAAAAAGTGGAAGTTTCAAAGAGCTGAGCAGGTAAAAATAGATATATGGTGAGTCTTAACTGTAATCTTAATTCTAGTTGTTACAGGCAACTACTAGACTAGTAAAATAGAAAGGAAATTAGATAACCAGTGTTTAGCAGTTCCTTCTAGGCTCCAAGTTGCTGGCACAAACGTATCTTAATTGGCAGTGAGCTGGGAAAGATGCACTTGATGTGTTGCCTTGCACAAGCATGAATAGCCTAGGGTAGTATTGCCAGTCTTTGCAAAAAAATCTGAGTGGGATATTCTTAGTCATGTTTGAAGTGAAGTTTTAAAATGCAGCGTCTTAATCCTTGTCACTCAGTCCCATTTAAGAAACAAATTCCTATTGATTTGTTAGCGCCAGGCTGCTTTGTGGTACTACTTTGACCAACTACATGATTTTCATTTCCCCTAATCAAGGAACCCTTTTTAACCAAAAGTGCAAGTGACTCTTGATGCTATGTGCTTGCCCATGTGAGAGAACAAGCACCCAATGAAGATTAATGGCCAAACAGAAATAATGTTCCTGTTTTCCTGGCAGTAAAAATGGTTACATTTGAAAGGCCACCTAAAATGGTACAGATCTGTGCAGCTTACACTTGGTGGATAGGGCTTTCATAAGGAACACTGATATGCTAAAAAATTCCAGTGATGTGGCCTTGGGTTCACAGTAGTTTGAAGTACAGTTCTCAGTTGCCTGGTTTTTCCTTTTCTCTTAAAACCTCTGTCCCGTCTGTCTGTTTGGTTTTAGACTTGATATTATAAAGACATTAAAATTCTCACCCCATTGCAGCACTTAAAAACCTCATCCCACTTGGCCAAGTAAAAGCCCGAGAAAACAACAAACTTGGACTCCTGAAAGCAAAAGGGAAAAGGGAGAGGAAGAGTTGCATCATTTTACTTGAAATGACCGAAGTTGAGCCTCTCTCTTAATCCTTTTGAAGATGCAAATATTAAACTAAATAGAAAGAGTGAAGTTGACTTGGGTATCATTTATTAACTCAGACTGTCTTCTCTTCAGGAAGTGGAAATGTTGCAGGTTACTTTTCGGAAAGAACTGGAGAAAGCAAAATTCTATGTTCAGCAGCAAAGCCAAAGGCTTGATGCCTCCCAGAAACGGATAATTGAATTGGAGTCTCAGCTTGCAAAGAAAGACCATCTCTTCTTGGAGCAAAAGAAATACCTAGAGGATGTCAAAATCCAAGCAAGGTGAGGGTTTCACTTCAGTAAGTGAAGTCTGTTTTACAAGTTCAAAAAAGCGCAATGCAGTTTCTGGGTTGAAAGTTGAGGGGAACTTAAAACTGATTACAATTGCCCTGTATGTTTAGAGGCCAGTTGCAAGCAGTAGAGAGCAGGTACAAGGCCCAGAAAAGAATTACGCAAGCGTTTGAGTTGGAGATATTGGATCTGTATGGCCGACTAGAGAAGGACAGCCTACTGAGAATGAGAAAACTTGATGAAAACGCAGAAGCAGCTGAAGTAGCAGAAGAAAGGTAAGGGCAGTTATGCAAAATCTGATGAACCACTTGCAGGTTGTTCAGGGTATAGTGTGGTGCATTTTATCTATAATTTTTCCAAATCCCTTCCCCTTTGAAGCATTTTCCCCATTTTACAAAGAATGAAACTGAGACAGAAGGCAGTGGTTTGCCCAAGCCATCCAGCAAGTCAATAGCTGGATTATTAACAGATTAAAGTAGTTTTCTGGTAGCTAAAATGTTACTCAGACTTTGGCTGCAAGTGAAAACTACTTCCATTGTAGTAACATCCTTAAATGTTCTGTATGGACAACTTGAGCTACAGTAGGTCACACCAAGGATAAATCTTAATTATTTAAGAAAATTCAGCTGTTATTGATTAGTAAGTGCTCTATAACAGTTCAGTTGTTAACCATGTATGAGTGAATAACATGAAACTCCTTGTGGCAGAAATTAGTTAAATGACTTAACAACTAGAAAGGGCATTGTTGGCAGTACTGTCTCTTTAGATAGGATGTTCTCTAGGGAAATGGTTTTACTGTATTGGCATTCTGCTCTTGCTGGCTTAAATAGGGACTTCAGGATTGCTGCTTTCCAAAAAGGGGTGTTTGGGATCTGATCCAGGTTGTGGTTTATTAACCCTGGAAACAGCAGAACCTTCTTAGGACTAAAGAAGGGTTAGGAATTGACAGTTTCTCTTCTGTTGTGAAACCATTCTGGGTTTTGAGCTATTGTTCTGCATTATGTCTTGGGTATCCTTCCACCACCAACCAGAGCTTGTCAGTTGGGCATAAAGCAGCATTAGAATAGATTCAAAAGCAACTGATGGCAAAGGAAAAGCAGTGACCTTGGATGTCTGGGTCAGGTAAAGGACAGATCTGCAAGTCCAAGGGAACTGTACAGCTCCTCCTTCTACAAAATGGTGAAGATTCAGGTGCATCCTGCCCTGGAATCTGTGCTAGCTTTGGACGTGGATGCTGTGAAAGTACATTTGTGATACGAGTTACTTAAATTATTTTCTGGCGCATCTGTTATCTTGGCTATAGGGTTAAGCAGAAGGAGAAACTCAGTGAAGCAGGTTCAAGCACATCAGCAATAGCAGACTTAAAACTAATCAGTCAGATGCCTCCTTTCCCAAATTGTCAATCTCCCTTGTGGTGTCTTGTTGCTACCATCACTTTGACTCTGTCTTCCTGTCTCCTTTCAAAATAGGCCAGATTGTGGGAATGAAGGTTGTGCTGACCCTGTGGCAGGGTACAGTGAAGAAGCAGTTGGCAGAAATGGAGAGACCAAACCTCCCAGCACCCATGGTAGCAGCAACAGTAAAGGTGGCAGCAGCAGTGAGTTGTCCACTCCAGAGAAGCCCCAAAACCAGAGATTGGGGCCATTCGGCAGTCGCTGGGAAACAACCGTGTCACTGGAGCCCTCCAGTAGTGTCCCATTAACTGTAGGCTCACTCCCCAGCTCCAAAAGCTTCCTTGGAATGAAGGCACGTGAATTATTCCGCAACAAGAGTGAGAGCCAGTGTGATGGGGAGGGGGCAGTGATCATCAATAGCCTTTCTGATACTCTAAAGACCGAACTCTGTAAAGATCCAAGCATGGAGGTAAAGACTCTGCCAGGCCCCAAGAACCCCAGTCCCTCGTTAAAGAACCAGGAAAGCAGTGTTGGACAGCTTCATATCATGGACTATAATGAAACTCATCATGAGCACAGTTAAAAAGGAAGATAGTCAATCAGTGTTATTTTCATATTCTTGGCATAGAACAGGAGGTGTGAATGCAAGTTTAACTAAAAGCTTTTCTGTTTCGTGGGTCTGAGCGGCTAGCTCGTGCAGCGGAAACAGGATTAACGTCCATTAAAAGAAAATACCTACCAAATGATTGCAAAATGGATTTGGGGTCTGGAATTGTAATGCCCGGCCTAACTTGCTTCTCTCCTCAAATCCAATCTTTAGCAGCGTGTACTAATTTGAAGGGACAACTGTTAGCATTTGCAGGCATGTGTGTTCTTCTTTTTATTTTTGTGGGAGAGGTTCCCTCTTTCCCCTCTCCCTCCCCACCTCCCTCCCCATTCCCCCCTTCTCTCCTTCCCAGTGAGTAGCTGCATCCTACGAACTTGAGTGCAATATGAGGCCAAATTAACATGTAACCATCTTCATATTAATGCTTTGTTTTTTCTCAGCCAGCTTCAAGTTAGAGCAGTTCACTGTGCTGCCCTTGCGCTGATATTTGGCTACTTTTCTCCTGGAAAGGAGTAAAAAACAATTTTTAGTGCACTCATCGGACAGTCTTTTATTTGGCTGCACTTTCCCCTCTGCTCCCCCATACCTGAACCTTTATTTTTATGTTGGACTCTGGTCAAATGACTGGTTAAAGAACAGTGCATATCTGCAAAATACTGCATTCACCCCAGTTCATAACCATTATTTTTGCTGTCGTTAATATTTCCTGGCAATGTTATGTGAACCAAGATTTGGTGGGGTCGGGGGAGTTTCAGTTTCCTTTGAGGGCTGTTTCCTGTCACTCCCCGAGGAACTGAAGGTTGTAATGCAGAGGCAATTGTTTTTTCTTTTCTTTTGCTGTAGTCTGTTAACTCTCTTCTGGGGTGGGAGGTTTTGTGTTCAGTGTTTAATTGACACTGGTACTGACCTGACCAGTTGTGATAGCTGAACATGTGAGGGAGAGGGTTTTGGGGTGGCTCCAAGGAGGACAGCTTGTAGAGATTGTGTGCAAAGCAATGGGTTCACTAACTTTCAGGCAAGAATGTGTTTTCTTTCAGAAGAAGCAGCATTTCTCAAAGCTGGGAGATTCCTGTGCTGTCTTGCCTCTTTCGATCATGGTCTCTGTGCCCAGCCTACCAAGACCATCACATCCTGCATCTAAGAATCTCTGCTTTCTTTCCCAGGAGTAGCTTTTCCAAGCCTGAGTCAAGACCCATTAAACAGATGCCAAAGGATGCGTTTCCCTCTCTACCTCCTGTGCTCTTGCTCCCTTTGCAGGGGTTCTTTCAGCTCTACCTGTGCCCACCCAACTCTTTCCCTGTCTCTTAGGTACCCCTTCCCCCTTCCACTGTCCCTGAGAGATTGTGCACTGCCTCTCCAGTGGATGTAGCTGAAAGTGAAGTCCAGAATCCCATCCTGCAGCCTTTCTGTGTTTTGTTACTCCTTTGAAGCCTGTGGAAGAGTTTCACATACAGAAGGGCTGTGGGACCAATGCATTATGGCATGGATCAGACTTGACTTGTCTTTTTGGCAGAAGAGAATCTATTGGGAAAGCTAAAAGCCCGGATTTGTGTGGGGCAAGGATCACTTAGTTTGTAATGTGACTCCTGTCAGGCTTCTGCACTGCACTGCATCAGTGTTCTACTTTGTAGATCTAGTTTTTTCTTAAATGCTTAATGTGGACAGCAGGTGTTTTTAAGAATCTTCCCTCCATCCCCTCCCCATAAAAAAAAAAAAGTCACTTGTCTTAGTGTTAGTAGCTTAACCCCTTCTTAACCTCTGAATAGGGACAGAACCTGTCAAGGAAGGCTGGCATTCTGCTAACTGGAGAAACAGCTGCTTTCTTCCTGTGACCCTGACAGTACCTCCCTTTGTTTCCACCTCTCCCAGAACTCCTAGGTCTAAAATACATTTCAACCTCTCTGACATTAACATTATACTGAATGTCCTACTCAATGAGTCAGTCCTAACTCTGAAAGTGAAGGTGAATTTCAGTGGCAGTGTCAAAGTGCAAATGTGTGTTGAATAGAAAATAGAGGTCCGTGGTACGTGACAGACTAGTTTTGCCAACAAGTCTGTAAATGAAGATTGCATGATTGCTGCAGTAGAAAAGGATTCTGTGCAGATTTGGAGGCTTTCTCCCTCTCGCCCCTACCCAGTTCTAGTCCCTCAAAAGCAAATGGTTTGCACATGGCCCTTGAAAGGGCTGGCTTAGCAACTGGATGCAGTTTTTACAGGAATCTACTTGACCATCCTTTCAGTTCTCAGAGTGCTTGTGGACTAGGCTGCTACATGGCGATTTTTACTTTTTGGTTGCGGGGCTGTCTTTGTTGTATAGTAGCAAAACTGCCCTTGCGTTCCCATAAGCTCATCAGTCAGTGGCCCTTTTGTATTTTAAAAGGGTTTTAGCACTGGCATGGTATTGGAAACCACTTTTAGGGTTTATCTATGGACCACAGAGATTATGGAGGAACAAACTTTTGCCATTGTTTTGTAAATCTAAAATCATGGATCTGCTGTATGTAGTTAACTTGCAGTTTGTTTAAAGGGATCCCATCAGTGAAATGGAAACAGATTTTTTTTTTTAACTGATTGCTTTTAGTTAAATCTAAAGATGCTGTCTTTGTCGAAAGTTGATCTGTTCCCTGCCTCGCTCTTTGTAAGCATGTTAAACAATCCACATTAAATGCCATAAATATGAAATGCAAGGAAAAATGGTACAATCTAAGCTAAAGAGAACCTAAACCAAAAGGAGGTTTTGCTGTCCTTATTAGAATGTTCTAAAATGTCAAGGCAGTTGCTTGTGTTTAACTGTGAACAAATAAAAATGTATTGTTTTGCACTACTTTGTGTTGAGCTCTCTGCAGGCTGACCCCTTGTGAACAGAGCATTGGTGGTGCTCTGCACTGAGTCAACATGAGCTTTGCACAAAGCAGAGGAGTATTTAAAGCACCTTTCTGAGACAAGTGTCTTTTAGTATGGGCGTTGCACAACAGAAGTGTCCTATATAAGCAAATGTTTTTTATTTTGTGCAAAATAGCCTTCATGCTGACATAACTGAATAATACAGAAATTGGATGTCATTTTAAGTCTTGGAAATCTCTCATTTCTAAGGTGAGCTAGCAAAATGTGCTTGTGAGCAATGAGCTTACCTGCAAGCAGTCTGCATACTGAACTAATTTCCGTAAGATTATTACCCTTTGGTCTGGGTGATAGAAGTGTGATCCGAGTGCTGTTCATCCTTCAAACAACCATTGATAGTGGAGAATCACAGCAGTTCAAAGTACCATTGTCCCCACAAAGCCTGCTTAAAAGGGAGTGTTTTATTCCAGATGGCAGCTTTGGGGAAGCTGTACTTGCCTTCCCAAAGAAACTGAGTATGAGTGAAGTGGTCATCACCTTGAAAAGTAGCAAAGGAGTTGTAGGTATCTTCTGAAAATGAGCTAGGTAAAATCAAGCTACCGATTTGTAAAAGATCTGATTTTTGTACTGGATGTCTAGTTAGATTTTTGGCACTTAATGCTCTTTGGTTAAGGCTGTGTCCACGCACATACCTTAGGAGACATTTACAAGAAGCATGCACAACCCTTGAAATTGTGTCCACTCCAAGAACCAGCTTTGATTTAATCTCCAATACAAGGATTAACCTTCACATATGCAAAAAAAAAAAAAAAAAAAAAAAGTGTGGTATTAGAGACCGACTAGTGTCCCCGTAACACTGTGGGAACTGTACAAATACAACTTTGAAAATAGCTGTTCTTCAAACTTGAATCTTCAGTGGTACAGTTCATGCTAAAAAATTTAATTTTTATGCTCAGGCACTTTTTTTAAATGTACAGGGGGAGAGGTAAAGGGAAGTGCTGTGATATTTCTTCCCAAAAACTTTTATTTAGGGATGAACTTTCCCAAGTCAATGCAAAGCCTTTCACGCCACTGAGTAAACACTTTGAACCCAATTGGTGGGGTTTAGGTGGTGCTGACGATGTCATTTGGGACTTCCGGCATTGAAATGAATTTTACAACTGGACAAAAGCCAAAACCAAAAGAGTTTTGATTTCACTTCTTTTTTTTTTTAGTGTTTTATCACAGCACAGAAAACAGAGCATTATTTGCAGGAGTAATGCCACAAAGGTACAAAAAGAGAAATATAAAGCATCTTCCTTCCTTACTAATGCTAAGCAGGATGCTCACTATCTCATAAACACAGCCATGAATAATAAACACTTTGCATAGTAGGTAGGTGGGACTAAATTATTCATTTTCATTTCATTTCCTGAAACAAAGTATTGCTCCTTGAATCCTGATTTATAATTTCACCCACTTCAACTATTGCTGGTTTTTAAAAAGATGCTTGCTATTTCACCGAATAACCTGGGAAATTAACAAGTAGTGAATTATCCAGCTACCTTCTGAATTTACATTCAAACTAAGGGCTGAACTTTGCAGGAACCCTGATCAGAAATTAATCCCAGTCCACAGTTACTGCCACTTTCCTCCAAACTCACGGTTCCTCTTGCATTCCTTTCTACACACCTGGCTTTCCCTGTTGAGCTGCTGTTTACAGGCTGGTTTGTTTCTATTTGCTTTCTTTAATGCTGCTTTGAAAACCTGACCACTAGAGGCCTCCATGACTCTGCCACCTCATTCTAAACTATGCTTTTGAGCCGCCGAGCTTCTGTATGTTCCCCTGTCATCTTGACAGCTTTCAAAGTCCAGTCCAACCCTGACTTTCTCCAGCTGACATCAGTACTTCTACCTCAACTCTTTGTGACCCAACGGGATCCTGCTTCTATACCCGTGTCTCAAATCCTAAACGTTTTAAAAACCAAGTCTTCAACTTTAAAGAGCATTTGGATTTGGATATTGGTTGACAAAAGCCTTTTTTGTTTTTCTTCCCCTGTCTAAGTCAGGTCATAGCATTTGAGTAGCTTGTTAGTAGAGATGCAGTTGAATTGTTTTGGAATCCTGTACAGCTGGCCTGTATCTGTATTTCAGTCTTTTGTAGGAAAAGCTTCCTAGGAGATAGTCAGGTAAGTCAGTTTGGCTGCCTGCCAGGTTGTTTTTTTGGTCTTTCAAGTTAAAGCTGAACTTTACTACAACTCTGTGTTAAATTCCTAAAGCCATTAACTGGATGATGGAAAGATGGTACATTCTCTCCATAGCTAAGGTTGGTGCTAAATTTTTAAAGAAGGATTTTTGCATTAACCTATCAAGCTTTTGTCTTTCATGTGATCCTCATCCACTGTACAGAGACCTTGCGTGAATTGTTTCCAGGCAAGTACTTTTTTGAGACTTGCCTTGAGAGTGCTGTCATGTTAAACTTGATGCACAATGTGTAGTTATACAGTGACATGTTTCTTATGCAAGGGTCCTTGATGAATTTTCGGCGTGTAGGAGTGGTTTTGAGGATGGAGGGAAGTTAGTTTTGGAGTTGATCGTTTGTACAAAGATCTGATATCCTGCATATGTCAGGAAAGATCTGATATCCTGCATATGTCAGGATCTCTGTCAAATCATGACGGCCTGCTGAGTTAATCTGTTGGGCACCATAGTTTTGAGGGAGACCTAGGAGGGCTATTATCCAGGTAATCTAACTACATCAATACAGTTGGATTACCTGCATAATAGGTGAGCAGAGCAAGTTAATATCTTCTTCAAGATTAATGTGATAAATTTGGTAATAACCCAAAGTTTCAGGCTTATGCCACCTGGAAGATTGTTAAAAATAAAAGAGTTTTCTGATGTTGAAGGAATATAGAGGTCTGTGGCTCACCGTGGTACAGCCCATGAGGTGTCTGGCCCCTGGCCACTTCCAAGTTGGACAGCCCTACTGTATACAATTCTTCCCCCCCGCCGTCCCGAACTTAAGCCACCTCTATGGCACAGCTATTACTACATAGTCCAAGTTGGGCAGGCTTTTTTGCGCTAACATCCTATTAGCAGCTGTCTGCTGAACAGCCTCTACCTCCTCTTCTTTTAGAATTCCAGCTCATTTCAACTGAGCAGGATCTTTGTCCTAAAAAATAAAGTTTTCTGAAGAAATCCCTAGTTTCATAGTAGCTAGGGTCAGGAGGGACCTGAACAGATCATCTAGCCTGACCCCCTGCCACCAGCAGGAATGAATGCTGGGTTCACAAGACCCCAGACAGGTGATCAGCCAACCTCCTCTTGAATTTGCCCAAGGTAGGGGCGAGGACCACTTCCTGGGAACCTGGTTCCAGATTTTTGCCACCCTAACTGTAAAATATTGCCTTCTGATCTCTAACCTAAACCTGTTCTCCATCAGTTTATTACCATTGTTCCTCGTCACCCCAGGTGCTGGGGAGAAAAGGGCTCTACCTATTTACTGTTGATCTCCCCTGATGAGTTTGTAGGCAGCCACAAGGCCCCCCCTCAGCCTCCTCTTGCTGAGGCTGAGCAGGCTCAGTTCCCTCCGTCTCTCCTCGTAGGGCCTGTCCTGCCCTCTCACCAAGCGGGGTGGCCCTCCTCTGAACTCTCTCCAGGCTGGCCACATCCCTCTTGAAGTACAATGCCCAGTACTGGATGCAGTACTCCAACTGCGGCCTGACCAAAGTCGCATAGAGGGGGAATATCACCTCTCTGGACCAGCTTGAGATGCACCTTTTGGATGCATGACGAGGTATGGCTAGCTTGCTGGCTGCAGTCTGGTGTTGGTGGCTCATGTTCATCTTGGAGTCAATAATGACTCCAAGATCCCATTCTGCTTCTGTTCTTTCAAGAAGGGAACTCCCCAGCCTGTGTGTCCTGTGGATTCCTTCTCCCAAGATGTAGCACCCTGCATTTGTCTACGTTGAACCCCATCCTATTCTCGTCTGCCCACTTTTGTAGTCTGTCTAAATCTATTTGCAGCCTCTCTCTCCCTTTAAGTGTGCCCACCTCGCCCCACATCTTAGTGTCATCAGCAAACTTAGACAATGTGCTTTCCATCCCCTTGTCCAAGTCACTGATGAAGATCTTAAACAGCACGGGCCCAAGGACCAAACCCTGGGGTACCCCACTGCTCACATCTCACCAGGTTGAGTACAACCCGTCCACCACTACTCTCTGGGTGTGCCCCATCGGCCAATTTTTTACCCATCCAACTGTGCAGGCATCGATGCCACAGTCGCTTAATTTATTGATGAGGATGGGGTGAAGAGACGGTGTCAAAGGCCTTCCTAAAGTCTAGAAAGACTACGTCCATGGCAACCATCATCCAAGGATTTAGTTACTTAAAGGGCAATCGGGTTGGTCAGGCAGGACCTGCCTTTATTAAATCCATGCTGATTGCCCCTGAGCATGACCTCCCCTGCAGCCCCCTCTCCGCCCCAGATTCCTTCCAGCTCCAGGGTGGTCAAGTGTCTGTGGGATAGAAAATGGGGAGAACCAAGCATGAAACAAAAGGTGGCATGAAAGTTTACCTGTAGTTGCGCCCTAATCTTT